>NC_071286.1:70610028-70926278 GCF_943735745.2 Anopheles bellator | reverse complement strand
CGCGCGTTTGGACGGTAAATTTTTCTTTGCCTTTCGATTGCCTTCCCTCTCGTTCGCACTGCCGGGGCCGCCACCACCGACGCCACCGTCTGTCTGAGGACGATCGGTCGGTCCGGGCGTGTTCGGTGCCCAAGATTGGTCCGCCGGCCGCCGGTTGGTACTTGGGACGGAACTTAAGAACGAATAAATTTTACCATAAATATGTATATTAGACACATATAAACGGCCATTATTTAATTTCTGTCCGTTCGATCGGGCCCGGGTCCGGCCATCGCCTTATGAGCCCGGGGCCGTAGCGCAGTTTGGCGGATGAAGATGAAGAATATCAAGTTGAACCACGGCGATGGGCTTGACATCAAACATTGCGCATACGGACGAATGAGAAACACGAGCGCGACTCGTCGGGCGTTCAACATGGAGAATTTATTCATAAACCGCGACCGACCGACCAACCGACCGCGGGGATTAGAACGGAGCAGATTGCGGGTTCCTATCGGCGAGGCCCTCTAATCGATTCGGAATAAGAAACACCGGACACCGCGGAGTGATGTGTCGATTATGGATTGTTTATGCATGCGCTGCGTACTGTGCCTCAGCATACATATTTATGATCGCTTATGCTGGTACTCTCGATCGCTAGGCGGACTAGCTAGGGTTTTACCGCCGAGGCCTCGGTCGCAGTTCCGTGGACCATCTGGTCGGGTGAAACAAAAAAAGGAGTTAATTGACGCTTGGCGTCGCCCGGGGAAATGTGTGTTTGGTTTTTCACACGTCATAATTTATGTCACTCGTTTTCGAGTCAACTCGCTCCCTCTCTCTCTCCCTCGAGTGCTGACGTATCCCCCCCCGGGTAACCCGGTCACCGTGGTCGGGCCAGAAAAGATCAACGATGTTTTATGTTGTGCTGCGCTTCACGCCCGTTTTTCTGTCCCCACCTTCGAGGAGCGGTCCGGCGGCGTGGGCAAAGGTGTACGCGCACGTGTGAAGGTGTGAATTTCGGGAACATCTGGACCCCGACGGCCGCCGGAAGGCGAAAGTAACGAGCTGTTGAGATGGGACGGGAACACGACAATTGAGCTGTCAAATGTGGTGGGAAAGGTGTTACCGTAAATGATTCCCGGCCCTGGACGGACCGGCCACGTGGACAGCCTCCTCCAGTTTAGTGGCCCCGACCTGGCTTGGAGTAATTATAAGGTCCTATCAAAAAAACCTGCTCACATCACTGTGACAGCTCCGCTGCGGGCGCTGTAAAACTTGGACATTAAGTACCGGCCATCCGCGCCCGTGGTGGTGGTCCTCGTGGTGCCGAGTTTCGGTGTAAAATAGACTCATTTCATGACCGAAAGCCTTGACACAGTGGGCTGAAATGCGTTGATGCTGGGCGTATGAGACATCGGTTGATGTTGAATGTTTCCAAAAAATCCCTAAAGACCGGGCGGCTCTCATGGTTTTGCGGACAAACCTGTCCGATCTGACAGTAATGGTTAAGCAATTTTCTCACAACTGTGGAAATATTATTTTCATGTGTAATTTTTACTGCGTTTTGTCCCCTACTCGGAAGTCACGTTGTTTCCAACTCAATTAATGTCTACTCTTGATCTTCGCGAGGAATTTCCATTCAGTTTTCCATCTCGTAAAGGATTCAATACCTTTCCTCTTTAGCAAAAATGCACTGAATCTTATCACGATAGAACTTGCCCAACTTTTTCGGCGCCGGATCGGAACGGATCAACGGCGCCAGGTATAATTATTTCACCTGTTTTCCAAAGAATTTCAACCAACCGGCAGGCAGGCATGTCAATCGAAAGTGATTCGAGCCCGGGGGAAGGAACGAACAACACGCGCAAAGGTATCTGACCTTCAAGGATTTCACTAGAACATATCGCAGAGTCCACCGGATCCAATTATGAGCCGAGCGCGAGCCCGTGGGTGCCGTGCATCGAAAGCCGTTTGTTTCGGGCTCGGACCCCATGGTATCCGGGGCCCAGAACTTGTTCCCGAATGCAACTGGGGCACACCGTTGGCCGCGGACAGTGCAGTCGTAAAACATTGATACACACAGCCTGATAACCATCTCGAGCGCGCCGACGGACGAGAACGAACGAGATTTGCATCCATAAACAAATGTATTTTAAATATTGCTCTGATCTATATCTTTCTCTCCCGGCGAGGCTCCCCGTCCGAGATGCCTGCCTCCGGGGCGGGCCACCGCCGGTATGCAAATCGGTCCGATCCGGTCCGAGAAATGGTAAAATTTGCGTTCTGTTCTCTTTGCGGCCCGGTTTTGTGGGGCTCCAGCCGATCGAGTGTCCCCGTCAATGGGCCGTGTATTTTATCTTCATTTTGGGGAACCTTTCGCGGCCCCACCAGGCCCCAACGCCGGCCACGTCGACGACGACGCACGTCATCCAGGAAGTAGTAGGGTGGAAAAATAAAATCATCATTATAATATAAATGTGAATTCATAAATCTTCGGAACATTAGATTTCATACCCGGCATACCCGACGGTCTGCACGGGCGCGCTCCACTGGCCACTACTGTGTGGCCACCGGGAGCCCCGGGATCGAGCATATTTCCGAAATGCCTCTACCAGGAATCGAAGCACAAAAAACAAAGTGCACGATAATGATGACGAAGAGTAGCCCCGAATCGCATTCTGGCCATATTTCGTCCTTCCGTGGACGTCGTTTTTGCGCTCGTTGCTTTGGGCTCGCCCCCCTCCCCCGGTTAGCCAGGCTGCCTCTAAATCGATCGAGATTGGAGTTCGGCTTGCGGCGTGGAACTCGGCTGCACACGGGTGGGGAGCTATTTTTGGGAAATGTCATGCCAATTCCTGCCAACCGTGCAGTTTTCTTTCCCATTTGAGGCGACTGTTTGATTTATGGGCCACCGCGCCGGCCGGCCGCGGGACAATGGGGATATCACTTTGGTGTGCGGCTGCAGGCTGCGATGCGGCTGATTATCCGCCAGAGTGGCCCACAATGACGACGGTGATGATGATGGCATGTCTTGATCGGTGGCTCGCTGTTTGTTTTTTTCCACAGAGTCAGCGTCGATCATTTCCAGAGTACCAGCATAAAATTTATAAATATGTCAACCGAACGTCAAACGGTGGCCAGCGGAAGATAAATTTGATCCCGAGAAAGTGATTTTCCAGAACTCCTCGATCCGGCGGCTGATGAGGTCGATGTCGAATGTTTATGATTTCTCTCCCGGCCAAAAAGGCTCCAAAGACTGAATGGTGCGAACGGCGCGACATTGTTGATCCATGCACATAAATTTGGTCCGTCCTTCGGCCGTCCGCAGGCCGGGTGGTTGATTTGTTTGGGGTCCTTTCCCGGGCACACTCTCTTCATGCAGGCAGCCCATTTAATTAGCCAATGAATAAATATGGTGCACAATATTGACAGCTAGCCTTGCAGCATAAACTGCAGCAAAAAAAATGAAGGAGATCGCACGAACGAAGCTCGCTGCTGTAGCTGGTGATTGGAATGATTTATGTGCGCTTTATGCACGATGTCTCATAAATTCTGGCCCGGATCGGCCGGGCCGTCAGCTATGCGCTTCGGTCGCCCTTCGCCAAAACAAACGGGGGCAACTCATAAATATGGCGAATTATAAGCTCTTATGGCGGGGCCACAGGATTTAGCACCCCAGCCGGACCGGACCAAGGACAGCCGGATAGAGTTGCCCCGGGGGCCACCATTCAAAGGTGTCCTTCGCAACACCTTACAGGTTGACGCTGTGGCGGTCCACACTTCCGATTCGGGCTTAACCGCTTAATGTCGGTGGCAACCCCCGTTGACCGCTCGGAGCGATTGGGCGCCACCGGGCCGAGATTAATTTCTGACAGCTGAACAAAACGATCCATAATTGACGTTGATTGTCCGCCCGGAAGCGACGGTCGAGCCGTGCCAGGCGAACGTGCAGAAAGAAATTAGCAGCCTTCTTTTTGTCCACCGCCAACAACCCATTCTGCGCACGTTCCGGACCCGGTCCGGCCACTCCGATCCTGACACGACGGATGGTCATATTTTCAACTCATCCGAAAAGAATTGGTAAATTGATGAATCATGTCCGAAATGGACATTCGTGTCCCCGCACCCGCACCCCTGGCCTGTGGCTCCCCTTCCGACCAATTTTCACCCGCGCGCCCGTTCGCCGGAAGAGTAATAAAATTCTTGTGTTACAGGTTTCAGTTTCAGTCTATGGTTTCGCTCTCTTCCATGTGTGGCAGCTGCCGGTTTGGCCACTCCGGCGCACAGGAAGCACCGAGAGCGGTGCAGCATAACACCAGATGTCCACCGCTCCATGGTGACGACGAATGGCCAGCAATCACCACCACCACCGGACCTGGGGTGCAGCCCAGCAAAGAAGCCGGCCTACGCCCGGAGCTGACCACTCTGCTGAGGGCTTCCCCCTTGCCCAAGGACCCTCGACGTACGGGGGTGACGGAGCGGGACGACACCCGCGCAGCACAACACGCAGCCGCAGCGAGTTCGAGCGATTCGATAAAAGCCGAGAAGAAATTATAAATTAAGACCATTTGTCTTGTCCGTACGCCTTTTACCTTTCCGTTGTTCGGTTGCGATTAATTCGCAGCCGTGTTACTGTTTTTCCCATTTCAGTGACAGTGGCGAGGCCGCTCAAGGCACGAGTGAAGTTTTCGTGAAAATGTGAGGATTTGCTCGCGTCAACCAGGAACCAAAAGTTCATTGCTTCACACTCTTTTGGTCCAAGGACCTCCAATTTGGATCAAACTATTGTTGGCAGTTTGCTGCTTACCTTATTTTCTCATTATTTTTATCGCGAATGAATCATTCTAACTTTATTTTGGTAGCACATGGACGGAAAAGTCTCGGGCCTAGCACATAGACCTCGGGCCTCGTAGACCTCAAAAAAATGCTCATCGGTAAGAAATGTCGTTCGAATGAAGAGGTTATTGTTCTTGATTTTTTCTTCTTCTTAACTTGGAACTTCATTTGACATAAATGCTTGATTACATAAGAGTACAGAGATATTCCACATTGGGATTGCAAGGTATCAAAATGATTGAATTGAAAATGTTGCAAATTAAATCTATTTAAATTATATGTTATGCCACGTGGCATTGAGTCATTTTATCCTATTTATGACTAGTAACTTATTGCTTTTGATTGGGATTACTTTGAGATTACTAGAACATAATAAAATTCGTTTTCTTTCTTAGGCCCGGGACTTTTCAGACCATGTGTTATAACGATTTGTATTGACAATTCCTGGAATTCCAAGTTTTGGTGACATCTTTACGGTGTGCCCGTCAAGTTCACTATCAATTAACGAATGTTAATTAAAGTGCACTCTGCCTGCACACCACGCACTGCAACATCGTAAATTGTCCTCAAACACCAATCTTTAGCGCATCACACCGCACTCCACGGTACGCGACCGGAATACCGCGCCACTGGCCGCATCTTCAACTGGGTCAACGGGCCTTGCACATGCCATTCGGCCAGCCAGACGTCGGTCTTCCCGGGCCAGAGCATCACCGGCCAGTGCCGAGCGACTGGTTTTGCCATCTGGTTGGCCAGCACTCCTTGATCTGGTCCGCTCCGCGTCTCTGGTGGCCGAAAAGGAAGAAGAATAATGCAACGGGGGCCCGAGAAATATGTCAGAAACGTAATCCCTAAAGAATAGAGTAGATTTATTGATATTTGCTACTTTATGATATTTCTATCAAACATTTACGATAATGGCGCGCACGGGCTCAACTGCGGAGTTGGTCCGTTTGGTCGTCTCCGTTTCCCCTCGGCTCGGCTGCTGGTCAGTGTCGTGCCCGGCCACGGTCTGGTGTCACGTGTGAAATGCTCTATCTCGCGTGTCCTTTGCCAATTTGGACCAGCCCGAGCCCGGGTTTCGCTTACGTTGCATCGATTCGGACCGGACAAATAAGAACGACTGGCGTCTTTCGGGGCCTGGCCAGCCCAGAAGAAGCCGATATCGGTAACTCAAAATCGTAATCCAACACCCACGGGTGGGGAGCGATTTTGATTTCGCTTCATTGCGGGATTGCGATGACCAATTGATAGTAAGACGGGTTGACGGGCAGATAGGTAATCCGGTCTCGACGCAGCCCGGTGCGAGAGGATAAAGCGCAGGATTACGGGGCTTAGTGGGCCGGTGGTCCACTTCTCCCCTCGGGGAGGTTGGAATATGGTTTTATGAATTTCATAATTCCCGCCCGGCCACGGACCCGGACCAGGGCTAATAAATGTATGATTTCGGCCTCTTTGTGTGTTCGGCCGAACGAAGTGCCATTTCGATTTCGGCCGTGCGAAAGAGTGGCCCCGGAGGGGATAATAATTTTTCTCAACTCCGCCGGATCCACTGGAAACCGATCGATTCGGGTGGTGGTGTTTTGTTGCTGGTCAGTTGCCGCGGTGAGGCATTTTATTGTTGCCCCGGGGGTTCAGCCGTGGCCAGCGGCGATGCGGGGAAAAATGATAGAGATGTTCCGATACGTTCCGTCGGGCGTCTCAAGACACTCGACAAACCCTGGACCGGTATGCCGTGAAGGCCGGTCGAGAAGCGAAAAGATATTTTTTTATTATTATTGATATAAATTGCGAGGGATCATCATCCTGGGGGTGTGCCGTGGACCGCAGGGCCGGTGGCCAGTGGCGAGGGCCTTCGCAAGAACAGGTTCTGATTTATGGCGTCTTGATTTCTCGGGCAGAGTATGATAGACAATAATTTGTAAAATATTATACCCGGCCACTGGGAGCGGGAGTTTCGCCCGATTCACGGTAGGTTTCGCACATCAAACGTTCACGGTTGGCCATGGTATCAATACAACGATGACCGAAAAGATATGTTCCGTCGTTCCAGGGGCTGTTGATCGGAGCCGAGTTATTAATGGTGCAGGCTTTCAATATTGATGCGTTTTCCGGGAGTTTTCCCGACTATGGCCGGCTCGGGAAAACCGGAGCACGTACCGGAATGAGATAGCCGAGACCGAGAGAGCGGCCAGTGGTGTTTGTTTGGTTTGTAAAACGAACCACGTCTCCGTCTCGTCGGGCGATCTGTTTCTGTTTCAAATTACGCTCCATGCCACGGGGCCGATGCTGGCAGGTTGGGGGTTGTTATACTGTTTTTTTTTAAGGAAAACGGGGGTTTCGGCACCGAACAGGGAACAGGGAACACCAGAAAAACATATTTTACAATACTTATGATGCCCACTTTGGCCGCCGCAGGGGCCGCAATCGTTTATGGGTTTTTAACCATTTGCGATGTTTGTTTCCGAATCGATTCGGCCGAGCAGGGGCAGGATTATTGAAAAATTGGAACTCAATAATGCAACTCGAGCAGAGGGGCGAAGTGTTTTATCGTTACGCGTGGCGTGGAGTTTGGGAAGCCGATGGAAATGGGGACTTTGCAGGCCTACTATCGTGGCTAAACCGTAACGAGAACCAGTTGTTTTCGATTTTCGTGGTTAGGTGGATTATGAATTCTTTTCGAACGGGCAAACTGTCAGCAGAGAATACTATTTGAGCATTATGAGACTTCTGATTATTCACTAAACTTCAGAAACCGATTCGAGGATACCGTTTTAGACGAGGAAAATGTAGACATAATAATTTCACAGATTTAGAGGTATAAAGAAACATGTTTCTATTTATAAGCGAGTTCCCGATATTTTTGGGCCCCAATAGTATTTTTCCGCTCGTAAAAAATGTCACCCAAAAATGCTGTTTATTATTATTCGCCAGCAGGGTGAATTCTTCAAAGTCCACCATTTATCATTTTCTCTTCAGTGTCAGGTCCAGTTTTGGTGGAAATAGTTTTCCTCTAACCCTTTTTTCTCTTGAATTCATTCGCGTCGTCACTCCGCTGGGTCAAATAAACATTTCTTTTTCGAGGGCAACTGTATGACATACATATTCATTTTACCCTTTTGTCCTCCGGTAGAGCCTCCGGTAGCATCGCAGGACGTGGCAGCAATTTGAAAGAAGATGTTTACTCGCTCCATCTCTCTCTCGGTCGCTCCGTTCGACTTTCGATTGCACGACCCTGGCAGAAGTCAATGTGGCGTGAATAAAGGCATAAAATCCTTTAATAAATAAAAAGTAATATCCCTTTCCTTTCGGGGACCTCACAAAGGACGGCAGGCAAGGATGCAGTTTCAGGTCGGGCCACAACACCACCCTCGCCCGGGCCGGGACTGGATCGGGATTTCCCTTGCGGGTGGTTCATGTTTTTCACGCGTCCTTCCACAGACACGGGCACGGGTTCACATGTTGTTCGGTTTGTTGGCACGGATTTTTGGGACTAACCATTCGGCAAGCCGGAAGAGAAAGCCATATTTAGTGTCGTTGTCGGTGTTGTCGTCGTGGGCCCATAAAAGCCGCGGAAGAGACTTTCGGCATACGCGAAAGTGCGCAGAATTTTCAATTTCCCTAGCCCGTGGGCGAATCAGGAGCTCCTGAAATCCGGGGGATTTTGATGCGAGATGACAAATCATCGTCCGCCATCGGTGCGTACGTGCGAGTTGTCATATTGAAGCAAATAGGATTGTGATTTACGATAACGGCTCCCGGAAGGATCGATCGGAGGATTCGCTGCCAATGATGGCATATGGCACCGAAAGGATACTACTCCCTCGCAAACGCCGAAGACCAAACAAACCTCAAACAAGCAGTAACGAGCGCCGAGGGTCGTCCCATCGATTGGTCGGCAGCTCGAGGGGCCGGCCGCCCGTTGTGTTGTGTCTTAATTAATAACGACAGCCAGCCAGCGGGTCAGCATAATGAAAAACGGAAGAACGCGGTCACGAAGAAGTCATAAATGTTAATGCACACCGCTGCGTGTCCAGGGACCATTGCGGTGAAGAATCGCCGAGGCGCCGTGTTTTGCCTGTCGTTTTCACACCTTTTCCGCCCGAAATTAGGCATCACCGCTCGGGTTAATACGCATCGAACATAAAGAAGTGACCGAAAACTGTTCCTTCACGCAATATGCAGTCCAGAGATGGTCCACTGTTGAGCGCGGCCCGAAACCGGAGTGCGGAATAAATTAACTTTAATTCTCTTTGCATGGCGGGGGGATAGTGATAGTGCGAACGGTGCGTGAGTTTGTTGTAAAAATTTTAATATATGTTTACCATTCCCCGGGAGCAGCCGAGCGCCATTTTCTTGAATATTTATGTCAAACAATTTATCATCACACCTTCCGGACCGCCTGTGTCACTAAGTAGGCAATTTTTCGTCGTCAAGTTTGCGTCAGCGATCCTTCACCCTTCCTTTATGATAATTGATGTAATTGATCGCAGTATACATTTGCCATCATCACTCGGGCACAATAGAACAAACAAAGCTCGCGGCAAGCAAAGCAGAACGAAGCGGGAAAAAGGAAAGACAACAACGACGGTGCACGTAAACGTAAATAGTAACAAAATAAATTAAACAACAACGAAAAAAAGGTAAGATGGAGCCGAATCGTACGCGCGTAGCGAAAAGAAAAACGGAACCGCATAAAGCATGATGCGAAGGTGAGAAGAGGCACCGGGAAGCACCCAAATAGTTTAGCATGAAATAGTTTAACATTTTAATTCTCCGAGCAGGGCGTGCATTTCTGAATTAATTATCCAAAAATTGTAGGAATATTTCCGTGCATTCCGTGCGGATTCCCATTCATACGACCGACGTGGGCCCCCGTAGCGCTTCTCTCCACCAGGGACACCGGCTCCTCAAGAACCAACAACCATCGGGGTGTGAGTATGATAAATTAATTTAGTCACGCTTTATAATCATTGCGATGATGAGTGTTGAGCCGCACCGCCATTGGCCGGCGCCGTCGTCGTTGCGAAGCATTAACGCAGCCGGCAGACGCGGCATTTAATTTTCCATGGAACGGCAAATGAGCCTGATGGGGCGATGGCGATAAGTTGGCGCACTTTATGATATGCGTCGTCTCTCTTCTAACCCCCCTCGGGATAAAACCTGGATCGGAGCGGCGCGTAACCAGCCATTGGAATGTAGCGGGCCCGTCTGCGATACCTTTGGCGTTACCCGTCTGAGACTGTGTAAGCGAGCGTAAGACAATTTGCCACCCGACAAAAGATAAATGTCATCTCATAATGCTCCGATGGCATAAGGCGCTTCCATTGGACCGAGAGTCACCGTTCGAGATACTTCGGACAGAGCTCGAGAAGCAGGGAACAATTTGCTACATAATTGTGCGGGTTACTATGATTGGGCTGGGCGACAAGTGAGCTGTCCGAAGCGACACAGGTGACTTTGTTATGGCGAAGGTGATGAAAAATGAATTCAACAATCGCACTGCAAAGTGACAGCTCTGGTGACGTCACAGACCGAGTGGTGATAGAGAAATGATGCTGAGGAGCTTAGACTGGTTCATTTGACAGTCTATTGTAACGATTTCCGGGCTCGCGGGGCAGCTACATCGGGATCGGTTCCATACGATTTGCGATCATAATTACTTACCCCGGTCATGGCATGTCAATTTCGCTGCCCATTTCATTTGTTAAAAACCCATATTTCACCGCCATCTCCGGTCGACCGGAAATGCGTAGGCATAATCAAACATATCGGACTCCGAGGGCAGACACTGGCAGGCAGGAAGGAACTCGACTGCGAGACACAATGACCCCCCGGTCGATGATGGGTTGTAGAAGAATTTTCCAGAGAGCGTATTGCAAAATCTCATTACTAAATCGATGTTTTCCTGTGATTTAGTCGTTTTCCCCGCCCGGCGTAGGGTTGAGTGTCAAAAGGGGTGTTGAGTTGGCCCTTTTTTAGTGCTGCGTTGACTGATCAATTCAGGACCGGCAGCGTGCTCCCTCTCTTTCCCTCTCGCGCGCTCTATTACCCTTTCGCCAATGGGAAAACATAATAAAATTGTTATATACGTCGTCGTCAGCACAATTCATCCGCCCGGCTTTTCCGGCCACCCGGGGCACCGTCGGCGGCGTTGCCACCAATCCGGCGAGACGAGACGATAGAGTGCCGTTTTTCCGCACTCATCAGCGATCGAGCGTCCTTTTTCTTTAGATTTTATTTAATCAATCCAACTTCAACCGCCACCAACCGGATAAGGAGGAAGCGTGCCGTTCGAAAGTTTTCCGCGCCAGGAACGATAGTGGGAGCAGGGAAAAGAAACTAGAGAGAGAGAGAGAGAGAGAGAGAGAAGGCCGGGAGCTGGTGTAGATTGGTGTAAAATGATAAATGAGTTGTCTGCGGAAAATGGTCGACGGCTGGAAGGCGAAGAAGAGCGATAATGTCGTCGTTTTAATTGTGCCCCACGGAAAACCCCTTTCACGGTACGGCGCGATGCCTTGTTGGTCGCAGGAACCGGAAGCAGGGGCCAGCGTTCGTGTTTTGGAACAAATTGTGCTCCGGGTTGGTTGAGAATTAAATTTTTAAGCCCCGTGCAATAAGTGTAATATGATAATCGACAAAGTTTTTCAATTAATATGTTCCGCTAAAGAGAAACCCGTCGGAACGGAAGGAGAAACCGCGTTTCCGCTCGAGCGCGAGCCGCGGGCCTCTCGGCGAAAGTCAATTCAATTGTCATAATTACTAGCGCCATTCGGCACCGGATGGAATTGTTTTATTTTTCGGCACGGGCGCTAATGGGCGCCCGGTGATACACTGCGTCGAAAGCTGTTTATGACTGCCACTGGAGCCTACTGGAGCATAGAAACGGAAACCCCGCACCCGACCCCAGCGGACGAGGCCAGGAGGATGGTAGAGGATTTGACAAATTATCAGCCACGAGGTGCCGCGAGGTGCCGATGGCGTGACAAGTGGTATTTTCCGGTGCTCCGGGTTCGCACTCGGCGCTGCCGTAGGCTTCGTAGTGCCTGAAGTGGTGGGCCTCCGTAACAAACAAGACAGTAATTTAAAATGTTCAAACTCCGCGAAGTTGGACCGCTTTTTTGGTCCGCCAAAATTCGCAGAGTGTTTGCCGATGCCATGCCGACCACCGTTTCGATGATGATAATTTTTCAATTAGCGTTTCGTTTATGAGCGCGCCTCGAGTGGTCCACATTTTTGGGGGTACGAAGGCTTAAGGAGCCTCGATTTAAACGTTCAAACCCCGACTGTTACTGTTGGGCTTCGCAATTTACACTACGAGTAGTTAACGAGACAACGAAAAAACGGTCGGCTGGGGGAACCGCTTTTTATCTGGCAAACCATCAGACTCTATCAGAAATCGATGAAAGTGTGGAGAAAAAAAGGCTAGACGAGTTAAAGCTTGAGCCCATTAATAGGACCACGGCCGGCCGTGGGCCTTTGCCGAAGCTTCGGCTCTGTGGCCTTCGCTCGGATGGCGGTCGGCGGTGCCATAAATTTTTAATTGCTACCATCTGTCATGGAAAAACAATCTTTCGGCGACTTTCAACTCGACGACGACGACGACGTTTGTCGTATATTTCTCAGAGCCTCTCTCAGACTCCTATTAGCGTTTGACAGCGCGGCCGTCGGTGGTGTTTTGTTCGGTTTCAAATTTGTCTTATCGCCGGACAAAACACAGGAAACGTAACCGAACGAAACCGATTCCGATTCCACCGGTGATGACGGATTGCGAACCGTGGAGCTTTCTCATGGCTCACCAGGGTTGGGTCCTGCGGGCGCGCCTATCTGATCTGGTCGCGGATCGGTTCCGCAATCCGCTGCCAACATTGGCACGGACACCGGCTTGCCTCCGTCGGTGTCGGTGTAGCTGGAGATCAGGTTTTTGTGAAGTGAACCGAAAATGTCACCATTTTGGGGAACGAAACGAAGGAAGGAAGGGAGTAAGAAAAGGCCAGGCAACGATCGGGACGATCGGCCACGTCATAAACGGTGGGACACGGTGTCTCATTAGTCTCACGATCGTCGTCGGGGCGGCTTAGCGCGTCTTGGGCATTCCGGTGGCGTCGCTACTATTAAAATGGAACAACATACATATCTACAAGGCGCTGCCGACGCGGCCAGGTCGGCGGCAAGACAAAGTGTTGGGCAAGGCTCTTTGGGAAGCTTCCCGCAGCAAAACGGAGGGAAGAAACAAAAAAAGCGGAATCTCTGTTTAATAACCGCGCGTACCCGAAACGGGCGACACGGGCGACAAGTGAATTGATCATTTTAATCCACTTAAAATTAAACATTCATCCTTCGTGCCGTCGGTGCCGCTCGTCGGGTTCGTCGAAAAAGTATCCCAAAGTTTGATAAATTTTGACGGCCGCGTCCGGCCTCGGGCGGCGGTTCTGGTTCAAGAAGAAAAAATAAAACAGTAAAATAACAAGGCACATAGAAAGGGTTTGTTTTAGTGCGGACTGGAAAAGCAATTTTATACCCCCCAGAGGCCAGGGTTCCCACCGATGGACGATGGCGTAGAAAGGCTTATGTGGTGTATCTGCTTCTCCGCTTCATGAGCATATCGATGGGCCATGGCTGGCCGGCGGATCGACGCGGGTTATCGATCAGACGGAAGATGAAGAATTTGGGCTCTCTGATTTTATGTGTTTCTCGTAAAACGAGCTCCGGCCCGAGAGCTGTGCTCTGTCGCCACTAACTAACGTTCGTCCCGATTCCCATCGCGCGATTCCCCGGACCGCTGTGCCGTGTGTGTCTTTCCAGGCTTATGATTCGTTTCGTGCCCATTCGTTATGATTTATAATTTTTAATTAATCAACAAAAATGATAACCCACAGATGCGCGACAATCA
Organism: Anopheles bellator; assembly: GCF_943735745.2. NCBI lineage: Eukaryota > Metazoa > Arthropoda > Insecta > Diptera > Culicidae > Anopheles > Anopheles bellator. Next base: position 70,912,570 of record NC_071286.1, on the reverse strand, counting down.
TCGGCCGGCCGGCCGGCCGGGAGCGATAAACGCGCGAGATGAAGATTATGATGCTGATGATGCCTGGGAATTTCTGGCGATTTTTACGACATGGCGTGGCCAGCAGCCAAGATTCATCTGGTTTACGGCCGCTGACAAGCCCAACCAGCTCCAAAAAAAAATCAATCCACTCACGCACGCCGCGGAGAAATGATTTATGCCAATTAAATGAACATCTTCAAGGCGCACTAATTTTTGGCTGTGTTTCGGTGTGACCGGACACCCCGAACACTGGCCGGGGGAGACTAGACTCCCAGACCGCCGACTGGCTGGGGCCAGAGTACGGTAGTAAAGACACATGAGTTATGGGTATGGTCCGAGCCGAGAACAAACAAACAAACAAACGTTTATTCACAAATCCCGGCGAAGCTCATAATTCCGAATTAAAAACATCATAAAAATTGGGAGCCTTTTAACGACTCACACTCGCTGATGAACTACGGGAGACTACCGGAGACGGGAGTCTCCGGGTCCCAGTTCCGTATGCCGTGACTGTCGGAGTTTGCGGAGGTTCCCAGCGCGAGCGAAGAACTGTCCAGCTGTGAGTTTTGTAATTCTTAATTCGTCTCCGCCCGAAATGCTTATTCAACGGCGATTAATGGTTGAAATGGATTGTAATCGTGTTTTCTGGAACCCGGGAGTCCTCGAACCTGAAAGAGGGATCGCACGGGTAAACATCGCACAGTTCCACAGTTTACATTTGTGTCAAAACCACTTAAAACGGACAGTTCAAAGTCGTCCTCGTCGTCGTTCCTAATCCCGCGTCGCCAGTGGCATCTGGAGCTAACCCTCGCACTGCGGATGCTGTCCCGGGGATGTCTCTGTGCCAGACACGCGTTAAGAGCGTTATTAAAAATAAACAATAATTCCGTGAGTCGGGGTACGTCGGTGTGGCAGGTGCCGACACTTCATCGTCTACGCGGCCCGAGATTGTTTACTTTTGCTCGGTCGGCCAGTCGGGTTTTATTGCCGGAGCGCTGGGCGAAGAACGCCGGGACGGGGACGTTTGGCGTTCTTGGTCCCCCCCACCATCCGCGTCACATCGCTGGAGGAATTATCGCTCAAGAGACGGGCGGCTTGCATAATTAGTCAGCCAATTTAGCGTCGGACGAGATTATTATGACTCCCCGAAAGAAGCCGCTGTCAAACAGACGGCTTCTGGGGGGGGTGGTTAGAGTTCCTTGGCCTTTTTTTGGCCGGAAATTCCCGACGCGACCGGTGCACGCATGACTGCCATGGCGTGTATGCTCTCTCTTTCTCTCTCTCTCTGTGGGCGCTGGCTGCATCCGATCTGGGGGTGTCGTTAGCCTTGACATTCGTATTGATTTTTCACCTCCGGCTCGGGTGGGTGAAAACGGCCGACCGGAACGCAACCCGGGCGCCCTGGTAGTCCCTGAGCGAACTATCATCTTGTGGCCCCGTGCGGGAAGATGGGTCCGGGCCCGGGGGGAAGATGAAAGTGATATCGAAACTCCCAAACAACAATTAGGGTCAATACACTTCGGCTGATCTCCGGTCGAGCGTGAAATGTACACACAGGCCACCGAGGGGACTCGGGACAGTGAGAGTGAAGTCGAACAAGTGGCCGACGTGCGGCGGTAGGCATCGACGACTGTTGGGCCGTGTTCGGCATATCGAATTTCACCGACAGGATCCCACTGGCAGGAGGACACTGGCTGAGGCACACTCTGACAGAAGCACCGGGAGACAAATGGTGGAAAAAATGTAGTTCGAGTCCCCAGTTGTAGGTCCCCATGGCTTGCTGCTTTAAGTTTGAAAATATCCTCTCGCCGCGCACACACAGGCGCACGCGGCGGTGTAGAGTTTCCGGGCCAAAGACTTTGACTAATTAAATTGAGATTAACTCGGCCCCGCCGGCGGCGCAAGGTCAACCGGGGACTTCCTGTGTTTTCTGCGCTTTTCCCGGTAGCATTTTTCCCGGAGGTGTCAAACGCGTTTGTTTGTTTATGCTTTTTAACGATCGCATCGTCATTATGACAGCTTCGGTGAGTTTGACGAGGATATTTGACTAGCCTTTGACTATTCTCTCGGCACAGACTGCTTAGTTATTTATGATACCTAGCAACACGCGGCCTTTGACGAGGGTTATAGAATGGACACAAGAGTTAAAGAATCTCGGTTTTTAATATGCCCGGTGGCAATTAGTGTACTGAAACCAGAACCGCATGTTCGCAAGTTGGACTAAAAAACACGTCGACGGTCAATTAGCAACTCATTAGCATTAACGGGTTCTTCAATGTGGACAATTTAATGGGAACGATTTACGTAACGCAACGTTTTTATTTTACGTCGGATGACTTGAAAGTGCCATCGAATAGCACAATAACAAAATAGTAATTTAATGTATATTTTAACGAGTTCATGGGACCTCCCTCGGATTCTCGTCTTAGTTCCGCAATAATCGTTTCTATTTTAAGTAATTTTATTCAAAAGAACTGAACATCCACTTTTTGAACTTTGTTTTGTTCATTAACATACAACATATTCCGAGCATCGTTCGTATGTTTTGGCTCGTTAAATGTGTCGTAAAAGAAATTTAAAATGTCATAAAACTTTGCGGTAGGACCGCTTCCAAATGAAGCAAAACTTTGCTTCCCTTATCAATTAGAACAATGCCGCGTTCGGTGTTCCTTTCCATTGATAAACAATAAGCATTTCGAGTATTTCACCGACGGTTTTTGCTCGGTCGATTTTGGACTTTGAGGCACCGATTTTGAGGAAAAAATCAATTTTGCATATTGGCCTCTTTCGTTTCCCGTTCCTTGGTCTGTAGACACACAAAAACCATTCCGAGATTCCGCTGCACAGAAAACCGTTCACGGCACCACCCCCCCAAACTCCGGCGAACGGAGAACGGGAGTTTTTCAACTTTCGAACGGGAATAGCGCCACCCACTGGACTACCACCCGTTTGGGTGGGATATTCATTTCTTATGCTCCAACGGTGGTGCCGGGCGTCGGCGTCTTCAATCCGGAAAGGATTGGCGCTGGCACACCCGGGTGGGGCGGCGTGCGGCGGGTGGACATAAAGAATTTCCCAGCCCCCGACCCGATACGGACCGGGAGCCATTTCCCGAAAGTCACCGGGCACCGGCAAATTTCCTTCTCGCCTTATCTTGTTCCATCCATCGCGGGCACGTTTGGCGAGCGCCATCGTTTTTCGTGTCCTTTCGGTGGCCCCCCCGTCACTCGTGTGTTTGTGTGTGTTGGGTTCTGAGTCTATGCAAAGCTTGCAAGTTGGCCCGAAGCGAAAAAGAGAACACGGTGACGGCTTCTTGGCTTGGTTTTCCTTCTCTTATGAATGATATGGAAATATCGTATTATTTCCATAAATTTAGAACAATGCCGGGGCGGACAAACAAGGACCGGCGGGGAAGGGTGAAGGTTGGCCCTTCCCCCCGACCCGGCATGGTTCGTTGAAGATTGGTTCGCTCTGCCGGCCCGGGAATGGGCCGGGTCGGGTCCGGGTTTATGTGCTTCGCTTTATATTTTCTGATTTTGATTGGCTAGGATAAGATTATCCATTTTTATGCATATGCGCAACATCAACAGCGGCGCACGGCCCCGAACGGAGCGCCATTGTTGGTGGTGGGACGGCCGCAGGGGTACAGGGGGTAGGACATTTGCATGTTCGCTGGAAGAGCCACCGGAACGCCGAAAGAGTTTCGTTCCGGGAAATAAGGAGGGAAAATATGGTTTAAACGAAATGCTAGATTTCATAAAATGGAAGTTATTTCCCTGGGACCGGCGGGAGTTTCCGTCGTGTCGGGTCGTGTCGGGTTGTTGGAGCCTTTGGCTTCTGGAAATGCTCTGCTTCGGTAAGCAAAACCCTGGGGCGGGTCGAACCGGCGCCGGATTGTGGCGAGTGGCAAGTAGAGATGGGAAAAAAGCGGAATAAATTGTAATATAAAATATTCCGCCCTTTTGCTAGGCCGTGGCTGGGCAGACTTGCGGCGAAGGCCGCACACCCGGAGCCATCTCCGGTTTGGAAAATGTCTACGGGTGTGTGTTTTGGTTTGTTTTAGGTTAGGTTTTTGCTGGCCTCGTCAACCATTTCGTTTTGTTTTGAATTATACATAGAGGCCACAGACCCAGACCTCACCAACACCCCGGCACCGGAGCAGCAGTGGTAGTCGTGCTTATGATCGGGGGTCGTTTATCATTCCGGACTGTCCGGACCGGACGTGGCTCGCCACTCCGGGACTCGGGGCACCCTTAAACCGCCGGGCCTTTGAGCGATGGGGTTCACCACAAATCGGCACACACAGCACACGACGATGCACACCGAACGATCAACACGGAACACGGTTGTGTGCGAAACACTCGGGCCGGCACCGGAAGTGCCACACCGAGAGCCCCAGGAAAGCCCGCCGGCCCGAGCCTTCTTAGCATACGGTCCGAGCCCGTTACCGAACGTAGCAGTTATGTGAATAATTTATGGCTAATAAGATAAAATATTGTAAAAATGGTTAAGCTGCGGAAAATTTCAGCCATTGCCTGCGGAAGCGACGCGGCGGCTCTTTCTTCGCTGCTTGACAGGGCGGAAAAAAGAATGGCGGCCCCGAGCCAAGTGAAATCATTTACGGAAACAGTTAATATTTCTTCACTCCCCGGGGGCGATGAATTTTAAAGTTGAAGCTTAGGGGTCCCTGCATTTTTTTTTTCAAGCGCTATTTCCATCCAACGACCGCTGGCCATTGTTTGTTTGCCCTTCTCGGGTTCAGGGGTTCGTTGCTGCGCCGGTCCTGTCGGGTCTGTGGAACGAAACACAGTGTGCCCTTCAGGCTGTCTGGTTGTGGCTTCATTTGCTTCAAGTAACACCTCGCGCGGGCGCATTTTCCCGTGAAAAATATTGTAAAACCCTGGCTCGGCTGGGGGTTCCCGGAAGCACTTGTAAGTGATGTGAATCGGATAACGAGGGACGTGATTTGGGGTCGAAAATTACGTTGACTCCGGTTCGAATCTCATTGAGGATGATGCGAACTCGATTGGGAAAAATATCAAGCAAAAATTGATCGAGTGCCACCGATAAGGACATGTTTCGATACGCCTCGAAGACGCCGGTTGGTTTGGTTTTTTTTACTAGTAGGAAGGACCACGTATGGACCGCGTCTTCGATGAGTGCACCGATGAGTGAGCGAAAGTAGCGCCGCGTAAACGATGACTGATCGTTATCTGGTTGCTGGCAAACAAACCCACCACCGGTTGGCCGGTCGGGAAAATGCGCTCTGCCGGACTAGGACTCTGACACTCCCTAATCCATCAATGGGATTGGAAAGCACATCAATGCCGGTACTGCCATCAGTCATTTCTCACCTTGTGGCCCTTCCAGGGCCTTCGTACTGCGCACTACGGTCCCTCGGCAATGTCTCTTTATCCTCTTTTATCAATTTAACGCATAAAAGACTGCCACTTGAGGCGTATTACGTCGGCAGGACCTCGCTCTCCCCCTCGAACCGGGCGACGATGATGACGATGATGAGTCGGGCACTTTTCATCGGGTGGCCAACACAAATTCAATCAACGATACCAAACATAATAAGTTGATAAGTTTATTATGCTCGGTCCGCCCGCCCGCCCGTCGACGGCCCTGCGTGACGGCGCTGACGCCACCCTCTTTTTTCGAAAAAGGCAGCCTTAAAAAGGACTCACCATCAGTTTCGTTTAACTGAGGGTGTGTAGTCCTATCGCCTGGCCCCTCGGTCCTCGGGAGCGCGCTCTGGGCAAACATATTTTCCAGTTATAAAATATTTTGTGGCAGCCGAGAGCATATTTTACAGTTCAAACGGTTCAAAGGACCTGCTGGACCGGCGCGCTGGCAGGGTGTCCCTAGCAGGGAGCGTGCGCACCGATTATCGGTGCTTCGGGGTCGGGCGGGAAATCCACACCCCACCCCGGGGCAGATCGGGAAGTGTGAAAAGCCGATACTGTTCCTGCTGCTGAGGGATGGGTAGTCTTCCTGTGCGCGGTGGCCAATCGCCGCCGCCGCCACCGCCGTTGGTGGGGAGATGAAAAATTTAATCACATTTAAAGTGAAGTAAAACTCTGCCGCCGGAGATCCCGAAGGGGGATAAGCGTCTCGGATGCTGGTCGGATGCTGTTATGCGGATTGCGCCCGCTGTGCTGGCCACCGCTGGAGATCGTTTCGGACGTAATTGTGCGGAAGTGTCACATTTGTTTTTAATTCGCTTGTTGCAGACGCACCTTACCGGCAGCGCGAAGCGAGCTCCGTTACTGCTCATCAACATTATGCTTATGAGCGCACACGGGCGAGAAAACGGGTCATAAAACCGCTCCGGAGGTGGGTTTTCCGGTGACCGGTAGCTTGACTGGTCCTGCTGCTTGCGTATTCCTGTCGCGAACTGGCATGAAGTGAGTCAAATGTGTGAAATGCATACTCTGACGGTGGCTTGTGCATCGTCAGTCCGCAGCAGGGCAAAGTAGAACAATAATATCGGCCAGCCGATATCTTCGAATTAGTTCGTTGCCCCGCGGCTCGCTAATAAACGTGTACATATTATTTAAAATATGATGCCCCCTGTTTACGCGTGATGTGAAAATTGAGTTACGTGCCGGGAATGCGCAAGAGTCGCCTGACTTTCTTATGCTGGCGCTTCGGTTGGCGACATAAACCGGGCAGGCAGTCCGTTAGATCGCGCCGTGCCGGTTATGACCTTTGCAACGGAATCGGATGCCAGGAACGCCACTAGTTTTATGTTGCCCGATTATTCATTCTTTCCGTTCCCTTGTGTTTGCATATGCAGCTCCAGCGTACAGTCGTTTTCGGTTTCTTCATTTGTTCGCTTTTCCCTTTTTGCTTTCTAACTTTGCTCGGGAACTCGGGGAACTCCGAAATTGCATTACCCCTTCGATGCATTTGCATCCATCATTGCGCGCGACGAGGACTGACCCGATAACGGCAGCGGCCCTGAATGACTCGTTGCGCTTTCTCTGCGCATTTTCGCCTACAATGTTGCGTGGTGGGTCTTAGATTTTTGTTCTATTTTGTTGCAATTCGTAGCATTATTGCAATTTTAAAACGCGAGCAACCGCAAACAAACATAGATTATAACAGTGTATTTGGTGGGGTTTGAAAGGAATCATTTGCTGTAAATTTTACGTATGACTATTAACATTAAATTCAGATCTCTACTGGACTGGATTCAGATCAGAACTGGACTGTTTGGTCAGAAACGGCCGGAATTGGCCAACAGAAGAGGTGTTTTCTTCCGTCAGGACAACGCAAGGCCAGACACGTCTAAAGCGACTCACTAGAAACTTCGGGATCTTGGTTGGGAAGTTTTAAATGCATCTACCATACAGTCCGGACCAAGCGGCTTCTATGAGAAATGCATTATGAAGTTTCCTTTAAAATGCTCGAGCATGCCGAAACATCTTAACTAGAGTTTTGAATTTCATGCAAAAATAACGTTTCCCCCTCAACTTGATATAATATTTGAAACAAATTAAGCAGAAATGCTGAAATGTTGTTTCGCCCATCGAAGGTCCTTCAACCGGCCACCATTCGCATTGGCGTTGTATTTTTGACCAAAACGAATTAAATTCTTCGTTTGGATTCTAACGATTGCTCGGCCGCACTTACCCGTCCAATGGCTTTGCGAAACAGAAAAAGCGATTGCCATCAATCTGCGGCCTACATCTCACACTCCAGCCCCGTGGTCGTTGTCGTCGCCTTTCGTCGTTGCAGCAGCGCCTTTCTCTAATGTCTCCGGGCGCATTCGGCCACATTGGTATGTCCCGTGCGTTTGGCTCGTGTGCACCATAATCTTATGTATTTATATCAATTGAGATTTGCGCCGTGCATTGATAATTTACGGCAGCCCGCGAGGTGACAACGGTGTGGCTGACAACACGTCTCACTCCCGGATAAGAATGCAGCCGGGGGCATGTGCGCCCCGGCCCGGGATCTGGAGCCCCGGTTTGGTATGCAAAAAAGTGTGTGCCCCGAGCCAAGAAGCAGGGCCAGGTGATAGGGAGACGACACATCGGCGCGCACCGGTTGTTAGATGTTTTGATTTATCACCCTGCGTTGGGCAAACGGCTCACGTAGCTGTCGGAATTATTGAGTGATGGACCCCGGCGGGGGCCAGGGGGGTACCGATGTCATGTTTTCTCCAAGTGACCACGGCACACATTTGTTGCGAAATTGTGCCCACAATTGTGGGAAGTGGGTTGCGGCGCAGTCCACGGCGGTGGGGATTGGCGCGCCCGCGTTTGCATAGAAGCGTGCTAACGTGCGCCAATAAAAGCAGAACAAGGAAATCGAATCCGTTGCCCGGAAAGTAGGTTCCTCCCGCCGTTGGGCGCGCAGAATGGCGAATGAGGTCGGCCTCAAAAAAGCCTCGGCGCGAAAGGGGCAAATGATTGATGAAATGCCGAACGTACGCAATCTGTATCACAGACGATCGCTGGCCCGGAATCGCTGATGTGTGCCATAAAAGCTATAATTCTTCAAAACTTTAAAAGCCCATAAATCTAAACCTCTATTCCGCCGGCCCGAGGGTATCCGCTTCTGAGAGAGGCCGCCGTGCGCCGGTCGCGACAAGTTTTTAAATTTGCGCCACATATGCTTTCCCTAGCGGCGGCGGCGGGCCCCGGAACGCCGCCCAGGACCATCTAAACGGCCATAAACCATAACCCATAGCGCAACGGGATTGGAAGAAAATTAACATTTTTCAATCGGACGGCATAATAGACCATTTGGCTCGAGTGCGCAGTGATTTTTCTCGAGTGGGGTGCCGATGATTAATGATGTTCAAATCTTCGATGCTCCGCAGGCCCGTCCCAGGAGACGGCTCTAATAATCGATAATCGTAATACACATCGACACTCACTCGTACTCTCGGAACATGATGTCGGAGCTTGATGGGAAGAATCCGTCACTCTATCCGCTAGCCTAATGATAAGAGACGCAAAAGCGAAGAGGTAAATGAAAAATGAATCCTCCGAGGGCAACTGCTGCACTGCAGTTGCAGTCGGTCGGCACAAGATCTGCATTCCCCAAAAAGGGATGCCGGAAATGGAGACAAGAAAAAGTCCGGATATCAAGAGTCTCGCAATCATCATCAACAAATCAAGCCCAACCCGGTCGGGCCCGGGCGACCCAAAACCCCCGATGCAAATGATGATCAGGACGATCTCGTGTGTGGACGATGTAAATTTATTGTCATATCACAATAAATCACCGACACGGTCGATGGACCGGTATTTTTCCGCCTGCCGGCCCAGCCAGCCAGCCAGCCAGCCAGATATTAGGTAGCGCCGACCTCGACGTGAAGGAAAAACGGATCTGGACGGGTTTTGTGGCCCGTCTGCTGCTGCTGCTGCTGCCGTGCTGGCTCTCGGTAGCATAAGATTCTCGGTGCCTTCGGTTTGTGTCGCCCAACAAAGGGCGTCCGTTCCGTTCTAAATCTGGCCCATTTCGTCCACCGTCACCACCGCTGCCATCACCGTCGTTGCCCGCCGTGAAAAAGTGTCTGGAATTTCGGATTCACTCGGAAAGGGAGTCCCGGCCCCACCACCCCAGGGGGGGAGTCCGCTTGCCATTCCCCATTTTAGAAATATTTCACACCATTTAGCGGCATTGTGTCGGTCGAGCGACCAATTTCAAATTGGCCGTTGTGCTGCTGCTGCACTCGCCTTGGCTCTCGGCACAAATCGACCAAAATAAGTCGTCTCGCTTTACGGTTTGAGTCTTGGGCTGTTTTTCACTCGTGTCTTCAAACGAAACAAAGCTAATATTCTGGGCTGCGTTCGCTGGCGCATATAAGTCAAATCCAGCTACACAATCCGTCTGTCTGAATAAAAAATAAACATGTTGAAGAAATATCATTTACCATCCGAATCAGCCGGTGTCTGCCGGGTTGATTTAAGACTCGGAAATGGTCGTTCCAATTTTACGTTACCCTGTATGAGCGGAATGAGCCGGAATCGCATTCTACAGTAACAATTCGGTTCATGTACGAACAAGACGATGTGAAAATTTGTTTATTTCTTTAAGTTTATTTTTATTTTGATTTTTATTTTATTTACGAAAATGTGATCCAAAAGCATCATGTTTTTGGCATGAATTAACATTTCACTTTTCTGGGGCCTAAATAGATTCCACTGACCATTTCGATATTCTAACAAGGTCATCGAGACCTCGGGCGGTCAATCGATGATTTCGGAGCACCAATTCTTGGATTTTATTGACGTGCAGCTCGTTAGTTGCAATTGATGGTCGTTGTGGCAGTCGTGTCTCGTCTTCAACGCTTTCCCGACCATCTTTAAACATATTTTACATTGCTGACCGCAGGTCTTTTGCAACATTTGCAATCTTTATGGCAGCAGAAATTTTAAAGGAATTTTGTTGAATAGTTTCAAACATGATAGAAAATGAAGAATTCATTTCTGACGTATGATTTGGCACAGATGTTGATGACTCCTTATTTTATGGCCATTTTGTTAGATGTAAAAATTAGAAAACCTAAAGCCACATAGAAAGAGTCGAAATAGGTAGCGTTCTTGCACAGGTTAATGGACATGTAGAAGTTGAAGACGCAGACGAAGTATTGTGCTAAGCCCTGACAATATTGCATAGTGGGTCAAAACTAGAGGACGAATGTCAAGTAAGAGTTAACCTACATTGTTACGTGGCCGGTTAGAATCTTCGAGTCAACCAGTCTTCGAGATGACGATTCGAGTTAATCGTTTCAAAGGAAATTATACTTCATTGGGTTACTTAACAATATTTATATGGATAATCTGTGGAATAAAAAGATGGATTATCACTAACATTGTCGCACACCTACCAGGAAGCGCACGGTACAATTTATATGCCAATGAATGCCGTAAAGAGGGTCAGAAACAATTTGCTAAAAACAAACCGCGCTCATTATTGTGCTCCTCACCATTAGCTCGCACCTCCTTTGTGATGGTGCCATTTTGACACTTCAAAGTGTCTCGCCTCGCCTTTGCCACCACGGCCAATAATAATCCTAATGGGAAAGTGGAGCGCATAATAAACCGTGGCCAGCGAAAGATGCCTGCCGCGCGATTAGTTTGTCGCCATCAGCATCGTTGATGGCCCACAACTCCCCGGGATTTGAAACGACAGTTTGTCTAGCCGGGCCACTCCACGGATGGGAACGATATTAAATGTGCAGCGTATCGCTCTCTCATATCGTACGCGCCATGTCCTCGGTCTCTCCTTCGGTGGGGCCGTGGGAATTAATCGGTGACGCGAGGCAAAGAGACCACGGCCGGCGCGGGGCGCAGCGGGCTTCATGTCGTTACACGATGCGCGATAATTCACATACTACTTCCCGGGTGCGCCTCGTCCCCGTCCGTATGACGGATGCTCCGTTTGCGAAATGCAACTGTCAAGCAAGTCTGGTGCGTGGTCGTCTGGGGGTCTGCGTCTGCGTCGTCGCGAAGCGAACAAAACGACTCATTGAACACGGCTTTGGCCAGCATCGCCGCGGTGGTTCCGCTTGTCTGAGGTCGTACAATGCGCCCGCGAACTCCCCGTGGGCAGATGCTGTCGGGCTGGGGCTGGGATTAACGGCTGGTGCCACCGAAGCCGGACCATCTGGTCGGAAATGGAACGAAATGGAGCCGTCGAGGCTAGAGCTTTATATAGCTCCCAGGTTGTCACTCTCCATGCCAGGTGCCGCCCGAAGATGTTTCGCTCTGTTATTATTTGCTCATAATCTGCGAAAACATGCACTCCGAACTGTCGCGGTTACTGTGCGTAGACCGGGTCGAGATCACGGTGGCCCGGATCTCCGTGTCTGGCTCGGATCTCCGGCGTCACGTTTTGGTGCTCCGTGCGCGGTGCAGCCTTTGGCGGCTTCGAAGGCCCTTCCAAATAGATATGCAGAGCGCACACTAAAAATAAAGTCCCGATCGGAAGGACTCGATGGTGCACTTTTGATCTTTGGCGCAACCTGCCCACGGTTTTCGGAGCATAACGCTGAGCCGACCCCGGGGGTCACGTGGAATAAATTAACGCAGTGGCCCCGGAAGGTCGTCGATTAATGGAGCCGCGGTCGGCATCCTTTCGGTTCCGACGATCGGCTCGTGGCTTCCGGGCACGATGATGCGTGATCGTTACTTTCGAAGCAACCGACTGTGTGTGCAGGTGTGGCGCACAGGCGCAGGATTTCGGGGGCTTCAATCGGACGTGCGTGAGCGGCGGAAGTTGTGTCCCCTGCAGGCGCTTGATTGCGTATGCAGCGGAGGCGACTCGCGTTGGAAGGATTAGGAACCATTTCTCGTACCCCCAAAAAAAAAAAACGACCGGACTGTTGGTTGAGGTCGTCGCAAGACTTATCGGCGTAGACCCCGTGGCGTTCCGGTGCTCGTTTATTTGCCCATTTTCACCTTTAATTTTTCACGGCCGATGGATGGGGAGCAACGGCGATTCCGGACCGCTTATCGATTCCATCGGTGGCCGCCGGAGGCCTACGGTAGGGGTCAGTCCTGTCGAGTCGTTAAACCTGGCCACCAGCACAAGCAGAACGAGGGGTCCTTTTTATCAGTGGTGGTTCCAGGGGGAAGGTCCGGTTCGGAGCCCATTTGATAGATAATATTTTTATGCTTATGAATGTTAACGGCCAAGCGGAGAGGTCGCCCGGAAAAGGACACCACGGTGTGGGTTCGAGGACGGGTTCAATGTGCTCGTGCTTCGGTGATTGTGATAAATGGCGAGAGGAACGAGGAACTCACGAACGTGTCACGCCGCCTCGTCCTGCGACTCGCGGTGCGGCTTCGCCCAATATTCCGTTCGGGAGCGTTGTTGAGCATGAATGCAAAACAAGCAATCGATCAGAACAGCGGCGTGTCGCGGCCGTCGCAGCCGCACAGTCAATGACCCCGCGGGTATGCATAAGAAAATGTATCGACCCCCGATCAATTAGCCACCCCGTGCGTGCGTGCCCGGTAGGCAGTTCTGGGCGCAGTTTTTCTATAATTATCAAGAAAACGGCATCATCTCACTCGTCGTCGTCGCCGTTGTCGTCGCGCGGTCGCCATTTAAATGAGCGGCCCCGGGCCCATCGTATCCTATTTACATCGAATTGAAAAATATCAAAAACCGATCAACATTCCCCGGGCGCGGACCGGGCGGGCCACGGTGCGGGGCGTTATTTTTATCCCGAACTTCGATCCGACGAGGCGGACGCCCGAGGAGGAACAACGGCACGGCGCGATGTGTATGCATTTAATTTGTCATTCGATCGCCACGCACGCCACGGATCCTCGCGCGTGCGGGGCAGGAAGACGCAGACGCAGCCGCTAAAGGTTCTTGGCGGCCCCGGGAATGCAGCTGGCTGTGTGGCAGAAATGCGTTTAAGCGCATCGCCACGCTGCAATCGGTAGGTAGTCTAAATTTTCTCCCGGTTTTTAGTGCGGGCTCCAAGCCCAACTCGAACCGGGCAGAAGAAACGAGAATTCGAACGTTCCGAACGTTCTGTTTCTTTACCTTTTTTGCCTTTTTGTGGCATAAAACCGATAGTGCACACGGGCCGCCCGATCGGAGCATTAATTCGTGATCAATTCGAATGTGGCTCATTGTCGCCGGGCCGGGGCCCGGAGCATTACCGTCGGGCGGACGAAGACGAAGGATGGCAATTAATGACTGCAGCTATGTACGACCGTTGTTGGGTTTGGGTGGAGTTTCTTGTTTTTTGTCCCGGTGTCCAGCATAATCACGATTCCGAAAGGCTGCTGCTACCGGTCCGCCAATAACATCCGCGACTCCCGAGTGAGATCATAACCGTTGTGGCCCCCTCCCCTCGGACTTAGTTTCGGATAATTAAGAATACTTTCCTGTTAATCGTGGCGCTCGGTTCAACCCAGGAACATCCCGCCTGTTTTTTTTGTTTGGTACACCGTGCATTTGAGGACTTCTGATTTATGTAGACGGTTACGGTACCGTGTGCCGCGTACCAAGCAGGCCGGCGGGATCGCCGGCACGCGGTTCCCACACCCGCGAACGATCCGAATGTCCCGCCAAAGGTCTCTCTCTGGCGTGGCGGCGTTTGAAGTTCCCCCTGGGGTTGCTCGTAAACAAACGAGGGCCACGCATATGCACATCGCGTTCCGCCTTAATGTTTACGATGGCCGGCACGACGCACACTCACTTCAAACACCTTTCCACCTGGGCTTAAGGGTTAATCGGGCGACCGTTCCCGGGGGCGCGCAATTACAGAGCCTGCGCGCGCGGCTCCTAACAAAGATATCAATTTAATTAATCATAATTTCAAAGGCACGCCCGGCGGCTACCAGTCCCGCGCAGTCGGATTGTTGGTTAACCCACCGTGAACCGTGTATGTTGGCGCGATCCAAGTCCCACCTGTCTCGGTCTCGGTGGAAAGCGCATCCGAAGCGCCCGGCGGGCACCACAGAAAGGACGATCGGACGGTCGGCCCGAAAATGGCCGGTGATAAATTGTGAGGGTGTTAAATATTAATAATTATTTCCCTGACGGCGAGTGCTGAGAGCGGGGCCCGGTGCATTTGTTTACCCGAAGGCGTCATAAACGCCTCTGTGTTATGGTAATTTCAACGTCCGTCGGTGGGGCGGAACAATAGGTTAACTTTATTTTTCACCAGCTCGTTTGCTCGGGGACATTAAATGCAACGCGCAGATGCAGTGCCGATAGTGTCATCCCTTGCGGGTGAATAATTACGGTTACGGGGGCTGCGTTGCGATGGCCACAATGAAATCGATTAGTTGGCATCTGGTTTGAACTTAAGGTTTCCATTTAATTCGTTCTTTAAATGCAAAAATAGACAGTAATAAGGAATAAGGAACTGTTTCAAGTGACAGCTGCTCCGAGTCCTGCTTTCCGAAAGGGATCCTTAATTGTGCCAGTAAGTATTCGCTGGTCACTGAAATTGTACGAGGGTGGTTTGAAGAGTTGTCGAAATGGACATGAAGGTGGCAACCTTAGTAAATGAAAGCTAGCGAATTTGGTTGTCAATTTTCTGGCAGTTACTTTTCAGTACGCAAATACTTACGCAAATACAGTACGTACTTACGCAAATTTCAGTCAGTTGGGACCGATTTTGATTCATTCATTCATTAGCCATTAATTAATGTAATTAAATATTTGTTTCAAAGCCAATATGCCTACAAAAATCACAGAAAGAATGGGTTCTGTATAAGGGGACTCTGCATCACTATTTACTACTGTGAATGTCAAGGCAGCTAATTTTAAACTTGGCCTTGAGAATTTGGGAAACGATAAACTTTCAGTACGTTCAAATACATCGTCAAAGATCACTAAATGATGCTTAAGGCCAATCGAAATGAATGAGAAAGTTGGCAGAAGTTATAAAAATGTCAAAAATACGTGTTGTTAATTTCAACATTAACTTCTTCTATGACTATTCTTCTGTGACTTCTTTATATCTTCTTCGATCGGAAGACAAAGATTTTCATAAAATGAGGAGAATATTGCAAACATATTAAAGAAAATGTCAGAAAAAGGTTTCTTGCATCTGCGTTAGGTCGGAAACTTTTCAAACCATCCTCGTACACCAATCAAATAGACTTTGGCTTCAGCCTCTCACTGGACGCCAAAGCCGTGTCGCAAGAAGCACCGCAAATGGGCTGGGACAGAGTGAGCATCGCCGAGGGATTACATAAATTGTCCAATATTCTAATAACTCAATTGCAATCGGCATGAAGTTCTAATTATCCTGAGCAATCTGTTCGTAAATCGTGTCACCATGTCATCTGCCCAAAGCTCAACGGTAGCCATTCGGGCGTAGTGTGGTTCACCGAACCCGTAAGGCCGAAGGATTATCGCCCGTTCGTCTCCCCCCCGGGTAATCCTGGGGCCCATGGTAAAGCTCGCCAAGCTGCGCCGGAATGCCAAAAATGGTCCCTACTTGGAAAGCCATCGGTCAGCGAGGTGAGCATGAAATTAGGTTATGCGCTACATACCGGACGACCATTCTCCGTTCGACATTCCCCGGCCCAAAACGGCTTAGTGCGGTTTGTGTGCGGCTAATTAGCAGAAATATTGTCCTGCTCATAATATTTATGAAACCGATCGGTTGTAATCCCGTTTTGTACTTCTTCTTCTTCTGCTTCTGCTTTTTCCTCTTGCCGATAATGCGCGCGGCCAGCTAATGAACGAAACAAACAGTTCGCCACTAATGGAGGAACAAAATCGATTTCGGGCAACCGATCCTGCCACCGTGGACCGAACGGAGCGCCTGTCATTTGTCACAATCCCCGCCGCCAAACTCTCAAGAGGGTTGCCACAGTTTGTTGCTTCTGCATCTGCAGACTTAACGATCGGTTCCAGTCCCCGGAGGTCGCTCCTTCCGTGTGTGCGGCTCCGGCTCTAATGCAAAATCTCGTCCAGGATTAAGCAATTATTATCGCTCGGTTATTATTTGCTTTCCATTTTGTCACCGGCAGGCTTACGCGATGTTGGAAAATGAAAAAATAATAAACTCGCCCAAGGATTACCAGCTATTAATTCGAGCCACACAAACACCCGGGGGCTCTCGTTCCCTCGTTTATCCCTGTGGCCGCGTGAAGTAGAGCTCGGAGCTCGGAGCGGCGGAGATGATAGCATTAAAAAATGTCATCTCCTTTTAAACAAACAACTTCTTGTTGTTGCCCGGTGTCCCGGGCTCGGGCTTGCCCTTCTCTTGGCCTCTTGGCTTCACAGGCTGCAGTCACGCACTCGCGGCACGTTCCGGTTGATCGATCCGGGATCCGTTGGGAAGCCGAACTACGTCTTAATGTCGGAGAAGACAAGGCCCCGAAGGGGCGCCTCGACCGACAATTTTCCTTTCCCGAGCACATCGATGACATATGTTGTTGCCTGCCGTTGGTCCCAAAAGTTCAATTAACGGTCGGCGAGCACGGTGTCGGGTCGCGGTGTGCCCTGCGGTGATGTCCTTCCGGTCTTCCCTACCCATCGCCGGTGACATAATTTCATTCGCAACGTCTTTTCAAGAAGTCCCTTTCCCTGTTGGAGAGGATTAATTTGGGTTTTGTTCTTGCATTGATTGCTTGAGCGGAATGGACCCCCGTCCGCCATTCGATTGCCCGTCCAGGCCTTTGTGGGGTACGCACAAGGACCCAGACAGTTTGAAGTTTTCTTTTTTTGATTTGCTAGAGCAAACTTCCTTCAAGAAGCGGGGAAGGGTCCTGCGGCCGGGATGTATCGATCGAAGCGAGCACACGAATCCCCGGCAAAGCCACGGTACACGTCCCCGACGGCCCCCTAGAAGCCGATAGGTAAACATTAAAATAAATTCAGGAAATAATCTGTTGACGACACACTTCGGTTCCCGTTCAGTGTGCCGGGTTTGTTCGGTGTAGATGAAAGGATAGCGCGAGCGATTTAATGGTTGGCGGCGGTTGCCCGGAATCCGGAAGTTGCCCAAAGAGCCCCGGGTTTTTACTGTAGCGGGGGGGAAACTTTTTAATGCCCTCGCTGGAGAAGGCGCCCAGCTCTACCTGGCCTGAAGATATCTCGATTACGCGCATCATTTAACGGGGTTTTTGGGTTGGTTTGCGTGATTTGGCTTTCCGGAAGTTCCGGGAGCTCCGGGTATGATTATTATCTTTATGGAGGTGACACTTTTGGGCCGGGAAAATGACACGCTCGACTCCCGAGCCGTCCCATCCTTCATGCTACGTCATCCATCGGATGGAACCGTTCCCTGGGATCGCTAGTCCGGAATCGTCCGACACAGTCGACTAAAAGTGGGCAAAATTTCCCAGAATTCCTACCTTCAGAAGATGCAGGAATTTCATCCGTGACTCAAAATTCCTGCCCAATTGGCCGTACCGGCCGATCGCGAAGATTCTCCATAAATCATTTCCAATTAATTTGTCCCCATATCCTTGGTAGCTTGGTCCCTGAATACGGCGGACCAAACTGCGGCCCTGACCGCGGGTGTTTGGCGCCGATTTATTGAATGATGATTATTCCATCAACTGGCGCCCCGGTGGTGGTGGTCCGCTCGGGTCCTCGGACCATCAGGTGGTTGATTGATTCGGGACATTCGGGCGCCTTCTTGCGCCGGAAAGGCATCCCAAAAATTCATATGCCGCCGCAGTCGAGCGGTTTGATCTGGCGATCGAGTCCCGGCCCGAAAAAACTAAGGAAAGTTTTCTTCGACGCAGCCGAGCAGCAACGGAAAAAGGGCCACCGATCGCTGCTACTGCTGTTTGATCGATGGCGATCGATGCTGCAATGTATGAGCCAATAAGTCCGTCCATCGGTAACGTTTCCAAAATTCCCATTCGTTTGTGGTCCTTATTTCCTTGTTGGATCGATTGACGGCAAGATTCCTTATGGACTGATAGACCCACGTAGCAGTCGGGACCGACCCAAAAATACCAGCAATGCGCAGGACCTCCGATCAAACGAAGCTTCGGATGCCAGTTTGCCATATTTTTTTTACCCATTTCTGCCCGGTTCTGCCCCATACGTCATAATTGACGAATATGATGAACCGAACCTCCCGTTGGAGCTCCCGCGATCGCCAAGTTTGATCTCAATTCCAGGAAACCACCGGTAGCACCGACCGGAGCCCAACTGATTAGACGTCCTGTGGCGGCGCCCCAAGAAGACGGGGTAAAAATATGACATCACAGCATGACACGCGGCCTCAGACCCGGCCCCGGGCAGCGGGAAATACCTTTCCGATCGCTCCGTTCGCAAGCGACCCGCTCGAGCGCTTGATTATTATGGGAATGACAATCAAAATGCTTATGGTTTTTGCACGGCCTCGGTCATCTTTGGCCGATCGATGGCCATCATCTTCACGGGGGCGCTTCACGGATCGGGACGGAACGTGGTCTGTCAACATGTGTGCTCCAGTTGTCAATCGCTCGCGGTCCTAAATGGACCCAATGGCCGGGCCACCAGCCGCGTGGCGATGGGCGGTATGAGAAGTCGCGATCACGATCCTCCTGACGTGCAGACAGAGTCTCTGGTACGCGGTCCCGCTTTTTTTTGCCCGATTCTCAATTTTTGCTGAAACTCAAAAACCGGTCACGGCTCCGGATGATGGACAGTCCCGCCCGTACAGCAGGTTCGCCGGCCGAGAGCATTAATTATCCGGCCAATCGGACTCGCGCCGCTCGTGGACTGCAGCCCAGTGCAGTCCGCAATTAAATATTCGCTCTAAGCAATCGGATTGATTTCGTGGAAATTAGGCGGAAATGGTTGCTCGCTGGCGCGTCCCTAGTTGCAGGCTCATGAAGCTGCGGAATGTTTGCCCGGCAAGACTTCCGTTTGGGTCCTCGTTTCGTTTAGACGCGCATCAGCATAAGTACGAGACACGCAACAAATGAACCCAATTTCAACCGCCGCACCCGATTTGCCATCCTCTCCATCACGGGGCCGAAGGAAAAATGTCTCAAAATTCCACCTCAACATCCACGGCGGTGGAAAGTCGGGCACTCGGGGAGATTTTTCACGCACAGGGCACCCTCTAAATTATTCATCTTCCCGTCTGCTGCCGAGGGCTTTGTGTCACGCTGTTTCGCGTCCCCCGTCAGTGTCCTCGTCGGCGTCGCCAGTCGTTGCTACTTCGTTGATGAATGCTCGACATAATCATAAGCAATAGCCGTCAGGCAGCGGTGCGGTCGAGGTGCAGACTGAGCGTGAGATGAGACCGAATCCGACCCCGGCAACGTGCTGTGGTGTCTTTGCGTATGCGCCAAGGTCCGACACCCGGACGCATCGCTTCGGGCTAGTGCCGGGTGCTGCTTCTACCGCAGGCAGGCATTATAAATATAAAATCTGATTATTTGTCGCCGGCGCTGGCGAATGTCTGGGGTACGATTTTTCGGAACGATTCCTTCCTCCCCCCGAAATGCTGGCGGCTGCATTGTTCTGCACTGGCTCGGCGGTATGCGCCCGTTTTATGCGCCCGAGGGCCACCCCGTGTAAATCAACTTCGCGAGACCCAACGATGACAATGAGACGCTCGGTCGCGGTGTAATGCATTATGTCGGGAAAGGACGCGTTTTTGCAATATTTGTGGCTCTATAAATATCGGACGCTACGGTCGGGAATTCGCGGAAAACTCTCTTCGGTTCAGTTTGGAACCACCACACGGGACGCGATCCACTGTGATCTCGTAAACTGGCGCTCCCGACAGGCGCAGAACAGCAATCTGTATATTAATTGTCACATTAGATCATATCGGGGACGCCATGCCGGACAAATTTGTACGCTTTAATGCAGCATAAATATGTACCGCTCGTTGTTGGCGCTGGTCAGACGAGAAATTACCCTTTCCACAGACCCCGCCGAAGGCTTGTAAATTGGAACAACATGTGAACAATCCCGCCGGGGTCGCCGGGCGCTACTGGAACCCGGGGCGTTGCAGTCGTTGCCGTTCGGGTCCGGACCGGACCGGACACCGGATTGCAAGCGAACAGGAGGGAAAAGAGATTAGCGCAAGATATGGGTTATGCGCGGACCCGTATGACCACCGTGACAAAGGCGAATCGTGGAGGTCTCACACGGCCCGGAGGCGCCTCGACCGTGAAGATGTACGCCCGCCCTGCGACCGTGCGCCTTCCCGTAGCGCATCCGGCGGCACGTCCCGGCGAAACTTATTATGCTGCCGGCATTGTCATACCTCATATCGTGGGACCTCCGGTGCGGGTGGCAGGCCCCGATGCGCAATAAGAAGTAATAATACCACTGCATTGATTGCCCACTGCCTGCCTGCCCGGTGGGACCTTCTTCCGGGGTCTTCGTATTTGCGGACAATAAATCAAACCTTGAGGGTGGGCAAGATCGGCCCCACCGATTGGCGGACATTCGGAAAAGAGGGTTTATGTTTTATGCCATTTTTTATGCCTGGCCACCGAGAGCCGGACGACGGGGCAATCGGTTTGATCTCAACAACGCGGACAACAGGCGGACACGACAACCGGCGACTCTTTCCAGTATTGAGATGTTGGTAGGCTTCGACTCGGGACATTGCCGTTGGGAATTGGGCCCACTCACGTCTCCATTTGTTTCCGGACAAAGTATGGCTTTCAGCTAGTTGATGGAAGGTGCTAGACCATCCCTATTCGGGTGTCCCTTTATGAATTCATTAACCCAATCCACATCATAATTGGAAGAATTGGAAGAATTAATCTCAAAATGCATACGAGCATATCCAATTGTTTCTTCAGCTTAATCATTCCGAGATCCTCTGAAGTGGCACCCATTTCCCACGACTCGCTGGTCCACACACCGGGCCACAGATATTCAAATGTGCCGGTCCGATGATATCCGCGAGGCTTCCGGAATCCTGATCGTCCAGGAATGCACGGTGTCGCACATTTGGCACGTCGTCGCCACCGAATGCGTACGGCCTTGCCCGGGCCGACTTCCAGCCATAATCTTATCGAATTCACAGGTTCACAGGGCAGGAGTTGGCCCGGGAATGTGCTCATACCAACGGGGCCAGCTCGTAGCTGGGAATGGGAATTCTGGAACCCACTCACATCGTGGTGGAGTTTTATATTTTGGAGTTTCTCACCGATCCTCCCGCACCGGGTCCAGGGGTCGGGATCGGGCAGAAAAGCAAAGAGGTAAAACAAAACTAAACCATTCTGTCACCTTCTCACGCGCCTCATTTGGAGGTTTAGCACCGCGAAGCGCTGGGAGCGAAGCTGGACCGGCCGGACATCCCGGCAGACACACTCGACCGTCGGGCCACGACCACGAACGAGGAGTAAATAATGCTCTTCCTATAAAAATGTGACAACAGCTCTATCTCTCTCGGAATTCAAAATGTCCCGCGCGCGTTTATTGAATTTCATAAAGGCATGCCGATTCCGGCATATATTACCACCTCGTTTGCTGGCCAGAAATTATACGTTTATAATTTCCTCATTATATATTCATTTTTGCTCTTTCTCTCTCACTCGGCTCGGCTCGGGTCGGCCCGGTTCGGGTTTACTTTCTTGTTGGGAGTATTCTTATCCATCCCGCGCGGACGATGGGATCGTGGACGACCATTTCATCTTCACCTTTCCGGACGGCGACCGATGATGGTGGCCACGGTCAACAGAACGGCCGGCGGCGGCGGTGACCGAATCGAAGTGACCAATTAAGAGAGAAGATCATCCTCACTTACCACAAAAGGGAACACATCATCTCGGCGGCTGCGCGGCCGAAGAGATCATCAGAGACCGTGAGCCCGGTTCGCTTGCCGATGCATGAACCAAATATTAGGCAGCCTAGGAGCGGTTGAATAAATTTTTAAAAACTCTCATTAATAAACACGACCACGGAACCGGTGGAAGTGGTGGGTTCGCCTTTGCCGCGCGATGGCGGTGGCCATCAATTCTTCCCGGCGATATCCGATCCGATCTTCCGCGCCTTTTTTTTGGTCGGGAGTTTGTGGGTTTTGGCTTTTTGGTTTATGGCGCGTGCAGGTCGCGTGATGACGCGTGAATTGTTTATATGTTTTGTGGCTGTGCGAGTGTTTCTTGGGTTTTATTGTTCCTCTCGGCCATCCATAATGATCGCCGGTAACGGACATTTGGGGGGGGGGAAATGCGCTGGAAGAATCTCATCCCGTGCAGGGAAGGCACCGAACACAACTTCTAAGGGAAATTGAATTAAATTCGACGATTAAACTTCTTCCGGGAAGTTTTAAATTTGAATTTGAGTCCTGAAAAACCGCGGTCTATACGAATTGCAACGATCGTTGGGTTACTTATGGATTCGTCAACGCATATTATCTCAGAATCGGCTCAACTTTCGAGATGTTCAAATAAATTTTAATGTCCAATTTGCACTCGCTGCTTGTGAATTTGAAGTCCTGAGACCCCCCTTTCAAACATAATTAAAGCATGACACGAAGAAGCTGTGAAGCAGTTCCCAACTCCAGACTCTAACCAGACCAGTTAGGTGCCCTTGCTTAGAGCATCTCGTCTTAATGCCTTTGTTTTGCTCTATATTACCTCTTAAGTGGTCTCGAAAGCTCGGTTTCCTGTGGAGTTTATTTTTCAAAGCCAGCCGGTCAGGATGTGCCTTTCCCATTTGGTTCCATTTGTGCTGCGTGTGTTTGCCTCGTCTTGGGATGGTTTATAAAATATTTTTATTAATATTTTACGTCAACTCCGGGACCGGGCATCCAAACAACATCTTAAGGCCCAAGAGACCCCAATGATGAGCCGAAAGAGCGGGGCGAAAATAAAGGACGGAAGATGAAAAAACAAAGACGAGCGGATCACTTTATGGAACCGAGAGCCGTTTTCGGGATTATTTATGCATATTCAACGAGGTTATAATTTAATTTAACTCTTTTATCGCTCCCTGTTCCCACCTTCGCGGCATTCGCGGCCCTCGACAGTTAGTGGCCCGCGGTTGTCCCCAAGCCGTCGCCCCTTGGGTGGTTGCTTTCGATGAGGAAGCTGTGCGTGGAACGATAGAGTTATAGATAAAAAAGCGGACCCCAAAAGACCTTTCGTCGTCGTCGTCGGCCAGTCTAGGGATGATGGCATTCTGGGGCACCGACAAAAAACCTGAGCGGACCGGCCCAGGGCATTTAAAAAAAACCCTCGAAACCACAGCGGATTATGTTGGGGAGGAAGAAAACTAAAATAAAAACATACACATGTTTCGAGGATGGTTTATGATGGTTTGTTAATCGTAAGATAAGTGAACGAGCGCGAGTGGGGCACCAGAAGGCGCAGCCCATCTATCGCCGGCCGTATTTTCTGTCAGCGGCCTTGCCTTGTCCCGCCGGCCGGTTCTTCGAATCCCGGCCGACGGGACGGCCGGGATTCGAGCCGCACTGTCCTCGAAAATGCACCTCGAAATGCAACGCCCAAAAATGCCGATCCGAATGGGGAAGAACGCGTTCCGTCGATCATCGCCGTCGTCCTGGGTTCTCTTTTCTTTTTGTCGCTTCCCGATGAAAGAGTATTTCACCGAAAAATCTGATAAGGGTTCGTGGAGAGGAACGGAATAGTTCCCGGTGAGTGCGAATGGCGCGCGGATCCGGCAGCCCACGGTCGGCCACCCGCCGGCAGGGGACACACGGGGGGAACTCGGTAGCCCGGTTCGCGCAGTGGGAGATTAGTCTTAATCGGCTCGTTATTATCAAACATATTTTACGTGTAGATGTGTGCCACGCCGATGATCGCCGTGGGTCGCCGGTGGGACCATCGCACCGTTTCGCAACAGGATAATAGATAGCCACCGAAGGCGGACACACCGCGGGCGATCGAGATCTTCGCCAATCTCGAGACCCTCGAGAGACCTCCACAGGCTCGCGAGAGAATGGGAGAAGCCCACAGGCCCGCAGGGGAAGCCGCTTATGACCGTTCGGGACCGTTCCGCGGGCGGATATTTGTCGTTATAATTTCATTATAAATATGGCCTCCCCGTTCGATTCTGACGCTCATTCGCGCTCCCTCCATTTCGCGGGCTCGTCAGGGCAGGGCCCCCGGGACGCGACCGGCCGTAACGGTGACAGGCCACGGCCACGGAGGAGCGTTGGAAATTATTTATCGATCAGAAGCCACCGCACACCGAATCCCTCGGGGGCTTTCGGAATGTGCCGATCGATCTTTGGGCCGGCCGATGCCGATGGTGATCCTCCTCGCTCGGTATCCCGTTTTTTGCGTCGAATCACGCAGGATGCATTAAGTTTTATCATTGCTTGGGAGTGCATTATTATATTTTTAGTTGTACAATATTATGCTAACCCGCCACAAGGGCTTCTTAGGCTGCCTTAGAACTAACCAAGCCATAGGATAAAGACAGAACTAAAGGCCGATCCTTCGACTGATCGAGCAAGGAACCCTGGTTGAGACACTCCTAAACCCGCTCCGTACGGCCCATACCATTTCTTTTATTTTAATTGATCGAACGTAAGACGCGGCCAAGATTTGTGCGATGAAATGTGAAATTAATTTCCTTCAGCTCGCCACACGCCCGAAATGACGGATCACCGTTTAGGCCGCGGTGGCCACAGCGTCTCCGGCCGCAGGCTTAAGCTCGTAAGTTTTCGCTCCAACTTACATGTACTGCACCGTGTATGGACCGCTGTGGTGCAATTAATTTTTATTTTGTCTCGTGTCCGTTCGTCCCGACCCGCGGCCGACCTGATCGGGGTTTGATTTGGTGTTGCCGGGGCTATCGCCATCCGCGTCGTCCGAGGGCCCCATTGCAGTTTCACCGTTGGCCAAGCCCCTGGGTTTCGTTTGCAGCCTGCAGCTCACATTGCGAACCGTCGGCCATGGCGGCGCAGACCCAGAGGCCCTTATTAATGGACGTGTGTTTTTCCCTGTTTAATTCGGCCATTTACCTAAATTGGCGATAATTTGATATTATGACAGGTTAACTTATCATAATAATAATATTAATTAATTTTTATTTCCCCCGACGATACCGACGGCCACAGTGGCCGTGCAGGGAGCCGACATTAACGAAGCGTTGTGATGGAATGTCGCTCTCGGTGAGCCCCGCCTGGACCGGGATGCAATTAAGCGCCTCCTGAACCTGAAACCTGCCGATCAGCCGATCGGTCGGCCGGCGATCGAAACGATCGTGGCCATCGACTCCACCATTTGATCTCGCTGCCCTCGGCTCCTCGGCAGATCTAGTAATCGACTACTAGTGCGCCCGGTTGCCCGTTATCTCTATGGTTACGGTGCGCGATAAAAATGGCCCACGCGCAACTAATCCCTGTGGGTTCCCGGTTAAGGAACGGGGCCCTCGTTCGTAGTCGGCGCAGGCCTTGCGCGGTGTCATACGAACGAGGTGTGAAAAACGGTTCGCCAGCGTGTCAGCTCGCCCGGCTCACCAGTCCTGCGAGTCGCATCAATCGCAAGGCGGTCTTGCAGAGTGAGCAGAAGGCCAACGTGGCCGACAGAAGGAGAAAGAGAGCGTCCCCGGGTGGTTCCTTGAGCATTCGTGTTTATTTTCCCTTCCTTGGTCGGGTTTTACGGGCTTTGATATAGCACATTAAGAAATCTTATCAACCGGCACGCATCGGTGCACCGGTGCGCCTTCGCCCATACAATGTCGGATACATCTTCGGGCCTGCAGAGCGGTCGGGTCTGGACGAGATCACTAATGAGCAAGGGTGGCGGCAAGGGAACGGTGCAGATGTGGTTGGTCACCGTCGGCGGGAAGGTGACATGGTATTGTAATTAATGGACTAGTTAAAAGGGAATATTAACCTGCGTTCGCTTTTTTATGTTTATGTTATGGCCATTGTTTCGCAGTAATGGAACTATAACACCACGGCCCGGGCCAGAAAAACATTGATAAAACGGTTGTCGAAATATGAATGCCCGAGTGGAGCACTCCTATTTTCGGCAGCGCGCGCATATTTAATGCGTTTCCCCCGAACATTGGTCGTCGTTCGCTGGTTGGCTCTATCCATCAAAATAAAGTAGAAAGATAACCAGCCACCGGGAGAAACATTTTTTAAATGAATTGTTATGGCTCTGGCGGCACTCACCGCGCAAAGATAACCGACTGTGCAGCGAACCCCGAAGATGCTTTCCTTCGTATCCGACTCCTTGGGCTTGGGCGAGTGACTTTTGCTCCCAGAACCGTGATGATATCTAAATTAAATTGGATTTCAATTAAATTTACGGGGTCCAAACTCCCCGACAGGAACCGAAACGCCACACAAAGCTGCCCAATCAAGGCACACACTCCAACGGTTTCGAAATTGGGTCATGCACACTCCTGCTCTTCCCTCTCACTCTCTCCCTCTCTATTATCCATTTAGCAAAACGAATCGTTGATCCGCACGTATTAAAGGACGTCTTAAAGGATTCCTTTTCTCAACCACCGACGCATTCCGGGGCTCGGGTGCCCCGAGCCCGTCGGTAGATGTAACTGTACATAAACCGACCCGGTTTGCCGAACCGAGAACGTTATTACGCATGATCTGTCGATTTCGGCCGAAAATTTATGGTTTTTCTATCGATTTCTCCGTCCGTCGGCCGGCTGGCTGGCTGGCTTCGTCTTCTGGCTCTCTGTTGCTGCTGCTTCCCCCCCCTTGTGATGGCTTGGGAATCGTTCTTGCGCCAGACTGTGACTTCACTGCAGTGCTCGGGTCCGGGTCCGGTCTGCAGCCTGCGCCGGAAGTATCGATTTCGGAAGTTTCGGACTTCGGTTTCGATTCAGCAATCGGAGGACGGAACGGATCCGAATACACTTTTAGAGCCTGACTTTCACGGAATGCCAGTTTACTAGAAATGATATGATTTTGGTCAATAGTGTAATATTATGGGGCAGTAATATTGCTTCACTTTGGGGGGCTTTGGGGGGTGTGCGCATAAATCAGTTAGATGTCGACCGAAGGTGACCCTAAATTTCCGACCACTTGATGGGGTGGCACTTTGGAGTATAAATTTCAAACGGCAAGGAGGTGAAACCATAACTCGTGGAGCGGCGGCGAGCCGATTTTCGGCGTGCGTGGCCGATGTCATGGGACCTTTATTTATGACAGTCACCTATTTAGCACCAATTTGATACCCGAGGCGAACGCTGATCAAATTTCACCGCGCGGTGAGAGGAAAAATAAATTTCCGTCCGAAACCAATAACTTTATTCGGCCGCCGCGAGAGAGCGAGATACGGTTGCCCGTGCGTTTCCGTTATGACAATTTTTCAATCCTTCCACGCAGCGAAACGGAAGAGGGATGGCTTACTTACGGCCCAGCGGCCGGGAGGTGACATCCGACCGACCAATCCGGCGAAGGTTTCGGGATGGACTCCTAGTAGTTGCTCACCTTCAGTGGCGGGCTTCACTGGGCGATGATTAATTTATGTCACCACCCGAGATGCCAGAGAGAGGGCCGTGGCCGGACGGAGACGGACAGCAAATGGATAGACCCCACTTCAGCTAATTATAATGGGACTCATGAATATTCGCCGGTGCCCGGTCCGATTTCATGCGATAGTCGCACGTGTAAATTTCGGTTAATCGAGTCGCCTCTGGCCCGGGTTCCGGACATGGACACCGGGCGGAGGGAAGATTGCCGACCGGTGATCTATGGGCGATGATGAAGGAAGATGAAGAAATGAAATTAGATGAAAACAGCGACCCCCCTCGCATCAGAACCGGAGGCCATCCTTTGGCCGCTCGAGCCGAGCCGAGCCGAGCGTGACCAAACAAGCAAAAGATCAACCGGTGTCATTTTCGTGCGTGATGGCGAGGATGGCCACGCGAACCGCATTTGGGGAACCATTTTGGGTGCGCTCTGGGATGATCGGTGGAGTCTGTGGTTTTTGTGGACCCACCGTGGAGCTGATTGCAGCCATATTTATCCCAACCCGTTGTGAAGACCATTTCGTTTTCATCCTTGACTACTTCCACGAACCCCAAGCTGGGGGTAAATAATTTTCGTATTTCAACGAATTGAAGGCTGCCGTTTCCGGGGCTGCGGCCCCGGGATTGTGTTGATCAAAACCCGATGGAAGATGGCTTCCTAGAGGGAAGCGGATCGTTAAGTGATCGCTTCATTCACTGCGGCTGGGGAGCTGTGGAGCTTTTCGGGTGCCATTAAAAGGCGATAAACATTTACTTCCCCGGCTGCAGTTAAACACTGGGCCATCGATAGTGATCTTTTCAGTCATTTCCTTTACACGAGCCTAAAAATGGTGCCCACGGTGGACAACGGTGAGAAAGTGGACAGCAAACTAACTGTCACACGGGAGAAATCATCGCCCATCATACATGTCTTAAAAATGATGATGGAAAAGCGACCTACGAACCTCCGTGGGCTTCCCTTACAACCCCCGGGGGGAGGGGATCGATAATCGGGAACAGCTCCGAAGGCCGGCCGACCGGATCCGGAGGCAATCAAAGGCTTCTGAAATGCCGACGGCTTTTCCGCCGGCGCGATTCTAATGCCGAGCCGAACGAAAAAAAAAGCCGATCGAATACAGTAAACGATCCATTTGAATCGTTTCAACGGTTCGCCGCGCGATGATAAAACTCCACCGGAATGTGAAGTAATAATAATGAGTCGTACTTAATCGGGTTCGGGCCATGAAGCGAACGACCGAAAGGGGTAGAGAGGGATGGCGCGAAACGGAGAACGGAACGCTTCATTAAAACCCAAGAAAAGGCAATCCGAAGTATGAGTAACGCGGCTTCGGCGGCCTCTCAGTGAATAATAACCCGGAAATTGAGCTTCGGAACATGTGGCGGGCCGATGACATGCGTCGCCGTCGTCGTCGTTGGCCATGTTCGGGGGTTCGTTTCGTTTCTCACAATCTCATCATTTTAATTGTACGCGAATGAACGGGGGGCAGACTCACGGAGTGAGCGCCCCAGCGAAACATCCGAAAAACATCGTCAACCCCAGCCGGGGCCACACGGGACGGAGTACACGGCGTAAGGAGCAAAAAACGGCTGGTAGTCCAGTGACACCGATTCTTTTGGCACATGACGGACAACGACGACGACGTCTCGTAGACGAAGTCGTCGTTTAGAGGATTGCGTCGTGTGGTGCGTCGCTTCGCTTGACAGCCCCCGTCTTATGATGGCTTTCTTCGCGGGCCCCAAGCCCTCTGGGCGGGGAGGACCTGGACCTGGGCTTTGATTTCTGCTCGTTCGCGAGCGTGTAAAAATCGATCAAGCCTTCCTCACCCGGCCTCACTGTTGACGGGGGGGGCTCTGACGAGAGAGAGAGCCAGTTGATGGGCTGCCTGCCAGGACCCTGCCATCCGGACGATCCGGATTGACACGCCTTGCCATTGCCTCGGCGAATGCGTGCGCTCGGTGTTTGGGTGTGTACGAAATGCATACATTAAATTATGCTATCCACCCCGGATCGTTAAGAATGTGCTCCGGCTCTGCGCGCTCCGGCTCGAAGGAATCAATTTACTCGCAACCCGGTTTTGGGTTTGCTTTCCCCCGGTGTACCGTGTGTCCTTACTTGCGAAAGGAGGCGGATGGTATCGGGCAAGATCGCGAGAGATGTGGCAAACGGAGGCGACGGCATCAAGACGTCGCGTCGACCGGGTTGACTCGGGTTCGGGATCATCATGTCGTTCGCCGTTGTCGCAATCATTGTTGGCAACGGCCAGCCAAACGTCACACACGCTGACAAATACAGGCCGGCCGGGCCAGGCATTGTTTGGCCGGAAACACGGACCTCTTAGAGCTCTCTATCTATTGGCCGCGAGGCCTTTCCCATTTAATTATGCTCCCACTTTTTGCCCCCCGGGGAATTGTTTCTCTTTTTGTAGTTGCTGTTTTGTGGTTGTGGTGAACAGCACAACGAAGGTGCGAAGCGAATCCAAGCACTGCCAAAACTGCATTTACAGCCAGCCATCGATCAATCGCCCATTCGCCCGCGATACTGAGTCAGTCATTTCGGTGTTTTGCAAAGAGAAACAATAAACCAATAGGCTAGCGGCAAAAAAGCCCCTATCTAAAATCACACCCAATCGATCCGGTGGCGAGTTGGACATTCGAGCGCCGTCAAGCGCCATTTCAACAGTTTTTTTTTTTTTTCAACGGGTTTTTTTTTCGAGGCCCGCTATTTTGTAGTGACGATAGTGGAGCATAGTTTGTCGGTTGATAAATATTTAGAGCATCAACATTAGCGGCCCGCATTCAATTCCGAATTCCGGCCTTTCGTAACCGCGGCCCATTTATTAATCCACCTGTTGTTGGACCATTGTGGACCATGATGCGAATGGATGCGAACCAATTTGTGAAATGTTAATGGCTCATCGTTGTTCGCCACTTTCGAACGAACATAAATTAGTGATCGCTTTAGGTAACTTATTTCACTTGCAAAGTTCAGTCCGCTCAATCCAGCGCTTCAACCTGTTGTCCTGGTGCACTGGTAGGTTAAGTGGCTTAATAACGAAGCGCCGCTCGGAAGCATAATTACCCGCCGAGATAGAGGGCAAGATGCCCGCCATAAAAGTGTGTGCCGCCGGAAGGTGTCGTGGCCACGCGACAACGGCGCGGATTGTTGTGATTGTTCCTGGCGCGCTACCGTCCCTGGTGGAGGCTGAGCACAGCTGGCCGCGCGCTGGTGTGCGCGTCAAAATGACAAATGATCTTCGTGACTTTCGGCCCGGCCCGGCCTGGGGGCGCCTTAAGTCACACGTCTCGCGTTTGCTTCTCGCGCCGACTCGCGCGTCGTGCGCGAGTCCATTGTGGGGATGGGTTTCTTTTTGCCCGCTTTTTTCCACACTTCACTCCTTCACAACAACGACCGCCGGGATGAGTACCGTGCCGTGTTTGTATAGAGACATTACAGATATAGACGGTGCGTTAAGATTGGGGCTTCCTCCGTGGGATTCTTCGGTTCGGTTCGGCGCCTAATTTTTTTCCCTCCTCTCCGAGGCCCCTGGCGGGCCTCTTCTACCGGGTGGAAGCATAATTTATAATAATCACCGCATCAGCTACCGTTTGACGCGTATTGATTTCGGGTTCGTGCCCATTCGCGTGCTTTGACGCCCTCGGAGCCCCAATCGGTCAGCACCTTTCTTGGATCCGGTTTTTTTTTGTTGGCCGCTTGGCCAAAACCCGCACCGGGATGACTGATTGCCTTCCGAAATACGATGCCCTCCGGCCAAAGGCTCTCCGCTCTGTTTCGAGGTGTTTCAGTTTGAAGGATAGTATCGATCGTCGGTTGCGAAACGATTGATGGCTTGAAGAGGCGAAGCTTGAAGTTTCCACCACTGTTCAGGAACTACTCTTAGGTTGTGGTTGGTCGTGAGTAGAGCGAAGAAGCCGGTTAAAACAAGCTTAAGTTACCATCCGTAAGGGTCAGAAAGTTTTAAGGATATTTCGGAGAAACGAACTGCCCTCAAGCGTTTCAACAGCGCGTATGCAATAATAAATCAATGTTACGTCGTTGGCCGCTAACTCGCAACACCATCAGTGAGCGGACTATATTCAGAACCGAATTCTTCACTTTAATTCAACTGGCCCTCGTGTGGGTGCACCTTGATCCGTTGGGCCGT
This sequence comes from Anopheles bellator, assembly GCF_943735745.2. Lineage (NCBI taxonomy): Eukaryota > Metazoa > Arthropoda > Insecta > Diptera > Culicidae > Anopheles > Anopheles bellator. The sequence continues at coordinate 70,880,540 of NC_071286.1, read as the reverse complement.
TGGGGCCCTTGTTTCGCCTGCCGCCATCGCACGGCATCGCAACGAGCCACAACAACAACCTTCGCCAAAGTCACATGAATTCAATTTCGCAAATTTATTTTCAATCGCCATCGCGATCGCCGCCGGCGAAGGAATTGATGACTGCAATCGGTGCTCGGTGCTGCTTTGTTCAATTATCTAACTCGCATATCTCGGCCACCCTTCGGCCACCCCACAGTCTGATGGACTGCAACAAGTGAAGTGTGAAGTGTGCACCATGACGACGACGAGTGATTAGTGGGGCGCGAAGTGCCCCACTGCAAAACTAGCATCCAATCATCGGCCCCTCGGGAGGGGCCACCAAAACACTAAATCGATCGATCGACCGACCGATGCTCGTCATATTGTTCGGGTGTGAGAAGGATAAAAAAAAAATGGACACATAACACACCAAATTCAATCCGCAACTGGCCACTACTTTGCCATTAATCATTGCACACACCCCGCAAACCCCAAGCCCTTGCTCGTGGCGGATCGTGGTGCTGCCGCTGTTTTGTGTGAGGCCAAACTATTTTTAACAGTATTTATGATCAAAAATTAGCTCTCGGTTCGCGCGCGCGCGGTTCGGTGAATCGCTAATTCCGCCGTCTGATGGCGGGCGGATGGGGGTCGGGTTTTAGTTCGTTACATTGGCTGTTTAAATTGAATTGGTAAAGGGTTTTAATTTAGACAACTGGTAAAATATCGCGACCACCACCACCCGCGAAACCGTTCGTCCGCGCGGCGCGATTACGCTTGGTTTAATATGCGATGCTGGGCCATGATCAGGGGCTGGTGTGGCGGAGGGAGGACGGCCGGGGAGGTCACAAACCGGTCTCATCGGATGACGCGAGAGAGCGAGAGAGGCAGGCCAGGGACAGGAGCTGCAGGGACACGGGAAATGGAATTTGTAATATTTGCATTTGATGTAAGCGGCAAAGGATGCGAATATATGCTGCGTGACTGTGTGTGCGCCAAACACGGACCGATAGATGCGCCACTTTGTCGTACATGCTGTGGCCCTTCGGCGCTTTTTGGGGCCCCCAGTGTTTATGAAACATCATCCTCCGTCCGCGGCCGCGCGACCTCGACTTGTCATCGACTTTATCCTTTTTATCGGCACGGTGCGCGAGAAGGAGATCGCACCATTCGAGAGCGAGATGCCGACGGGTTTTTGCTTTTGGCTTCTCTGGCGAAAACTATGAGCTTTGACGGATGGATTCCGACTCGAACAAATCGACCGGGATGCGTTTGCCGGCAGCTACTCCTCGAAAAAATTCGCCCGTGGCTCAGCTCTACGACATTAAAGCGTTCCGGCGAATTTGCGGGGTCCGGAATCCGGAAATTGTTGGTGCAGGTCTGCGATCGTCCTTTGGCGTGCGTGCGTGACACAACGGCGGTGAAAAGAAAAACACAAGTTGTCAGTTGCTCCGAAACATTGTAAATAACCCGAAAGGCAAACACTCCGCCGCCGCCCCTCCGTTGCTGCAGGATTCTCGGCGTGGAATATTACATATAATATGTTATATATAATAACATATATCTATTATTATATATTACATTATGTATTTGGAAAAAGCGCGAAAGAGAGAACCGGAGCAAGTGGGCGTGTCAACCCCTTCGAAAAGGGGAAATCCAGCGTGCGATGGTGTGCGTGATGCGTCGCCTATTTACTCGCGAGAGAAAGAGACGTCGAGTCGGGCTAGCGTCGTCTCGCTCGCGCCCGAAGACGCCGAAAAAGCATATGGTGGTCCCTTTCTGAATTATGATTTGTTCCAGCATAAAATTTCCCGAAGGAAGGAAAATCCGGTTCCGTCAGTCGGGTTCGGGTGTCGAACTCTGCGAAAGTTAAATTTGTTGTTTCTTTTTTCTGTCGATTCAACCACCTTTTTGGAGCACGGGGGGAGAGTCCGGCCGGACACCCCGAAACACGACTGAAATTAATGCCAGCGCGTGGAATTAAACATGTACTTTTCCAATCAAATTGCCAGTTGAGAGGTCCGAACGCGGCGCGAGCGAGAGAGCAATGTAATCGAGGACGCCACAGGACGCGCCGAGTGCCATAAATATTGATTTGCCGGCCCTGGAACTGGTGCACAGCCGGGGCGAAATTTGGCAAAAATTCGCACAAAATGCTAATGCCGGTGGGCAGCGAAACCATAAAGTGCAAATCGTGGCCGCCACTGACTTTCGTTTCGGCCGCCGAAAGTGACCCCAGGCTGACCAGAACAGGCGGGCAGCAGGAAATTTTGTATTCTATCGCACACCCCACACAAAACACGGTTTTCTATTGCCAGCGGGCGGCCGATTTGGAGCGCGAAAGTGTCGCGGCCATCGTGGCATTAAATTAGAATCCGACAGCACGATCGAACCGGATATCGGAGCGAGTGTTCAAAAATTGGCCACTTTATTACTCCCGTTTCAATGAGTAGGGTCGGTGCGAATGCGAATTGCCAAAACGTCTCGACGAAAGGACACGACCGGGCGACCAGGTGCGACCCGTCAGGGTCTTCAACGTCCGCGTGGCCGGACCGTCGCGGAATACGAAAGCGATTTTTTAATTTAATTCCGCGAAGCGTCGCGGCCATTATTTTATTGACGATTTTTGAAAATCTTGATGAACCTCGCGAGCCTGCGAAACGCGCGACGCTGTCATAATGATGTACGGAGCACGGACACGGGCTGGCCAGGCGTTTGAGACGATGAGAATTTTGGCACCTCGCCGGGGCCAGGAATGAAACGGGAACCTTGGACACGGGCCGTGCTTGGGGTACGAATGGCCTGACGCGCAAAGTTTCGGGCCGGTGAGAAATTATGGAAACGTTGGACGACGAATATGATCGCACAAGCATCGCTCTGCAAGTATGATGGATCCCCCCCGGTCCGGTTCGGACGGGTATGGGAAAAGGACTCTGCCGGCCACGGACATGCCTGGGTGTGCGACGTAAATGTGTGAAAAGTTTTCCAACGCTCGTCATTTTTATCGCTCGATCCGCCGGCCATTTGGTGCGATTTTGCACCGCGACATAAACGGAATGGTTGATGCGATATGATCGACGGATCGATATCTGGCACCCCACTTGATTAAAATTCCGGACCGCTTATGAGAAGCACGGAACAGAATCAATATTCGCATAAAAGCCGAGACCTTCTGAAAACATTCCTTCAGTTGGCAGCCCTCACAGCAAAAGCATATTGCGTTCGCGGCGGGCGCTGATTATTGGTGACTAAAGTGACGAAGAGCGTTTAACGACAATGGGACACGAATCGGTGGTTCGGGCGTTGTTGGCAACATTGAGGCACGTCAGCAGAACGTCAGACGTGCGTTCCACCAGGGCGAACACTCCGAAGCCAGAGCTCGCTTTAAATCGCTTCATTAGCCGACCCGGCGAGCTAACCCCTTCCGAGAACGGGGTGCGAGAAAAACAAGGAATCGAACCACCCAAAAGAAAGAGAGCGACAGAGAGAGAGGCCTGAACCTTCGGACACGGATAGTTTGCAGACATTACGTGCGGTGGATACCAACCAATACCCGGTCCGGGGCCCAGCTCGGCTCTGGGCTTCTGCCTCAACCAAGAACGAGAACTTATTTTCCCGTTTCTTTTTCCAGGACACTCGTTAGTAGTCGCCGGGATTGGCACATGCCCGAATCCTTTTCGGGTGTTCGAACAACAAAGAAAGGCCAATGGCCCCATGGGGCGGTGGGTGCAAATTACTTTCGCGCCGAACGCAACCACAACCCGCAATCGATTCTTTAAAGTGCTCCGGGTGCGTGTTTTTGGGTGGATTCCACCAGAAAAGGTGTCACTCGGCAGTGGATCCAGCTGTGTATGTGTCCTTCAAAGGCTGTCGGTGATCAGCTGTCGACCTGCCCGCATCCCGGCCGAGCCTGTGGCCCAATGACCACAATTTAAGGACCGGCGGCACACACGAACGCACTTCGCCAATCGCCCGCCAATCGATGGCCCCCATTCCGGCTCAGCTTTAAAGGCGGGCGGGCGGCTGGTTGGCCGGAAAAAGCGGCCGCAAGGAAGTCGCTCCGTCGCTGGGCCGGATGGGGCGGAAAATTTATTGGCAACACCGCCGGCCGGCGACGGCGACGACGACGGTGATGGCGCCGGCACTACTCTAACTCAATCACAGGGACTCACAGGGCCGGTGGTGGAAGCGATCAACTTCACACCCCGTCACATCCGGGGTTGCCGTGAGCCATGATCGATTGAAGTTTAAAGTTGCTCGTTCGCGCTACCCGGGCCCGTTGCGGCTGAGGCTGAGCTCATTAAAGCGGTTCGGCGCTTAAAGTGTGCACTTTAAACGGTGGTAATCTGCTCTGCCGTCTGCCCCGAAAAAAGGCACTTGGCCGGGAAGGCTACGTGTCCTCGCCAGCCGACTGCTGGTTGACAGACATAATGAAAAGCACAACAGAGCAACGTCAACAAGAACAACGCGCGGCGCGATTCCGATACCGATCCGGGCATCCTTGCTGATTTGGCACACGGGGCTTGGTGGCCCGCATGACCCGAGAGCGGCACAAAAACCGAAAGCCGGGCGTCGAGCCCGAAGCTCCGCGAGGCTCCGTTTGTATGTTGAAATTAGAAGCCCTCAGCACGGGTCCTCGTAGCAGCCACGCCAACGGCGGCAGCATTTTGGCTTCACTAATCGAACGCTAACTCGCGCGCCGGATTCGCGAGAAAACAAACAAAAACCCACGCAACATGGAAAGTGAGTGAGTGCAACATGGCCAGCAGTGCGACAAAAAAAAAAGCCGGGGATGAAAACGTTGACGAAAACGGCATCAGAAGTGGAGCCAGACCGCGGACGGGACGGGCGTGGGTAGCTTGAACAAATAGGGCGGCCACGAAAGGAGATTGTTGCATTTTCGGATCGACTCCGCCGTTGCGGTTTTTGCGCCAAACGCACACCAGCTGGCCGTGGGTCAGTGGGGCTCATGGCGTCGTTTCATGGCGGTTTTAAAGTGCGACTCAGGTCATGGACTCCGTCTTTGATCTCGTTTCACTAAGCAACCCAGACGTCACCAAGTGACGTCACTCAAGCACCCAATAGCATAGGAAACTGTGCTTTACTTTTGCATCGCAAATTATAAATGATGTTCGACCTTAACTTCGACTGATGATGATCGAAGGCAGAACAAGCAACGACATCTCACTTGATCTGAATTACTCTGCCTAGTTGGTTTGCTCTCATCTTCTTAAACAATGCGTTGAGTGTTGTGGAAACCAATTCGTATTTATAGACGATATTTTGGCACGGCCTACCACAATCGAGCGCTTACACTACACAATCCTGTATTGACTGAGGCTACGTTGAAGGTTTAAGAAGGTTCAATAGTCCATCCTCTGAATATTTTTAGTTCCAAACCAAACGACAAGAAAGTTTACCTGCCAATTTTCATCCATTTCTTAAGACTTTAAGTATTTGTTGAAGTTGTCCGGTTTTGTCGATGAAGGAAGCACATAATTTTCAGGATAATCTCAAAGCAGTTTTATTTAAAGAAATTTCCGTTTGATGCTAGATATTTCGCCTATCTTTCAGGCAAACTATGGATTTCTTTTCAACAAAGCTTATTTTGTTTCGTCGAAAACGATTTGTCGACCTATTTTTCGATATCTTTATATTCGACAAAGCGCTGAACAAGGGCATGTCTCATTAACGTGAAAAGCTGATAATCTACTGCATTCCAATTTTGCAAGCTTCTGTTTAGCATAAATTCAGTGATTCTACCAACTGTTGTTGTGTTTGGGATGGGTCTGCATCCAACAGCTTCTGCAATTTCTTGTCGTCGAACGGGGATGGTCATCGGTCGTCAGGTTGTAACTACCACTTTTGAATTACCGAAACCATTAAGTGCTAGAACATGTTCATCATAAGCTTCCACAAGAAAACTTCGACCGTTATTCAACTTCGACTTCGCTACTTAATAATAGCATACTTAAAGTCAAACGATAACGTACATATTAATTCGAAGAAATGAATGAACTTCCAAATCCACAATTCTCCAAAATTTATGTACAAAATCTTGATATCAAAAGATTTAATTAAAAAGAAGGAAGCAATCATAGACATCTTTATGGGAGGCGATCTGGAAGTCTGATCACTGTGGCAGCTCCATCTTCCGGTGTTCCGCTCTCCGTTTTGGGGAGAAGTTTCCTCTAACAAACCGTGGCTGCTCCCAGAATGTCTGCCGAAGCATCTGCGGCCACCGCTTCGAAGATCTTGCCTCCGGCCACCGAAAGCGCCGAAAGTAAACCATTTTGACGGAACGGAGCACCACCAGCGAAGGCCCGAGCAGAAGCGAGTTGTCCTTGGCGGGCCCGCGGGCCGCGGCGCGTTTGGAGCCGCGGCGGAAGCACAGAAGTATGCCGAACAAAGATTATTAATATCATCCACTTAGGCACGCTTCTGTGTGCCGTTCCTTAATCGATCGCAATCTGATTAGTCATCATCCAGTCAGCGGCAGCGCGCCTCGAAGCGGAAGACTTTGTTGCCAGCGCCGGCGGCGGCTTAGTTGGCAGGTGCTGGAACAAGGAAGTCCCGGCCTCGGCCCTGCTTCCCTGGGCTGCCTCTTTCACGCCTCCTTAGCCACCGGACCGCCGGTGCCGGCGGCCCGGCAAGAAGTTCGACAATCGATCGATCAGAATCCACAGCGCTCCATTTCTCTCTGGCCCGGGATTTTCGCGCTTCCGACCCGATCATCATCCAACGGTGGCCCTCCGGATGACTTGGAGAAATTCATTCACCGCTTCGACCGCGGTTTGGGGCGCTGTCAAAATTAACTTCCACACGCGGCCATGCCACACATGCCCCTTGCGGTTACAGCTGCCTGCTACTTGTCTAATTTTCCACCGATTTTCAATGCACGGGCTCCCGGGGCCCGGGCCCGGTAGCAACAGGTTAATAGGTGTGAAATTTATTTTGAGCCCTCGATGCCGGGGCCGATGCTCCGCCGACCGATGTTTGCCGACAAACGCCCAGAAATGAAGTGGCAAGGAAAGGAAGGAACGAGAGGCCGGCCACTCGACAATGGCCGGCCGGAATTTTGGCCGCGTTTGACGCGTTCGGGTTTAATAACGATATGCTTTTTTGACAGTTTTTGCTGACTCGTCGCGGCCAGATCTGTGGCGTGGCTCGGTCTCGTCGAAGTGGAATGCGTACCTAATTTCAATAGGAACCGGCAGGCGATGAGGGCTCTAGCGGCCCCTACAGGCCTTGGATTGTTTAAGAAGTGGTGTAATCACTTTCAAATGATGTTCACTTTGGATCATTCATTAGTTACATCACGAGAGATCACCTGTACATATCGCGCAATTACGCAACGGACGTGGCAGTCGAAGGAAACACCGGATCAAGCGAACGGAATGCTGTCCTTTTGGTCCTCTAGTCCTGCTGGTAGTTAAAAGTTTCCAAATAGATAACCCCTGTCCTGGAGTCTCTGTTCAGGTGAGTCAATTGCTTGAGTTCCTCGTATCATCCCAGCATTGCAATAAAGCAACTCGAATTTGTCCTTTTTAAATAAAATACAACTTCACCGCCGAGTGGCCCCAATACTCCAGGAGGCAGTGAAGATCCCGCTGGAACGATGAGGTCAGCCCCAGAGAACCCCAGAAACCACGACCATCGATTATCTCTAGTGGCCGCGCGGGTCTTACTCCCTTGGGCCGCCTGGCGTCAGTGGCTATCATTTTTGGGACATCAATTTTTCGCCCAGTTTCCCATAACTGTGGGCCCCTATGGGTCCGGGCCGGGACCGGGACTTCTGTGGTCCGCCGGAAAGCCCAGAAGCCCGCGCCCAAAGACGCCTATCGCGCCCAACCATCAGCCATGGAGACGGCGCCCCGGATGGTAATGTTTCGCGAAATGTACAGCGCCTTGCACTGCGACTTGCCCTGAGTCCCTGGGTTGTCACAAACCCAGGACTGTTGGCTGGTGTTCCACCACCGGTGGATTCATTATGAGCATGTGCATTATGCACCACTATGCAGCATTCCGGCAACGATGCTGACCAGAACTAGCTGTTCCAAAATTCTATTTAAATTTTATTGTCATAAATTATTTTAACTGACAGTCTGCGAAATATTTCAAACGAAATTACTTCATCTTTCTGTTCGACGATAGCACCCAGTCTCGATCGAGGTCCACTTTTGACCATTCAAGGCCCACCGCCGCTAGCACCGTGCAGCAGCAATCAGACCACGGATTGTCGTCATCGACCGGTGGATTTGCAATCGACCTTCGAACCGTCCTAGTGGGGCGCCTCGGAACCGGCCCTAGGCCGTGAGTCAGCTGGCTCCAGCAGGCCCGAGTGAATCGTACTGAAGACATCGTCTGCGAGCGCGACCCCCAATCTGGTGGTCGCTCTCTTGTGGCTAAATTTTTACTGTATTTCGTGGATTTTATCGATCTCCGGCCTCGGTGTGTACCGGCCGGCCGGGGTCTGTGTAGAGTGTTAAGAGCTGGGACATTAAAATCGAGCAATCGGGAAGCGAGAATTTAATGTTGCCGTTGCGCCGTGGCAGTCGAAATGCGGGGGACAAATTAAGGTAGCAGGACCCCCGGGGGGAAGGGCTGGGCCGGGCCGGGAGCAGATGGGGTCCCAGAAGCCAGCGAATAAAGAACACGAACACCCCGCCCGGACCAGGGAAGTGTACTAATATTTGTGTCCGTTCCCCGGGGCCGTCCCGAAGCTTTATCTCGCCCCTTTGGGGTCCTTGAAAGCGTGCGAATCTCCGTTTCCGTCTCCGAGCGGGTGGGTCAGCGAGTGGGGGCGGTGGACATTGTTGACTTTACTGGTTCGACGCTCATTCGTTCGATACGCGCGCGTTCGATTTGCTGCCGCCCGAAGGTATTTGCCGGTTGTGGCATAAGAAGGAGCACTGCTGCTGCGAATTGCATGTTTTGTGTTCCGCAACCGCGACTCCCGGCCCCCTCCCCGGGTGGACCACCGAGGCCAGCGAGGACTGTATCGTGGCGGGTTTTCACGTACCTTCCGTGTCGGTGCCGTGGTGTGGGGCGGTGTAATATGTATATTTTAACTCATTTAAATTTTTTAAAACATCTTACATATTTTTTAATTAAATAAATATATATGCGAATGTTCTAATGTCCTTCCATTCCGCCGGACCTCGGGTCACGCAGCACAGCACAGCGCGCTGGGAGGAATGCATCGGACCGGGCCACAGCTCGAATGAACACGAAACCGACGGCACGATTGTCTCGCGATCTCGCCACTCGTCGGGGCCGTGGCGTGTTCCGTCGATGTGCGAGGGCTGACCCCCAGGCGATGCTGCGCTGGAAGTTATGAGATCAGCCCGGGCCGCCAGGGTACGCGTAATGATCACAAATTCGAAAATTCCATCATCACACACCGCGGCGCAGGAGGCTGTGGATTGGCGGCCTCCTGAGATTGCGCCTTCGACTGTGCTTTGCGCCTGTTTGTCGATCGATTGCGGCCGAGAGTTGCGATCATGCGAACCACCAATATGGCGGGCGTTAGGGACGCGATCCGCATATTCTGAAGATTAGTGATGGAGGTTTTATGGAATGTGTGTGCTGATACGAGCTAAGGAATAAAAGAATTATTTTCTTTACGGGAGCATCTGATCTTAGGGATCCCTCTTAAGAGAAGGTATGTTGTTGGTTATGCTGAGCGACACTGTTTATATAATATTTAATTTATAACGGATAAATTTATATAATATATCAGATTGTGTTGAAAATGGCAACTTGAAATATGCCAAATATATTGAGCATGAAAAATCATTCTATATTCCGGACAATAGTGGTTCAATAATATGTTCAGTTTACAACCTATTTAACCTGTGGAAAACGTGTATTTTTACACAATTGAAAAAATCAAGTATCGTGTAGCGATGGAATTTTTATTTTAAGAGGGATTAAAAGCAAAAGAAATTTATAAAGGAGTGATGAAAGTATATAAGGACTCTTCGCCTTTAATGCTGCAAAAGGAAGGGTTGCTGAATTTAAACGTGATCGTATAAACCTTAAACACGATCCACGTCAATAACGCTCACATACAGTAGCAACACTTGAAATCGCAGAAAAAATACAGGATATCGTATTGGAAAATCGTCCAATAACTGACTGACTGAAAATCGTCTACAGATAGCCAGTGTAAGCAATATTGGCTTTCAAAAAGCTGTGCTACTGATGTTAACTACTTCAACATCTTGTTGCTAAATCGCACCTTAAGAGAGATCCGATTTTGTTACTTTATTTTAAAACATAAAACTTCACGAACGATTAAACTGAATTTCATTTTCACGATTTAATGGCGAAACCGGACGAACCGGTGAGAATATTTAAAAAAGGAGTTGTGACAATTTATTACCCATGTTTCAGGCAAAAACACAGCGCGAGAAGCGAAAGACCCTAGAGGCCCTTCGACGGCGGCGACCTGGGGGCCCGGGACCGAAGACGAAAATTTGCGTACGCAAAGTAGCGCAGAGGGTAATGAGAAAAGTACATACACGACGACGAACATGAAACGTAATGCTTCCGAACGACGATGGCGACGACGACGAGGACGAGGCCGATAAACCACGGCCCGGGCCAGTGCCGCGGAGCCGATAAATGTTTCCACGGTGTGTGGATTGTGTTTCGTTATTGTTTTTCAATTACTCACACGAATTAGGATGTGGATCCCCGCGGCCGGGAAGCAGATGTAACGTAATTCGCAGCGCAGACATGCCGAGGGACATCGCGCCACCCCGCGGGGGGTAAGCGTCCCGGCGTAAGCTGATCTCCTTCGTCTTCGGTTCTAGAAAAGAAATCTCAGACCCGGTCTCATGTAGCATGTTCATCGGTTGGCGCTAGACAAAGGTGTGAACGTGAACGTGATAGGGGAGCCGGCCTGGGGCCGGCCCGGCAATTCGCGTCCTTTCCCGCGCCTAAAGCGTGCTCGTGATGACTCTGTTCCGTCGAAGATGCTCCACAACATTGACATTGGCCCTCGAATGTGGAAACGGAGCAAAATGAACCAGCTCTCGGCCGAGAATGAATCCCCGGAGGGCGATGTGGCAACCGACGCCACGGAAAGATCAACATTTACAGACACGGGTGCGCATACTTTTTTAAATCGAAGTCGAGCGATTAAATTAAATTTTATTCGTGATTTATTTAAATAAATTACGCACCGGTTAATGCATTCGGGTGGGCGCCGTCGTGCCGGGCCGGGAAGCACCCTAAAAGGGGAAGGACCAGAAGGGGGTGCCGGGACCGTGGCGAAGCATCGAATCATGTTTGTGCGTTTAATGGCGCATCGAGGCCGGTGGTTTATTTGACGGTTTTTTTTTCTGTGAGTGCCGAATCAATGCGCGCTGACCCTCGGCAGGGCCACCACCTTGGTGGAAGGATCACACGCAACGAAAAACCCCGGCTACCCCGGAAGAACCCCACGCCTCACGGTGGTGTGACCTCCGAACATTCTCGAGCACTTCATTTAAATGCTGGACGTCTCCAGTCGGGTTGCCGTCGGGAAAATCGGGCCACCCCGAAAACCGCAAAGTTATGAAGCTAATGAAGAGCAAAGGGGCCGACGGGTGACTTCACGTGGTGGCCCGTCCCCGGGAGGAAGGTGTCCCGCGCAAAGACGTCTAAATTGCCCGGCGTGGCGCGGAGTGAAAACTTTGTCTACCTCACGCATGCATACACACGGATGGGATGGGGCGCTGATTCCGGGTGTCCGGAGGGGACGATTAGGTTGAGCATCGCCGAGGGAGGCCAGCGCTTTCCCATCGGCGCGGAAAACGGCCTCGCACACGTACGCCACCGCGCCACAACTCACGCGGCGGATTCCTTTCCTTCGGCAAACATCACGTCGTAGCCGTCGGTTCGTTAGAAAGGGAGTAGTGCCGGGCCGGGCCGGGCCGGGACAGGAAGTCCATCATTCGCTGAAGTCCCAGCTCCCAGGGCCTCCGGCGTGGGGGGGGGCACCATGAAATGGCGCACTCACGCCCGATGAAATATGGTTTATGCTATCTGCCATGATGGGTTGAATTTGTATAAGAGGATATATGAGACTCCCTAAACGGATCGGTTGCGCTGATTATGGTGTCCCGAGGGGTAGGGTTACTGGGGAAGGGCGGGAAAACGGATAGGATATTTCGCAGATTTGTAGACCCGGGAGCTAGCGGGCCGGGGCCCCAGAAAAGTTGCTCTTGCCGCGGTGGCTGCCACTTGGCGTTTCATGTGTATTATTTATTTTGCGGTACTCGAATTGCGAAGCAGGCGCACAGTGGGCGAACATGCGACCCCACGGTGGTCAAATTTGCGATGCTTCGCTCTCTGACATTTCGCACACATTACCTTCGGATCGAGAAAAGTTCCAAGCCCCCCCAAAGATCCTTCCATCATACGTGCTTGGGGAGAGTTTCACCGCCGTGACTTGCTGCTTCACCACCGCAAAAGAGGCATCTTCATCGAAACGTCCATTACTTCGCGGTTTGCAAGAATTTGTTTTTCTTTTGCAGCAGCAGGAGGTTGAGTAATGGGCCCGGGATTCCGGTGCTCACATCCTTTCGCGGCCGCAGGCAGCTTATTTGTGGCTCGTGTTTCGTGTTCGGGCCAAACTTTTCCGTTCGATATGACGGATCTGACGGATCCATTATGGTGCGATGATAACTTCGGCGCGTTGATCTGATTGCGGGCCGACTAACTTTCCCGTTGATTACGGGTTCGATGAGTTCGAAGAAGGTGGGAGTTCCGGTGGGGCAAGTAATCGACTTCACGAACCCACACGGTTGAGTCCCACTTAGTCAATGTCTCGTTCCATTCCGACTTGTGACATGCGTTTGACCTCTGTGTCCATCCGCCATCGATTGGGGCGTTGAATAATTCCGCACCATATCAAGTATGAATATGTTTCACTTAATTTATGTGTGTGCCCACCACCATCAGAGCACATGGACCCACATGGCAGCTCTTTCCAAGACCTCGGCTCGGGTGCGCTTTATTTTATCATTTTTCTGCCCGTGTCGTGTACGTGTAAACACATTATTTTCGTTTTAATATTAAACTACTGGAATATAAAATGAGGCCCGCCGACCCGGGCCCGCCCCGGGCTGATATAAATTTAATATTTGACAAATAAAACCGACAAACACAGGACCAGGGTGACAGGGGCCCCAGTGGCCCATCACGCGTGGAAACGTCGATTACTTTCGGTGGCCGCGAGCGATCCGGCGAGCGGGGCCCTGCTGGTTTGGCGGGTGCTCTGGAATTCAAATTCCACTTCACGTGCATTTCATTAACCTATCGTCAATCTTTTGTTGCTGTTTTTTTTCTGTTCTGGTTTCTCTGTTCGGGTACATTCGGTTTGTTTCGGGTTGGCTTTTAATGTTTGTCGTTTTTATCTGTTTGTTTAACATTCCCAACATACTGTTACAGTTAGGCGTGGCCGGGACCGACACCGGGCGTCGTTATGTATGCCAAAACAGTAGCGACCACGTCCGCATCGTGTTCCGGTTCGGTGTCAAGAAAAGAGGTTGATTATTCTTATAATGGTTCACCGAGGATAAGATTCTTCGCGAAGGGGTCTACCCGGCTGGCCGGCTCGCCGGACGACCTTTTCCCTGTGTGTGGAGTGTGAAATTAAAACCACGTGTTCCACCACGCGGTCCCGTCATATTGACCCGACACAGGCGCCTCCAATAACTCCGGCAAGGGCCACCGATCGACGTTACGCCACGATCGTCACATCGCCCGCGGCGATTGGGCCCGTGGGAGCCAACCTTTTGACTTACTAGCGGACACCGGGGGCTGACTGTTTCACATTATTAATTCATTACGGAGGGCATATAATTTATATCGGTGGGAAAAAATGCGGCCAGCAAAGTGCATCGGCGGATTGGCCGACAAAATGGTGTGCTGTGCGGCCAATTTGCATGTTCATGTGCGCTCGCGCACGGATGGTGTGACAAATCTTTGTATCTGTTAATTTATTGCCGGCCAAACATAAAGTATATTGTTTAGCACAGGGCCGCATGACCATCGACCGCGATGATCTGCACTAAATCTCGTTCCGCGCCCGCCGTTCGTTATGGTTATTATTGGGGCCGCCGCTGTCGAAATATTATTATTCATTCGTGTCATGTTTTGGAGGAGAAATTTGTTCCACCCTGACTTGCCGGTTTTCGGTTCGGCTTGCTGACAAAATATTGGCCCGGCCCCCGGGGTACCAGCTTATGATGGAGTGTCCGTTTTTTCCATCTTCTGCTGCTTGCCGGGTCGGCCATCATCTTTAGCGTGACCTTGACAAATTGGCTGAAATTATGTGATAGGCTTACCGATCGCGCAGGACGCTTGAGGTTCATTCATCTTTTGATGGATGGCGTAACACGGAATGGTACCAGCGATAAAGTCTGCGACTTTAAGCATTTTACCTGTCAGCGGCCCAATACCACACCGGGGAGGTGATAAACCAATCCACGGTAACCCTTGCACTGTGAACAAGCTCAAACGGCCGATTTACAACCAACTACGACCGATTGACTCCGATGTCCGTTCGGTTTCGATTGTTTCGATTTAGCACCAGGCGGCAAAATCGAGGGTCCGGTGACTCGATAAGGCGTGAAGTGTAATAGACGCCACCGACCGGGGATGAGCAAGGATGTAAGACATATAAGACATATAAATTTGAACGACTGTATGGCCACTGGCCCCGAAGCATAAATTGTACTGCCATCGTTGCCACCGCAGTCGCTCCGTGTGTACCCTCCCGCAGTCGAGCCGACTTCGAAGGATGAATTCATGTTTCCGATGATAACAGGCCCACAACATTCTTCCCCACTCCCGGACGACGGACCGGACCGGACCGAAACCACCGACCCACCACCGAAAGCCACAGTTTCGCCACGTTTTTCGGAGAAGTTTTCCAAACACGTCCGCCGTCCACGGTGGCAGCCGTTTTTGGGGAGAATGGCCCAACCACCGGCTAAAAGTCCGGCAGGAACGGAAGGGAACCGGACCGAGAACCGAGGGCGATCCGGCACAACTGTCCAAATGGGAAAAAGTCCGCACTCGGGGGAGTTGTAAAACAAAATCTTGTTACATTTACGACCCCGGCGGTGGTTATTTTTATTTTATGCCTTTTTATTATATAAAATAAAAATACTTTTGCTGTATGGAATTGTGGCCGTGCTCCCGGGGAAGCTGGGAGAACGGGAAAACGTGGCCGACGGCCACAAACGCAACAAGAAGCAACATCAAACAGAATTTTCCACATTCTTTCGCCACCTCCGCCAAGCTTTGGCGGGTGGCCCGGGCGGGTTCCAGGCGGTCCTGCTCTATTGAGTGGTTTACGAGTGGCCGCACCAAGATAGAACCTTTTCCCTGTTTCGCCGCAAAACCCATCAAGATGCTGCCAAGATAACCGTCGCAATCTTCGTCATCGTGAAAGATCCCTGCGCCAACCAACCCGCCCTCCCCGGGGCACAGATCCTGCCGATCGTCCAGTTTTCCGCTCGTCACATTAAACGCGCTAAGAGTATCGGGTTCTCTCATTCGCGCACTCGGAGCCCAAATCACGGGATATGAAAGCCAAATGCACTCGACCCTCGGCGGACTTATGATGGAAATAATAAAGTGGAATTAGTTCAATTTTTATCCCTGGCCGACCAAGGCACGCACACGAGAGGATGGGCCATTTCGCAGTGTGCTGGAGTGGCTTTCTGCGTTTCAATAAAATTTTACGTCTAAAATACGGCCGTCGGACGCACCACTTCTGAGTTCCGAGCTCTTTAGAACCACTTTGCACTGGTGCGTGCATTACATGAGTCGGCGAGTGTCAGTTGGTCACAGGACCCAAGCTGAACTGAGGCGATAGCTTCCAAAGGGTTCAAAGGTGTTCATTTAGAATTTAGAAGAAGATTGGCCAAGGCCAACTATTGCTCCAGAATCAAAAGAATTCCTCCCTTCGATCAACTAATTGTATTTGTGCTACAGTCGGACTAATGATGGCGTATTCCAAAAAGTAAAGGACCCCCAAGGGTCCCACTACACAAATGGAATCGTTAAGAACGGAGTAAAATAAATGGTGACCTACATACCGTCACATTGTCAACGCAAACGGGTCCGTTGTCTCCATTTTTCTACGCTCCAATTTCAACCTTTAATTAATATCGTAACATTAATGAAATTATTACCCCACGGCATTCCGTTGATACACATCCGGCCGGGCCCATGTAGCGCCGTTACTTCCGCCGTGTGGTTGACGTGCTGGGGCCGTAAAGCATAAAAAGCAAGAAATGGTTCCACACTCGCATAAAAAGACCACTCACGACAGCGCATCGTCCATCGAAGCGTTAAAATAAACACAATAAAACATAATATTGTTTTACAACGAAAGCATTTTATTGTGACCGGGAGGTTCCGGTCGCGGCCCCCTCACACCCGGCCTCGATGACCTTGTTCCGATCCCTCGGGGGCTGGTGGGCGATTTTTTCGAAAGAATTCTGGCGACCGGGGCGAAACCTGAGCGATATTAATTTCATTGCCGCCAACGGCCGGGTGGGTTTTGTTTGCGAAAATCCGGAACCAGCGTGCCGGAACTACCGGTACATACCGGACGTAACGCCCCGCACCCCTCCCCGTGGCGGACGGAATGAAAAGTGATGCCGTGTGAGAATTCATTACCCAATTTTCCACATTTCTCCACAGACATGAATGTTTTCTCACGTGGCGGCGCTGCTAGACATTTCCAACATTCCCGACGGTGGCCCGGTGGGATTGCTGGTGGGTTTTTGGCTTTGCCCAACGGTACCGAACCCCCCACCCGACCCAAACCCGAAACACTATCGCACTCCGATTCGCTCGGATGCTCCGTTGGGCGGTGCGCGAAGAAAACCCGTAACACCCAGACCGGGGTTTGTGGGTTGTGCAGTGTATTTATGATTTTTCATAATGTATCGCGCGGTGACAATGGACTTTTCCACTGCCAGCCGGTAGTCGCGGTTGCGCGGTTTCAAGGTCTGAATATGATTATTTATGATTCATATGGTAATGTGCCGCCCCGTGCGATATGACCCGGCGGTTTGAATGGGCCGTGGCACTTGTTGTTTGCATTGTTATGCTTATATCGATCATATTGAGGCCATGCTCCCCATTCTCATTCTAATTGCCATTCAAGCCAAACCTTGCCGGGGGCACCAGCCGGGCCGATACGTAATATCGGGTCGGTTTATAAAGTTTTCCATTGTTTTTTTTTCCAACAGACTACACTAAATAGGATTGGATTACAGAAAAAAGCTTTAGAATGGCAGAGATTTTCCTAAGCCTTAGTTGAAGTACTCTTGAGCATTCGTTATACTTGGGCAGATCCGACAGTAAATGTTTCTGTTATGTGTCGATTGTAAGGGGTTTGGCTGGTAAACAGTTCACTTCCAAAGAAGATCATATTTGACCTAAATTGATATTGAAATAATGGGAGACTTTTGAGTTGGCCTAACACGCACGCACTTTCAACGTGGACTTTTTACGATCATTTCCGTTCCCCAGATTATGATCCAAAATTATGCGCTCCAAGCACTGCTAGTGGCCGCCCGGAAATGATGAATTCTAATTAGAATTAAACCTAGGTTAAATAAGAGTTACGTGTCCGGCGGGGTACAAAGCGCTGCCATGGATGACGAATCGGTTGCTATGGCGAAACAAAAAACCAGTCATACCTGAATGTTCGTCATCACTATGTTTAAAAAAGTAAGCGTCGAAAGATCCTTCAGCTCTGTTACTGTGCGAATAAAAAACGCAGCAACCTATGACAGGTTTGACAGCCCACACGCAGGCTGCAAGCCATTGCCGGTTTAATGGCCCAGAGTGTCCTCGAAAAGCAAGCCACAGTGCGCCTTGAAGAAGAAATTCGCACATTCTCACCACGGTAATAAAGCATCCGGGACGTTTGCGAATTTTCGTTTCCCGTAAAGGAGCAATTTCCTAGAAACAACCGTTTCGTAGCTGCCGCTATACCCTGCCACGTACACGCTTCGAAGACACAGCGTGGCCTGGCCATCTTCCCGAGCGTAGGTTTTTCAGAAAAGCCCGCCGGCACAGTTTGCACTAACTTTACAACTCTTTTTGTCCGTTTCAGGAACGGTTTCAGGTTTGGCTGGCTGCCGACGACGTGGCTGACCTTGCCCCTTTTTGAGGCACAATTTTAATTGCCATTTTTTGACGGCCCAAAGGCCCGCAGATTGGCAGACCGAAGAAGACCGTAAATCATCGTAGCCCAATACAATAGGCAAAAGTTATGAAAAAGTGCGTCGGTCGGTCGACCAGAAAAAGGGGCAACCGAGAAGGGTTTGTGCAAAATGGGCCCTTTGCATCCTTGCCAAAGATGGTGACCAAGACCGGAGTCGGAGGGAGGCTACCTGGGCCAAAGGAGTGAGCCGAGTCGAGAAATTGTTTTATGACTTGCGTACCGGGAACCCGTAAAGTCAATATATCATCGTTTCTCAATTGGTCCCAAATTGCCCATCCACCCGGGTGGTAGATTCTTGGACCGGGAGCACGGGCCAAAAGGAAGGACGGAACAGGCCGGACTCTGCCGATCTCTTCAGAAGAAAGGCCGACGGCGTTTTTTTTGGGCATTCACTTCATCCTACGTTTTGACAGCTCGCCCATCCTTCGCTACCTGTCATTTGGTGGTCCGTTAGAGAAGCACGTGGTGAGGCATTAAAAGGAGAGACTGAAGCGGTAAAGGGAATACAACCCGCTGACCAGCGGCGACCCAGTTCTACCGACACCTCTGGCGAAGGTGTGCCGTTGTTGGGGGTAATTAGTAAATGCAGAACATAAATTTTCGACGACTTGTTTGTTATTGCTTCCTTCTTCGGAGCAGCCTCTCTTTCGAGAGAGAGGCCCTGGGTTTTAGAGGTGTCCCTTTCGAAGGCAACCCATTCAAAGGGTCGGCTAATAGCTTCCAGCTGAATGGTGGTTCCTCTGTGGGTCTTGCAAATTGTATCATTGATTGAAGGGTACTGTACCGACCGGTGGAAATCTGCTTGGCAATGGACGAAACGCTGGACGCTTAGATTTAGCACATGGCGGACCGATAAGTGGACCGATCTTGGCGGTAACTCATCGTTGGGCCGCGCGATTGTTAACTCGTTTACGTTAAAACTTTAATTGCTGACTCCGCCACGGCTGGCCAGCTGCCGGCCAGTTCTAAACCCAATGGGGCCCAATGTCAAATGTTAGCACCAAACAGCCCGGCCTTAGAGGGCTTAGGGTTCTGGTCCAGCGCGGCTCAAGTACGCCACTTCGGGTGATGGAAAGGCGATGGCAACTGAAAAACGAACAAAATATCAATACAATTATGGCCACCACTTTGCGCCCGAGAGCGTGGGGCGTATTGTAATTTGGTGCAATTAATTAACCCAAAAGTCGGCCCGTATCGGATAATTTTCTCATTTACGCTCTCCGTGCTGAACACTCCCGGAGACCCGCGGACGTGGCGGATATAACGCGGACACACAAAGGGCCAAGACCAGCGAATTACGTCCGAGCTGGGTCCGACCGGACAGGAAGCTAGAGAGCCAAACGGGGCCGGTTGCAACAGCAGCCTTCAATTGCTGCCATTTGAGCTGCCACCAATTTCTGTCTGATTGCTGTCACTGCCCTTCCGTCACTTGCTCCGTCCTGGTGGATCCTATCGTTATCAGACACCCTCGGCCACGGCAATTCGCCGCAAATCGCCCCCAGATGGTCCCATCGGTGGATGAATTAACCAATCCGAAGCGAACTCCAATGGGCTCAATTTTAGCTTCCCACCATCATCACTGGCACCCTGACCCTCCTGGCTCGACCTTCCTCCAGGTCTGCGCTCTGCATATCGCCCTCGTGATGGCCACCTGTTGCCAGTAAACACCGCGCGGTCCGCGAGATCCGCCGTCCGTCCGAAAGTATCGCTCGCACTCGGAACGGATCGAATGATATTCTAAATACAATAATTACAAAATTGAAAATTTATTTACGATCGTTTAATACACCAATTGAGAGGCCCCGCGGCCACGGAAATAACTATCATTAACTTGCTGCGCGCGAAACGCAGTGCCAAAGTGCACGGCGCGGTACAGCTTGGGAACGTCGACATCGTGGTGGAACATTCGAGAATAATGCCGCTCATATTGTGTGCGGCAATAGCAATAGGTATTACAGTCGGAAGCGAGACCCATTCGGAAGAAGTTTTTTACTCGAAAAAGGGCCACGTTTGGGTTTACAAATAGTTTGTTACTTGTAGGCTCTAGAAACCGATCAAGTAGACTGTGCATGAGAAGAGCTAGATCGTTGCAATCATCATAGTTTACTTCGATTCGTTGATGAAGTTGATTGAGACTCTATAACTGTGACGTGACTGTGAATTTTTTATTTCTGTGAATTTTATATTTTCGTGCAAAATTTAACGTAACAAACGGTCAAAGCGGATGGTCAAAAGCGTTTCTGATTACAAGAACTCGAACTCCCGAAGAGCGGAACTGATAATCGTTCCACAATTTGATACAAAGTTGCGAAAGCCTCCAGAACATCAGAAGTAACATGAAAAAGGCGAATGCTTACCGATTTTTATGAAACTGTTACGAGATGATGCCATCCGCCAGGTAGCATCTGGAAACCGAGCTCAGGTTTCGTTGTGGTTTGCTGCACAATCCATCTGAAGGTGGATAAAAGCCGTCACCGCCATCACATAACAGACCATCTCAACAATTAATGGTGGCCATTTCCTAAGCACCACTAATACGCGTGTTGATGAATTAGAATAAAATGGTGTACGGTTTCGATTGCCACTTGGCGATAGTTCCGACCCGCCATCCGTCTCGTCGAGAGCCGGCGGCTTCAAGATTGAAGAAGCGAAAAGATTGTGATTTTATGCAAAACCACCACGTAAGTAGCACCACAGCACCACCCATAGGGACAGGTTTGACTTCGTGGGCGCTTGGCGCACGGGTTTGAATAGGAGGAAATTCTAGTCTTCGGCCCCCCCCCGTTTTGGGCCGCCGTTGCGGACTTTCCGGTCCGCTGATTTTTTTGCTCTCGCCCAGCGAACCAAGCTCGCTCGCAAGATGTCTTCCAATTTGTACACCATATTTTATGTATGAAAACCGAGTGGTTTTATGCGACGGCCGACGGGCAGCGCGATGCATTCGATCCGGGGTGGTTTGGAGGGGGCTGGCGGCGGCGAGGCGGAGAATCACCCAGCTCTCGAAAGAGCGTGATTCCGGCCGTTACTGACCCGACCGACCGTTTGCTGCAATTGGCCACAAGAGTGGATAATTTGCTCGGCTTTCGTTGCGGGGTTCCGTTGCGCGGCGACCATTTCGAAGGGGGGCCAGTGACTCGCCTTGCCTCGTTTACACTTTGGCGATACGTTCCGATGGTCTTCAGCGTGAAAATAATAAAATGGGGAAAAAACAGTACATCCTCCAAGACCCCAAGGGGCCCCCAGGCCGGTTCGGGCCGCGTGTGGGAGTCGACGGACGACGCTCGGAATGGATGCGCTCGGGCGATCGGCGATCCGCAAAGGATGATGACGGTTGGTTGATTTTGAAGTTGATTGATATCTCGATGGCGGAGCGAATTCCTCCGGAATCGAAGGACCCCGGCGGGTAGCGTAGAAACACGGGCCAGGGGACACGAATATTTCCAACAGCGAGATCTCTATCGCGCACTCGCAACGACACGCTCAACACAGTGTATCGCACGCAAACGGAATGCCGGAAGGGACCCGATGCCCACTCGGAAGGAAGGTTCCTCAATTGGCTGGGAATTGGCATTGGCTTAGGGCGGTCCGTGGTGCGTTCGGGAACATCGGGAGTTGTGGCAATTTAGTTATTAATTACAACCCAAACATCCGTTTTTTGCGCTAATCGACCAGATCGAGCGATAGGCGTTGTCTTGTAAACGATTAACCAGTCGCGGGGAGCTGAGCTGGAATATTTGCTGTCGAGCACTGCGATAGATATCGCAAGATCACACACGATACATGCTGACTGGCACCAGACAGGCCAACACATTCGCTGGAAAAGATCCGAGGACCCGGGTGGCTACCGAACTGCGAGGGTTCGCTTCGGGTTCGCTTCGGGTGATATAATGTTCACCATAAATCGTGACTAATTAGATCAATTAATATATGCTCGTAATTAATTATGCACCGAGCTAATTTATGCATGATGGAAAGCTGGAACTGGAAAGTTAACTCCCAGCCGGGCACATAGTGTCCGTGCCCGCGGGCTGAATTTGACCACCACCAGTGCTCCGCGCCGTTGCAGATGCATCAGTTTTCCACCGAGTTGCACAGCGAGCGAAAGCCAACCCCGTGCCAATCGGCCATCGCCGTCTTGTCTCTATTTGTTGTCCTGCTTGGGCAAGTGCCAAGCCGTTGTGTAAGTTGCCTACTCGGTCACCTGCTCGGGTAGCTATAGCTTTGCCATACAAATTACCAGATTTGTATCACGCTGTATTATGAGCGGGTGGCCACGGTTTGCATGAAATAATGCAAACCGGCCTCGGCGCACGTCCGGCTGCCCATTATCTATGCGAATGACCCGTAAGAAGGACACGGTGCCACTGGAAGGATGATCGATGCCACTCGAATGCACGCGATGGTACACGCCGCCGGAATGCTTGAGATTCGGCCAGGGGCCGGACTGCCGTGCCATGTGGTTCGGTGTAAGGAGTTGGGTCCACTTTTCGCAACGGCTCAGACACCAAAGTATAATGGTTGGCTTGCATTAAAGCATACGCTGACCGTAGAAATCAATATGGATCGCTTCCCCTCGATCAGCCCTTTTGGAAACGGCCAGAATATTTTATTCGATCGAACCTAAATTCTTGTGGACGGGTCAGAGTCTGGAGTCTAGAGTTTCTAAATTTACAGAAATAAAATCGGTCAAAAGCAGCTTTTTTGCACAGTTTCGGTTTTCTAGTCAAAGTGTTACAAAGATAATAGACGAACATACCAAAATGGAAGTGACGCTCTTATTACATAACTTTTGGCGCCCGCGAAAGCGTTTAATTCGCCTGAAGGCGTGCAACTTGTATGCAACATTGAGTTGAAAGCACAAACCAAACGCCTAAAGGTATGCAACACCATGCGGAATGTTGCATCTCTCGTTACTTTCATCCTTTTTCTCAACTTTTCATTCATCTTTCAAGCGATCCATTCAGTCCGCAAAGGCCGTGAAAGAATCCGCGTGTGGAAAAGTAAGAATTACCCGATTCCCGATTGATGCTCACTGTCCGTCAAAAAACTCCGCTGCTCGGCGTCGCAGTCGGCCATTTACGCAACGTCGCTTGACGTGGCGGGCTGGCAATTTCCCAACCATACACCCCGCGCGCCCCGGGTTTTCGAAACCGTCGAAATAGTTTCTCGTTCTCCCACGGGTCACAGATCACCCCGTAACACGAACGGGTTGGTTTGCCGGAGCCTAATTTTCCCAGATTAACCGACCGACCGAGCGCGCTCCTTCTTCTCAGGCTTGTCAAAAACCCACCGGAGGGGTGTCCAAATCCGACTCTTACAAACGTCCCGCCCCCCGCTCTTGGTCCTCCCCGCCACGTTCAAACCCAATTGGGCTCCATCGGGGCGCGCGCGAAGCATTTATCGTTTTATGCTTTCGCAATCATCGAAATCACACAAACCCATCAATTGCAGCAGTCCCGACGGATCCCCGGCCCGGCCCGGCCTGACGGACGGCCCGGACTCCGGCCTGGCCCGGTGTGAATGGCGGTCTGTGTGTGTCCATTTGACGAATGCAATTTTGCAAAACACTTCCCTCTCCGGGGCCGAGTGGGGCGCATTATTTTTCGCCTTCGCTTAGGTGGTGCGCCTTGTTTTCTCTCTTTGGCCATTTTTAAATCTTATTTCAGTCAAACTGTGCGCTCCCTCTCTCCCGTTTTGCGGAGTGGAGCATGCTGGCTCCCCAGCATACCCCATCCGGTCCGCTGCGGCCGTTCCGCAGCGGGGTTCGCTGTGCGATTCGATTGCATTTTATTGCTATTATTACAGCGAGCGAAACGTGTTTATATCAATTTGAATCCCCCCGAGAGAGGGGCCACGCTACGTTTGATGGACGGCCTGCGGAATGGCCTCGGAGACCGCGGAGTGAGGCCATTTTGGCAGGCCCCGACCGGGCCGGGCCTAGGAATGGGGAGCGCCCCCGGCGATTTGCATGTGGCCGAAGAGCGTCCCGCGGGCCGTCGCCGTCGGATTGGGTGTAGTGTTTTTATGTCAGTTTTGTGCAGCACTTTCCCCGCGCATCCCCCAGCTTCCCCCACGGGGCGGACCAGGGCGCGCCGCGTGGCGTGGCGAGAAGCCCAGCGATGGACTCCGTTTTATTACTACTTCCTGCAATTATGAATGAATATATAATTTGAATTGTCTGCCAAAGCATCCCTTTCTTATGTGTGAGTTTGGACTCGGATATTTCTGCCCGTTTCGCATGGTTCCATGGAGCATAGCGCCTGTTCCGCGCCGGTTTGAATGAAGTATAAATCGATTGACTAAACGCCCAACTCCATTATTAGCTCCACGAGGGCGGCGGAGGGGCTCGCCCAGTTCCCAGTTTGGCGTTGGATAATTTTTATGCTCCCGCCACCCTGCCATTCTTTTATGTTCGACAACCGATCAGCCGGATGATCGGTGTCGTGGCTGACGCGAAGCGAGTTGCATTTTCCGGCATCGTCATGCAGTCACGATGGTGGGTTGCGCCATTGTCAACTGTCCGTTGCGATGTCAGGCCTTGCCTATGGCGGGGCAATCGACCCACGCCTGTGTCGGGAAAATTAATAATAATAAGCTTTTAAATCAATTTTCATCTCCGATCGCGCATTGAAATCGGCCGGACAATCGTTGCTAGCGACCCACTTCTATGCACCATAATTTCAATAAACTCGATCCCGAGGTGCCCGGGGTTATTATCAACATGTTTGCCGTTGTTGTCGCGAATGAATGATCAACTAAATCATCAATTACACCCATCGCCAAACAAAAGTCGCCCTTACTCGTGCAACTCCAATCAATGCGTTTGTTTGCGCGAAGGGCTATGCAATCGCATAATTACAATAATTTTGAACTCATTTCCTGCTGGCTCCCTGGCTTTTGGGCGTAGGGCGTTTCCGTTCCCCGTGCGAGCCCATTAATCAGAGGGGTCAGAGGGCAGCGAGAGAGACAGTGCTCGAGCTCAGGAGTAAGGTCACCCGAAAGCTATCACAATGACCCGGGGCCATATGCACGGACGCACGCGAAATCTTCATAATGTGCATAACTAATATCGATAGCGTGTGCTGAGAGTCGGGGCCTCGTGGCTAATTGTGCCAACATCGATGAGCACCCCTTGTCGTCGGTTGCGTCACAGTTCCACCCGGGGGTCGGTCGGTCAATCGGATTCGAATCGAGAAAAAATGTGCTTCCCAAAGTGGGCAAACAGCGGAGTGCGGCTAGGGGGGAGTTTAGAAGTGTTTTTGACCATGCCTGGCAAAGGCTCCGGTAAGCGTAACGAGCACCGCGCACGGGCGCAACCATAAACGGTGCCAGTGCTGGGGACCCCGGTTACAAATATGACTGTTATGACAACATTTGCGATGCAGCGGCACCAAGTCGGTGGCCGTGTGCCGATCCCGATATGGCTTAATAAATTATGTAAAACACATTTTATTACTTCGGCAATCACTCATACGCGCGCTTGGCCCGGTGGCGTAAAAGGCGGCCCCCAAGGTATGCGCCGAGAACCGGTGGGGCCATATCGGCACGATGCTGCGGAATGTCCTCTCGGCCCGTGCGCGATTATTAGTTTTGCGATTTCGCGTGGAGCGGACCTCCGATGGCGTATGATGAGATGCTGCATTGCTGTGCGTAGTTGCACACCCCGCCAGTAATGAAGTGGGCCACGGGTCGACGGTCGATGCCCATAGCCGATTGGTCCGATTATCGGCCGGAGGCGATCGATACGGGTGGACCCGATTTGGAGCGGGCAGCACCAGTGTTGGACGTGGCAAATCCGATCGCCTCGCTCGCGCGGCGATTATGGCGATAAATATTCATGGCAGGTGGGCTGGCCGGCCGGGGTATGATATGCATCTCTTCCCCGGAAGCGACACGGATCATGTTACGTTTTCACGCGCTGGGAGCCGTTAACGGGGCCAAACCGGGGCGATCGCGTTGTCATCGACGTGCGTGCCCGCGACCGGTTGATCAGCATCTCGGCCATAGATAGAAATGTGAAATTGGGTCCACCGAGTCCGTCCGACCGTCCTTCCAGAGCGTGGAACGGTTCGATCTGATCGACAGGCGCTGGGGACAGGCCGTTTTTGATATGCAAGTGATTTAAATCACCAATGTGGGCCATCGAAAGTGGAAGAATCAGATCGGCTCCTGTCTTTGCCGCTTTGGAAACGTTGTTTCAGCGCAATTTTAACTATCGAACAGAACACACTGAAAGAACGCTTTTCAATCTTCTCAATCGTCATCATATCATCGATCGTCATCACAAGTTTTCGTAAAATGGAAACTCTTCACGACCAAAAGCATACTGCCTGGCCCGGTGCGCGAATATGATCATCGGACCTCTTTGAAGACGATGATGAAGCTACGGTAACCGTCAATGGTGAGCATTATCAGGTTGTAATAACAGATTTTGTGGTTCCAATTCTTCGTGAAAAGGGCATGGATTATCAGTGGTTCCAACAGGTTTCATTAACGGGTATTTGAAATCCAAGGGATACGTTAACAAGCCAAGCACACTGGAATTGGAGCCTCAGGAGCAATATTCGGCAAAACCAAACATTGACCAAAGAGACGGAAAACGCCGCAAAAAGGACACGTTTGGTTACCAAGGCTAGAGGTGGTCATGTGAGCGATATGAATTTAAAAAAGTTATTATCAAAAATATCCTTGGATCTAAAAAACGATTTTTCAAATGTTTCCACTTCCAATAACCCACCATGTACAAGCATAACCTAATCAACCATCCACGGTCGGATGACGGAGGATCTGTAACAGCCGCCATTCTTTGGGATAATTCTTTTGGATACGTTTCAATTCCTTGTAATACGTTTCTGGAAAAAGAATTAAGATGTCATGTAAGATGTGATGTATCATTCGGTGAGCCACATCTTCAACGTTTCTGATCTCACCTGATTTGAAGATCTGATCCCAGCACGATACAATGAGCCAAAGTGAGTAGAGTCTAGCTTTCGAATTCTTATCACCTTTTATTGGCTTCTGAATCAAACCAGCACAAATTGTGTATTGGAAACTCCATTAATGTTTGAGCATGTAATTCAAATCTAAAGACCGTATCCTGTTATGCCTTATTAAGCCCCAGTTACTTTTGCTGACTTTTGGCACCAGATCGGCATCCGCTGGAGGGGTTGTAACTAGACGTCCGGGAACCTTGTCTACACCTCCGCCGATTGTGCAACAGTTTGTGGTCGCCCGGAGTGGGGCTTGTTAGCGGGCCCCGCACTCGAAAAAAGTGCACCCTCCGCGGTCGAATCGACCGTCGGTGAATGATTTATGATGCCAGCTGCAAACATCACGATCGCCTGCCGCCGGAGCGCAATCGTCAATCAAAACCAATTTCTTGCCGACGTTAGAGGCAATTGCTACATAAATATTACATGCCCGCCCTGGCCACGGGGCTGCCGTATGCAAATGCCACCCCACCTGACGTTGTTTCGGGACCGGGGGCCGGAAATTTGCGGCGTCACCACCTGCGGGCGGAGGCCAAAGTCACGCTACGTCGACCGCCTGGCCGCGTGAAGTGATAGCGTGAAGCGCAAACCAAATCAATGGCCCTGCCACCGTCCGCACCTGTCCGCACGTCAGCGTCCTTCGAGGAGATCCTGCCCGAAGGGCCGGGAAAACCGCAGACCGCAGGTGGTCGCAGGACCGAGTGCTCCTTCCGCTCCATAATCTAATAACGGGCGCAAAGTGGATCCGCGTGCCGGAAGTGCACGGAACCGAGCACCCTTCTCGAGGCCGTGGGGAAATATGAAAAATGGTCTCGTGAGGTGGCAACCGGTGCGGAGAAAGAAGCACGACAGGATCGGGAAGCGTGTAAAAAAACAAACGCCGAGGGTAGTTTTTCCAGCTAATTGGGCCCCGGGTGATGTTTGGGTTTCTTCGTTTCTTGGAGGTGCGGCGCAGGGGAACGCGGACTCCTTCCGGTCGTAATTGAAGACACGCGTTCGTGTTTATGAAACAAATAAATAATAAGTTCATGTGCCAACATGATGCCCCGAACCATAATTGACGTTATTAACGATCGTTCCGGGTCGGTGCTGGCAGCTCCTGGCCCTCACTCCACGCTCCAGCCTTCGCCTCAGTCGGGTGATGAGTGATTTGATGGACAATATGATCGTGAGTCGCTCGTGGGCGCTCCACAAACATCACCGCCCTGTGCCGTTAACCAGATGGTTGGCGATGGCCCGGGCCTAATGCTTCCGTACCGAGGAACTTTATGAACTCCGCAGCACCAATCAGCGTGAACATAAATCAAGCGCTGAGCCGGGCGAGCCTCACTTCGGGCGCAGCATCACCAGGCGTGCGCCTGTTGGCGTTGAGTACCCGTCGTCGTCCCGTCGTCGTCGATCGGTGCGATCGAAGCCACGATGTTTACAGATTTGAAGCCGGAATTATGTTTATTTCCTCATTACCCGTATTGTGCCCCGGATAATATAGCAACACGGGCCACGGTTCCCTCGCCACCGACGCGCGTCTGTAAATAAATACACGCCACTGGGCCATCGGGTTGCCCGAAATCGGTGGCCTCCGAACGACTTTCTCATTGTAATAATTTTTTGGCGCGCTACTGATCGACGGCGATCCACGTGCCAGTGCCGCGTTATCGAGTTTTCCCGGGCGAGTTCATAAGTTTAATTTTCCCCACACAAACACGGACGAACACACCCTCAAGGGAGGTAAATTCTTATCCAGGACGTGGGCCAGCGGCAGCAAACCGCAGGCACGCACGTCCACAGAGCACAACAATGGCCGTTTGGCGCTCGGATCGTTTACGTTACGATTTACGGCTATGTATATCTAGTTTTAATAGGTTTTTAAAATATAATTCCCCACTCTGGGCCCCGAACCTGAGGCGCGCTGAGGCTGCTCGCTGAGTGATGGGCCAACGGCACACGGCTTTTGACGATTCGCTGCGGTCTGTTGGGGTCTGTTTTTTGGTGGTGAAAATCGACCTCCCGAAGTACTCATTTAATGTTTAATATAATTAAGCAAGAGCTGCTGCAAAGAGAACTAGCCAGTCAGTATTCTCTCAGGCGTGCGGGCAGAAATTATGGTTATGGCCCGACGCATTGCTGGGTGTTTTAAAAATAGCCCCGAAACGGTAAGACTTCATCAAGGAAATCAATCGCATCCGCGATTGCGATGGCGCACGCTACCGGCCCACGGCCACGGGCGGCGAAATTCGAAATCATTTAATCAATCCACGGACCCATAAATTGTTCACTCGCCAGCCTCGAGGCCGATGTTTGCGCCCGCTCGCTGGAAATGCGTTGTACTCCGGGCAGGGACTCCCGGCGGCCGCGCCGGAAGTGACCACTCCGGGGCACAGTCGGGAACGACGCTGACCATCATTTTTTCGCAAACTCGCCGTTGACCGGAACCGCGGACCGCGTTCACACTTGTGGAGTGTACTTGTTGCTGATTTGTCACCGGTTGATCGGCGCGCCTGCGGGTCCAGGGAACACGCGTCAGCCGATGGCCGATGGTGTCCTGCTGATGCTTTTCATTACTTTTGTTCCATCAAACTGTCGCACGGTGGCGGTGTCGTGATGTAGTAATACCATAGTGTGTCTTTTTTCCGGTTTTCGCTGTCCGGCCACTGTCCTGGCTAAATCTCCCGCCAACGGGAAAAACCAATTTCGCCCCAACTCGGCCGGGGATTTGTGTGTATAAATTAGTCAGCAAATTAGTTTTAATTTGGCACACTGGCGTACCAGCGGGATGCGAATAATAATGGCCGGCTGGCAGCGCCGGTTCGATCGGCTCCCGGCTCGGGCACGATGACGTGAAGATATCGGAGTGATTTTTTAATTTTTAATTCAACCACCCGCTGGCACTGGCGGAACGGACCCGGGCCACGCCTGGCCCCAGGGGCCGGAACAGCCAATCGGTCACCGGTAATCGGTCGTGTCGTGTTGTGTCACGGCTACCGAGAGCGCTTCTTGCTGTCCTCGTTTAATTGAAAAATAACATAAAATCCCTGGATCGATCCGGTTCCGGTACTGCGCCAGGCACGGTAATGCTGAACTTTTAATAAACCAATCAATCAATCAATCGCCGCCGAGCGGGGGTTTGTGGCCGGATTAGGCAAAAGTCAAGTCATTTCAATCATGCATCGAACGCGCAATCGAATCGTGGCGCTGTCCTTAGACCCGCGGGCGGGTCCCATCAGATGCATCATCGGATGGGATCGGACGTTCAAAAAAGTTTTGTCGTTCGTTGAATGTCCTCCGCAAAGCGCAATCCCCTTCTTGGCACGATTCACGGCCCGTGCTGCCGCCTTGCGCCATTACTCAACGATATTTAATGTTTTTGCCGGGGTGACCCACCAAGGGGACACCAAGACCAAGACGACAAATCTTCCGAAAGGAAACATCAACCGCACCAACCGGGTTCCGGCTACAAGATTGTGCGGATTTCGGGCGGCCCCGCAGACGATGCGATCTGGTGGTGTCGTTTGCATACCGACGGACCCCGGACGGACGGACGGGACGGCCCCGCCACGTTATGTTATGTCTGTCTCCGTGGCTCTGCCAAATGTTGATTTATGTTCGGTCGCGATTGAATTAATTGGCCCCATTGGCTCCGCGGTGCGGCCGAGAAGCGCATGCCCGACAGGACACACCGAAGGATGGCTCCTTGCCGACCGCACTCCCCGCGTGCTCATCCGACCATACGGCCGGGCTGGGCGAACTTTATTGGATCTTAACTGGAGTTCTGTGGGCATTTTTTTTTTAGTTGTTGTTTCGATTTAATTGGGTTTTGGGTTCTCTGTTTACTTGGACCCCTAATGGGATTAAAAAGGTTAACAGCGCCTGGCGCTCCGAATGATCCGGCACTTTCGGTAATAAAGAAATGGCATTTCGTCGGGCCGGGTGCGCGATTCGCGGTGCTTTCTCTAGTTGCATAAAACGGTTCTGTAAAACTATGTTTAACTATAAAGCCGATTTTTACTGCAAAAAATTTCGGTATTTTATTAAAATAGCAGACTCAACATGCAACGTAGCCTGATTGACAATTTACAGGACTAATTTATAATGAATGCCAATAATATAATCAATAAGTGACGAAAAATGGCTGTCGGAGATTTAGGAACGCCAAGATCTCAAATGGAAAAATTAGCCGTGAGCCAATCTACGATGCTGATCGTAGGCCAAGTAGAAGGCAGCAAGTTTTATAGTTAAGTAATCGATCAATGGAGTGCCAACGAAGCCTAAGAACAGCAATCCTAGCGGAATTGCCTTGTAAGTTCTCGATGCGATGAATCCAACAATGCCACACTGCAAAGCAAACTAAAAGATCGGATGGACAAGAGAACAGTACATAGCTCTTAGGGAACATAACATCCCCGGACCCGAACCTATCCGGATAACAATGCCTGAGGCATATGAGAACCCGGAAGACAGGGTCTGAATCAACCCTTACACGGTGTAAATCGAACCAACTTACAAGCAACGAATAGACACCGAATTTGGCCAGTTTCGAGTCCAGCAGACCTTTGCGGAGGTCAGAGGTTCCGGAAGATCAGAAGGTTAATCGATACGGATCCGAGCGGGCGGCAGCCAGACTGCTGGTCAGAGGCTTGCGATTTAGCATAGAACTTCCAGCACATAGAACAGGTTCCAACACGTAAAGGAGTAAAGGACAACCAGCTGAAATGAACCCAACTTTGTTCACTCCTTTCGATTATCGACGCAATTTGGTGGCAAAATCTGTGTTTACGAAGGCCCTAGCCATTTGAAACGCAGGGTGTGACATGCTGGCCAAGAAATCAAAACACAATCGGATCCCTATCGGCGGAAACATTTATCATGGCGGCACGGTGGACCCTCGCAGTTGTGAATACCTCTTCCGTTCGTCCGGTCGCCCGTTATCCGGGGCCGGATCTCGATCGGACGGAAGCTCGGCAAAAATGGTGGCGCGTGCCGGGTATCATTTTATTTACACAACAATATTTCACGATTCCTTCCGGCGGAGGAAGCAGAACCAACAACAGAAGAAAAAAAAAATGCGCCCTGAAATGGTCCCAAATCTTTCCTCTCATTATCGGTATCATTTTCGTGCCAATAATCCCGATATGAGCCGCCGCCGCCGTCTTGGGTGGCGGCATATTGTGACAGATGCCAGCGTGGCAGGGTGGGCCCGGCCAGGGGAGGGCCGGTGTCCGTCCGTCCACCCGAGCTCAGTGACACGCGCCCCGTGTCGAGTGGCGTTAAATTGTCACCAAAAAGGAAGCGGCCGAACCGGGCGGCTGGCGCTCGCGGTGCGCAGGCCGGTCCTCGAAGGGATTATCGATGTCGGTGTCATGGCTGCGTGTGTTGTGTTGCTTTCCCCGCCTAATGATGCCCTGACCCCGTCCTTGATGCTGCGCGCGCGTGAAGTTACAAATTTATGCACAAACTGATAAAAGAAAATCTTTCCACCCCAAAACTCCGTCTCCAGGAGCAGCAGCAGGTAGCGACCGAGCGACTCCGGCCAAAGGTAAACTTCCCGCCTCGGCACACCATTTTCCCGACCATTCCCCACTGCAGCCTCGCAGCATTGTCGTTCTTTCTTGCGGGTCCTTCGACAGCCGGATCTCGCTTCGGAGGCGATGAATGTCTATAATTTACATATTTAATGCCATGTTAAACCATTCCGCGAGAAGGGCCCGCACGGCGCGATCCCCGCGCCATCTTCGCGGATCCTGCCCAGGACATTAAACTTCATAACTGTCAGCCCTTCATAAAGTATGCAGGAGGCGATGCGGCCCGGGCGACACGGTGCGACACAAATTCCACGGCCAAACAACAGACCAGGACACGCCAAGCCGCGCGCAAGGAGATGGTGTTTGTTGACGCTGCTGCGCGGTGGCAACCATCATGCCCCTGCCCACCATCGGGTGGAAGAAAAATAATTTCTTTTAATTTTCCTTTACACAGACAGACACACAGCATTCCGTCGCACCGCCGCTCTCGGCCGCTTCGAGGATCCCGGTATCCGTGCGGAAATTTGCCCGAAAATAATCTTATTTGATGCATATAATCTGCCGCGCGCTGTTATGAATTTCAATTCGGCCCCCCGATGGGGTGGATTTTCCTTCGCCGCGCCCGCTGGGATGCGATTTGTAAGGCCGCGGACCGGGGATGGTCTCCGGGGCTCCGCGCGTCCGCTGTCGATGCTGTGAGAATATGAAGAATAAGGATGCCTTTGTGAGGTGCCATTACGAGCGAAACGAGCGGCGACGAGAAAGAGGAGCGACTGAGACGGACGATGAGGTCCTAGTAGGCGCTACTCTCCACGCGACGAGGACAGCGCTCGCGCAGCCTCCTTCGATGCGTTCCCCAACCAACCATCCTCCCTTTTTTGACTGCTCTGTCCTGGTCGCCTTTCCGCGCCATGGCGGATTCGATTAGTCGCAGCCCAAAATCTATTTGATTAATTTATTTCGGTGATGGGAAAATTAAATTTAGAATTTATGTGATGCCGTTTTTGTCGCCAAAGTTGATATTAATTTCGCGCGCGCGGGTTCGGCGAACTTCCCATTTGTTTCGGGCCACGGGCCGTGTCACTTCGCGTGCGCTGTAAGTGTGCGTCGGTTCGTGTGCCTGTGACACGAGGTTCATAATGGCGAAGCCAGCGGGAGCCGCAAAAAAATAACAACTTGAGCACGATTGATAGGTAAATCGAACGCCGGGATTAACGGGAGCTCCACGGGAGAGGCGCGACCGGGTGTAACGTGTATGTTTGTGGGGAACCTTTTTCATTTCCACCGGTCCGGAACTCCGCGTTGGGGGGCCGCGAGGATTATGGATTGGTTCCGCCGCCGTCGCTACTCGTTAACGGGTGTCAATCGCCGGCTCGACTCTGATCGGATCGCGCTCGGAACGTTTGAAATCGAAAAATGGAACCAAATAAATGAAATTTCATTAACGCTGAGCTGCTGGGAGGAGGAGCTGCGATGGAGCTGTCATCTTTCGGACTACCCGGTGGGGCGTTGATGGGCCTGCTTCGGGGTTTTACTAAAATTGCAACCCCAGCACGTTCGGAAGGCTCCCCGAGGAGCTCGATCTAATTTCGAGGCGATTCCAGTTATTGATTTCTAATTATGCTCTGCTCCGGGCTCGGGTCGCTGTTTGTGTTTCATTTACGCTCGACCCACATGGCCCACGGCACAACAGTGTTGCTAAAATCGGTCGGGTGGCACCCTATCCGAGCAGCGGAAGCGGGCGCAAAAAATGACACTTCCGGGCGACTCTTCGAACCCGGGGTTCCCATCAATGGCCTGCCCGGGCCCCGGTGACAGCAAATCCCCTAGCAGCGCAAAAGGATCGCACGGTGACTAAAAAGGGGACAAGAAGCCAACGCGCGGCCCAAAAGAGGTCGTCGTCGGCTGAATGTCTTTTATTTACTTTTAATATGATAATCACGTGACTATGACAGCAGCATATGTAAGCATTTAGCATTGAACAGCATATTATTTTTCATCGGCCACCCGACGCAGCACGCGCCCGGTCCGGGCCAAATCACCGCGGAGCGGCGCGACAGAAGAGGACGGTCCTTTGATTAAGGCCACGTGACACGGTGGACAATTTTGTAATCATAAATTTATGTTATCTATTGTGACACGGGCGACACGGTGTTTACATCATCACGGCGCTGGGCTGGGCGTCATATGGCCAACGGGCCGGCGATCGTTACTCATTTTCCGGAAGCCATTTAATAATGGGCGCACAAAGCGTGGACGGGATTGACTCAAGGATTTGCGTAACGATGTGCAGCTTGTTCCGGGACAGGATTCTCATGCAGCGTGAGGGCGCACTTTTTCGCCACACGGATCGATGGGCGTTGGATTAATAGAGTTGGCTTACGAAAGCGTACGGTGTTTAAGCCCGTAACGTCGTTCGTTGGAGTCCTTTTTGAAGCAAGTTGTTATCGGCAGCTAATGTGGTATTTTGCCAACACCGATTACATTAGTATAAGGCGTGTTAATGATAATTTCACACCCCAAACAGTCCTTAACTTTCACTTTTTTCGGCTGTTAAGGGTCAATATTGAATTTCTGGCAATAATTTGGCCCTTTTCAAATTTATTAATATGAAAAGATAGCTTTTTGTATAATTTGTTTTTCGAGGATTTTTTGGATCTTTATTATACATAAATGCTTGGTTACCTGAGTGTACAGAGTTTGCCATACAGCCACATTGGGATTGCAGCTATTTAATATTTCTAAGGTATCAAAATGATTGAAATGAAAATATTTCGATTAAAATCTATTTAAATTACATGTTATGCCACGTGGCATTGAGTCATTTTATCATACTTATAGCTAAGAACTAATAACTAACAACATCTTACAACTAGTTAACTTTAAAAAACTTCAGAGAATTAGGTGTATTGTTGTATATTGTATTGTTGGGTGGATAGAATTATTGCATCTATTGATTAGGCTTTCTTTTGGTTTGTTAATTTCAAACGATAGTCTTTGCGTGCCAGCGAGGCTTAGGACGAGATTTGTTGGTGTTCTCCAGTGTAAATTGAGGATCATTTTGAGACTTTTATTCTTTTTGGATAAATAAACTCTCAAATTCTTAAGAAGATTGACGATTCCATTTTTTACGAGTTTGACCACAAGAATTTTTTTTATAACTTGTGTTTCCAAATAAATGAAAGTGGGAAAATAACTTCCAGTTAACCCAAGATATAACACAAACAAGGATAGAAATTACTGTCTTTTAGCAGTTTTTGTGTAATAATCATTTCAGTGACTTCCTGTCAGTGTTTTTTTTTTGTGAAAATGGACAAAATTAATAAACGAGGTACGACTTAGTTCAGTGTTCGGGGACCCAATACCATTGATTCCTCATTTGTGAAATTTCGAGCAACTTAACTTGAACATAGTCGTAACAGCCTGGCAAACATTCGGGACGTCCAAAACCTGCAACTAACGGCATACAAATCGTTAAAATTCACCAAATGGTGCTAGACGTCCGCCAAATTAGTTGAGTTCCACAGTATAGAAGAGTTTATGAGCATGTCAAAATACGTGTCTGTTACATTAATAATCAATATTTAGTCATGAGAAAGTATTCCGCACGCCGTAACAACTTGAGAAAATAAAAAAAATAAAAGAAAATGTCTAGAGTAAAGAAATATTTCTGTCAACAGTGCACTTTTACTCTGCTGTTCTTTTCACGCAAAAAAATGGACCACATTCCGGTGGTGGCGAAATAGTACAAAAAAACCGGCGCACGCATGCGGTTTGCGGGGCTTTTCATAATTTATATGAACCTTTCCCTTTGGCAACGAAGACACGCCATTGGTCGTCCTTCGCCGATCCGGCTTTCTCCGCCCTTGGCCACGATAGAAAGCGGAAGCAAATATGGCTCCGTATAAGCCGAAGCGAATAGTTTCCGCAAGACATTTTATCGCAAAGTGTAAAAATTTTGCAGCCATTAAGTCGGTGGCGGTTTGCACAAAGCCTTCATCATCATTAACCGCTATCACCCGGGTCGCATCGTTTCGACTTTCCTTCGCTGTGTGTCTCAAAACCGACCTCGCTGAGGTAGGCCACCGGGCAGCCGTTTCACAACCCATCCGGTACGGCCAATCAGCGACTGGCTGAATGCCTGGATGCTGGATCCGATTCGATCCTTTGATCCTTTTCCCCTGTTTTACCGATTGCAATCAACGGGCTCGCGGCTCGGACGCTCAAGTGAGCAGCGTCCGCACGGAAACCACCTCGAGTCGGGCACAGCCGGGGGGCCAGAAGCCAGCGCCGTGAGCGGGAGTGTATGATTTGAATAAATTATTAAGCTAAATTTATTTTATCTGTGGGCGGGAAAATAAAATGGTTGTATATTTTATCGATTTTCGCGCACCACGACGATACACGCTCCGACGGCCGAGTGTCGATCGGCCATTTGAGCCTTGCGTTGAATGCGAAAGGATGTCGGAACGCCCGGCGGCCCGGTGGGTGCCCCTCCACCCCCCCCACACACAAACACATACACAAAGCACCACCGAGAGAGAGCATAAACGTTGGTGAACGGTTTTACGACCGAACACATCCCCAACGGCGTGTTTGAATTCATCGAAAAGGGAGCGAGAACGGATTACCAGCACACCGTGAAATTCGTTCGACGGCGAAGCGCGTTGTCCTTTCATTGTCATTGGCGTAGGGCGCCGGTTCCAGGGGCCACGGCTATGGCGTTCTACTTCATACATTCATATTAATATACAGGGAGGACGGTAAAACGGCATCGTTTGGCAAGTTTTGGCTCGTACAACCGTTTGCCGTTCGTTGGCCCGTTGAAAGGAGGGTCTTCGTTGTAGCGATTGCATAGTTTCAGGCGCCATATTAGTTCGCCAAAAAGTATGCAATGCTACGTACAAAACGTTCCATCTTTTCTCGTCGTCTGCTCTCCTGTTACTTTTAGCGCACAGTTTTTGCAAGGTGACAAACTCCGAACCGTAACGTTGAGTTTTAACATTTCATTACCAAAAGTGGTACAAAACTCTTGGCCGTGTTATTAGCATTCGATCAAAATCATCGCTCTGTCTGTCGCACTGGAACCACTCGGAATGGCGGTTCCCGTGTGAGCCGGGGCCTTGAGCTTTCCTAGGGATTCAATCCACGAACGAACGGTACACGAGATGATTATCGAGCGCACTGTCCCGGGTTTCCCCGGGTGTGAGGTTCTTTGTCTGTCTGTTGGTCCTGGGTGTGTTTTTGAAGCCAATCTCTCCTGCTGCCCGGACGGGCCGGGGACGGACGGACGGGGCGTACGACGAGTTGATGGAAAGATTGCGACTCCCCACATCCGTCCACCCGGCTCCCCCGGCCTAGCCTGGCCCGTGTGTGCGATATGTTTTCCATGTGCTTGTATTTGTTGTGTGGAATGATAGATAGTTGAGCGATGATGCTGCAGCGGAGGGGTCGCGCGGGGGGGCTCCCCGGCCAACCGTCATCGTTACGGATATATGATGAGTATTTATGTGCCGATCCCCGTGCCCCGTCGATGCCAGTCGCTCCACCCTCCCCGGCGGGGGGGCGAGGATGTGGTTGGTGAATCCGAATCCGAGCGCCAGGACACGTACACGCACACATACAGACGAGCGTACAATAATCGCCACGTGACAAGGGCGCACCATCACCAGCACCAGGGCCGCGCCGTGTGTACGTTTCCATTATGGTTCTCTGTTTCAATTCCAATCCTCGCTATTGGATTTATCAAAGCCTCCCCACGAAAGACACGACCCACCCCGCGGTTCGTTTTCCTCCGCCCCGGCCGGGCCTCCCCGCTCACCACCGTGCTTCATTTTATTCGATCGCAGGACAATCATGCACCATCGTCATCGTCGTCGTCGTCGTCGTCGTCGTAATACCCCACTCGGCTCGGCTCAGCATACGCCAGTGCCTCTCCTCTGGACCTTGAGCCCGTGTATACATATTTATCTGAATAATTTAGCATGAGCAACTTTCCATAATAAAATGCCAACCCATGTTCCGAGCCAGCGTTGCCCTTTTCGTGCCAACCGGCCCCAACCTGGGCCCCCGGAGGGCGCTGGGGCGGCGAGGGGCTTCTGTTTGATATGAAATCGAGAGCATTAACTCATCCGATGGCTTCGACTGCTCCGGCCCGGGCGGGGTCCGTATCGCTACCCCGCAATGGTATTCCCGGGCTGTTTGCTGTACGATATTTACCTTCCCTCCGTGCCACTGCCGCCCTCCGCCCTCCGCCGGCCAATTCCTGTCCTGCGTCACCGCGAACAACAAAGTGCTACAAACGGGAAAAACGCCACTTCGTCCTTCGGGTTCTTGGAAATGGAAGGAAAATATATGTGTGCCACGCGGCTCGCTCCACCTGGCTCTGGGCTCCGCGCACACACTCTCTGTCTATCCACCGAGCGCTCTGTAATGTTGGAAAAACAATTGTGTTGTTCATTTATTCATATCTGTTTGTGTATTGGTCCGTACCGCCGGAGAGTCCACCGCTGAAGCCTTTCCATTGGCGGATGGCGATCGAGTAAAGCGAGTGAAATAACATTTCATTTCGAAGCGAAACCTCAGATTCGTTCGCCATCGTACCATCCGGGCGAGTACTGCTGTTGGTTTGTACTATTTGCACTCGAAGCTCACTGTGCCCAGCGTTGTGGAAAAGGTAAGGGCTGATAAGATGCCATGTTGAGTGCATTGGGCCCAGTGGGGCAAAAATGTTTGCGGACAGTGAATACACTTTTCCACAAAACGCTGGTTATTGTGGGGTAAAACGCATCACTTGTCTACATTAATATTGGGCGTTTGAATTAATTCCTTCCGTTTTACAATAGATTGCTCACTAAATGTAACACTTTTTTTATGAAATATGTTTTTGATAGCTACTATCATTGCGCATCTAACGCGGTATAGATTGTTTGTTCGAAGTGTTTACAACAAGCTGTTTTGATCATTTGAGCGCGTCAAGTTTTGTTCCTGATAAAGCGTTTTTTGCGGGGAGTACTTTTTAATTAGGAATTCTTTAGGGATTAGGGAAAAGGAGAGTTATTACAAGAATCCTAAACCCAAAAAGCCCTGGATATAGCCTGGCGAACCAGGTCCATCGCAACCAAAGAGAAATTTTCACTTTGCAACGGTTATGATGTGCCTATGGTGGGATATGAAAGGTATGGTGTACTTAGAGCTTTTAAAACCTAATGTAATTATTGAAGGACAATCCCAACAATAAATGCATTTGAAGCAATGCTTTGGCCATAAAACGACGAGAATGTTATAAAAGACACGACGCAAAACCGGTCAAAACCTATCTCGAAAATGTCGGATGGGAACTGTTAAGCTCCCCGTATTA
This sequence comes from Anopheles bellator, assembly GCF_943735745.2. Taxonomy (NCBI): domain Eukaryota; kingdom Metazoa; phylum Arthropoda; class Insecta; order Diptera; family Culicidae; genus Anopheles; species Anopheles bellator. The sequence goes on along the minus strand of NC_071286.1, from coordinate 70,840,424 downwards.
TTCACCAGATGTTGCTCTTTCGGAATAGTATTTGTTCCGTTACATTTGACAGCACATCGGATCACTTATTATGAACGTATTGAAAAAAGGGGTTCTGAGGGGATCGCTGATAAAGATAAGAAGTTCCATTGACACAGAATCGAGGAACTACCTAAAAGATGGCAGAAAGTAGTAGCTGGACGATGGACAATACTTTCATTAAGGTAGTCATGCGTGTTGTTGCTGTAGCTAGGTCACAAATGTTGAATAAAAACGGAAAGAATTAATTCAAACACCTAATACATTGGTCCGTCCTTCTGGTGTTTGGATTCTAAACTACCAATTACTTAACATTTACTTACCGATTTAGTAAAAACTTTAACATTTACGAAATGGCTCGCTATGTGCCTCAAAATTTCATCCTTCTTCGATCTCGGTACATGAACCTTTCGTTAATCTAGTCTACTAGAATAGTTTAATGGCTAAAGTTTCATAAACTGAGCTTAGCTACATCTACAATGTTGTGCCCGAATCCTTCCACGGATCGCTGCTCCGGCGTACCGTGCTCGCAGGCCTGCACCCCGCAATAATGTTGACATCTTATCTTGGGGGGCTACCATTGAACCGAAACTACAGAACACAGAGAGCGTCCACTGAAGATCATCTTTACATCTAATTAACTTCTCGTCTAGTGGCGATAAAAAAGCGCCCATAAGAGTGGAGGAAATAAATCAACCGCGCAGCCTCCGCCGGCTAATGGAGGATGATATTTGCAGACGCACTACAACCTTCCGCCGCTGCTGCCGTGTTGTTGGCCGAAATTGGTGTTTTTCCCACACAACGACCGAGCGGGAGCCGAGAATGCGCCGCGGCTGTGGCCGTGGCGTGCAGCGAATCAAATGAAATGATTGTTGTTATAACAAATAAAAAAGAAATATAAAAAATAATAATAAAACACACAAAAACACATCATATTCCCCTCTCTCTCTCGCCCTCTGTGCACCTCCTGTTGTCCGCTTCAGTTACATGATGATCACCCCAAATATGTTGCCTCATCTTGACGCACGATTGATGGGAACGAGGTGATCACGGGTGGTTGGTTTTATGATTTTCGGACAGCGAGCCAGCCCGGACTCGGCCGGGTGAAAAACGGAAATTAATATGATCAACGTGGAGCGCAATGGCCCCTTTTTACGGACCCCGGGAGCGATGAAGAGGGACAGAAAAACGGCCAAATTCAACATAAGAGAAATAAACATACATTGACAATTAAAATATAACGCAATACGCAACCAGCTAACGATGTCCAGCGTGGATGTCGACTTTGATTGCCACCCTGTCGGACTCCGTACGCGTGTGTCTGTGTTTGTGGTGGTTTCTGGGGCCGGGATGCTGCGGGGGGATAAAATAAAAACTTTATTATTTCAACCGTTCCCTTCTCGGGCATCTCGGGGGCCCGGGTCCGGCATAGCGCACCAGGTTTCATTTGCTTCTATTTAGTACACAGCGATCGTAGCAAGTAGCCGTTGTTCTCTCGCCGTTGATTGTGGCCACTGTGGGCAGGCACAGAAGAAATCATATGCTCCCCCGTTACATTAGCCTGTGGCGTCCACCCCAGAGTCGAGCGCGTAAAACGAAAACTTCGATAATTAACATTAAGCAAATCGCTGCGCTCCAAGAAGAACTCGAAAAACTTCTTGCTCCACCGTTTGTGTGGGGCTCGCGTTCCGACACCCAGATACCCAGGATACAGTTGAGTTATCGTTGGGTGTGAATAAGACTTACACTCGCCTCGTCCGGGGTCTGAAAAATGATCTCCTATAATAACTGATCCGGTTCTGCGTTCCGTGGGGCCCTCGGAGAGACATCACTCACCGCGGACACACATTAGGTGGGTCCCGAGGTCCCGAAAGTGACGTCCGGGCCGCCAACCGGGTGACCGCACGCGGACGTTTTATTTGATTTATTTTTATTGTCATTTTTATTTCATTAACTAAATTTGATTTCGTCCGAGTGAAGTTCCCGGTAAGTGGTCGGTTTTTTTTTTTGGTTTTCTGTTCTGGGACCCCCGATGATCTCACCGCGATAGGCGCTCCAGTCATCAGCGCTAGCTCCTCAGCGCAGATCCGGACGCGTCGTCGCCGTTGTCCGTTGTTTTACGAGGCTCTCTTGGAAGTCCAGCGCGCAACGCTCAGCCCGATCCGATTCGTTCGAAATTCGAACACCCATTATGAGATATTGAAACCAATAACTCCGGGAACTTCGGGACACACACCATCGGTAAAGTTTTCCAACCGCGCGCTCGCGCTCGTTAAGCGCTCGTTTTTTATTCCGCCGTATTTTTCCAGCTCCAGTCTCCAGTTGCCGAGTCGATCGACGTTACGATGAAATACGCGCACTTGGTCCGTTTTATTGTCCCAGCTCTCAGGGGCAGACCGACCGAGGATCGGACCTTTTTGGCTGGCTCGTTTTCGGCCGACCGACCGAGAGTCACCTTCAAAACGCGGCTGGCCACCGGATGGTCTGTGGTGTGGTGCTTCTGGGGGAGCGCCCAGCCCCGAGCGCATGCGAAGAAATCAATCTCCGGAGTCGACCTTCTCCGTCTGATGATAAATAAAATTTTAGATAACCATTAAAAATCATTTAAGTAAATTTTGGTCGGTACACACCGCTGCGGCTGCGGGATCGGAGAACGATTCCAGGTTTGATGGCGATCGCGTTCGTCGAATTTGATCGCCGGCCGCCCGTGTGTAGGCCCCCGATAATTAAAAGCTAAGCAACGAGGTAAGTTTATTTTCAAAATTAATGTTCGTTGAAAATAAATAAACAGACGACGCATCATCGCGCGGGCTAATTTTAATGGCCCGTCGGTGAAGACGAAGGATTGGAACCGGAAAACGGCGCTGACGACCGGCGGTGTCTTGGGAACATTCGACCGAGTGTTTCACCTTGCCCGGGAGAATCACTCCCAAAGCTTTGTGGTCACTGTTAAAATATGCATAAACTCTCCTACTTCACCTTCTGGTTGGTTGTCTAATTCAATTAGCGAAAACTCCCGCTGTGAGAGAAGAGAATTTAAGTGTTCACCCCAGCGGCTTCCTTTATTAAAAGGAGCCCCCAAAAGAACCAGTAGCTCAACGCCTCGCGGCAGGGGTCAAAATTATGAATCAAAAATTATACCCGTCATCGAAAACGGGTTTCCTGGTTGCCGGACCTCGCGGTCGTGAATGAAGCGATCGAGCCCGCGACGGTGACGTTGAGCACTTTCTTTCGGCCGCGGCGAGAACGTTGAAATCCGCCACCGCCTGCCGGTGATTGCTGTCATCGGCCAGTCGGTCGGGCCCCGGGCTCGCCACGATCACATCGGCAAAGTTATGGGAAAATTTGAAACCACACGAAACGCGCTGCGGATCCGCGTGACAGATGCGCGAATGCGCGCCAACGCACGACCCAACGCACGATCCTCTCGATCAAAAGCGGGATTCGAGCGATCGGGTTCGAGCGATAGAGCCTCCTGCCAGCCAGAGGCAGATCGGCCGTCGAACGATGCCTCGGAACACAGGAAACCATAAAGCACACACCTACACACCGGTGTGGCCCGTCGAGGAGAATGTGTTGAGCAAAATATGCGCTGAAAACATGATTGCTGATTCAATAAAATATTATAAATTATTTAACCTCGCGAGAGCATCCGCAGCGTGGAATGCAGCCGCGGCCGCTTCGCCTCGCTATAGAATATCATGGGCAGTTTAACACCTTTCAGATTTCGTTTCCACGGAACCGAGCGGACGTCTTCAGCTTGTCATCGCCATCTTTTTCTGTCAGCCACCCGTTCAGGTGCATATATCTTATCCTTATTATATCGTCTACGGTTTCACCGGGACGAACGGAATAAACGGTTCGGCCGAGCAATGGCGAAGAATGCACGGTATGATAGGCAGGCCATTCGGTAAATCATTCTTAACTGGCACAACACTTAGCCACGCCGATCAATGCGACGTGAGGAAACGATAGAGCAAGAGTTATGAGCGTATTTCATAATCGTGATTGGAAATATTTTACACAACGGCGGGCTTTGGAGCTAAATGCATGTTTTGATTCCGTTTTGATACAGCTATAGTTACGTAAAAGGCAGCGTTTATAAGTTTTTCTTGATAATTCGCGAGAGTTTTGAGGGAACACTGCACCGTGCAGCACCCGAATGGCTACATTTAGGCGCACTTTTTAGCACAACGAAATGCGCCTAAAAGTATGCAATCCACCTTAACAGTATGCTCTCCCGTCACTTTCGTCATATTTTAAGTGCCATTCATTTTCTCAAAATTAATTTAACTTAACTAAACAGTTGAAGTTCATTTCAACAGTGCTGCTAGTGATCTTTCGCTCTTTATCGATCTGGCCGATCTGAAATAATTCTTTGGTCTATTTTAAACCATCGAAGTCATTGAGCATCGTCTATCACACCAATAGGGCCGCATAGGAACCGCGGCGCCATCACACAATGATAAGCCGCGGCGGTGCCGTGATGCCTGGCGACGGAACACTTCATCTTACGGGTGTCGCGACAGTAAACCAGCCCAACACCCAGCCCAACACGGCAGTTACTCTGCCGCCGCTAGTTACACTAACCCTCTAATTGTCTAGACAATCGAAATAAACACTGTCTAATGTCTACCTGCCAAGTCTACTGGAGCCGCGCACTTCAACCGCTACACGCTACTTCAAGCAGGGCGCAGCTACGCAAACCAGGAACGCGGCCCTGTCTCTTACCGTTTTATTTTTTGTAATTGTTTCAATTCCCCACATACACAACCGAGGGCCGCTCTCCAGCATAAACCAATATCCGCACCGGGCGATCCGGCCGGGAATGGGAAAAGGAAACACGGATGAATATTACAATTTAGTGTTTTTTTTTTTTCAATTTCAACCATCTCGCTGGACCGAAACGCGGAAGGTAAGTCGATGCCGTTCGCAGCAAACCACGTCTGGCCACTGGCGGCCTTAAATGTTTCCTCTTCCAAACCGTACTCGGCCAGCATCGTTTTACCATGCTCCGCGCTCCGCGCCCCGCCGCAGCCCGGAAAATGTTCCGAACCGAACCTTATCCGGTGGCGGTGGCGGGCGGTTGAAGGAACCGTCGACGCCGTCCGCCGCCGCCGGGCTTGAAGGTAATTTATTTGATTTTTATTTTGGCTACCAAATTTATTTGACGTAATGAATTTGGTTTAATTGAATTTCAAATTTCCAAATTTCAAACAATTTTTCCCAAGATTAATGTGTATGCCGGGACCGGTGGTGGAGGCGGCGGGGCTGGCGGCCACACTTGGAGGTGCGAAGGAATATGGCCGCGTTACACCGGCCTGCCGCGTCCGAACCCCGCCCGAGTCCGAGTGAGGAAATATTCTTGCCTTGCCTTTTAATTAGTCCCGTAATCTTTGTGCGCCCATGACGAGGCGCATGGCCGAGGCGTGTGTGGTGCGGGGGGGCTAAGGGGAGTATTTCACAACCGACACCGAACCCGGAGAATTGGCCTTTCCACACGCGCGTATGCTTCGGGAATTCCGAATTTCGTACGGTGGTGGGGTGCGATGGGGATTAAAATAAGACCATCCCAAGAGTGGCCCGTCCAGCCAGCCAACTGGCCGGCCGGTGAGTGCGAGATTAATCGTCCGACGGCCGATCGATCCACGGCCGCCATCTTTGGCCGCCATCCACGGGGCGAACGGGGCGAACGTGTAAATAAATATGGCGATCGCCGGTTAGTGTCGAAAATTATTATAACAAATGATAAATTTAATTGTGTAAAATTATTCACCCGCTGTCCGGGTTGGTCTCGCCCGGTCGGGTCCGGGGCCCGGACGGTGCTAAATCAAAGGGCCATTTTTTATAAAAATATGATCTGGATTGTATCAGCCAGTCCCGAAGGCCAGGCGCGCGCGTTCCGGCCTCTCGGGCACGCGGCCACAATCCGGTAAATATTTATCCCCATCCCGGCGCATAAACATCGATCTTTGACGCTGACGCGCTCTCCGGCACTCCCGAAAAGGTGGCCCGTGTATCGGGTTCGGGACCGTTTGGGAGTTGGAAAGTGTTTGATCGCCAGATGATTTTGATGAATCAACATTTTGCTGCTGTCGATCCGTTTGATGGGCTCAATCGATCGAACGCTCGATCTGATCTGGTTGCTGAGGTGTGCGCTCTGCCTACCCGGCCTACGCCACGTTTTCCGATTCTCGAAACATTTCAACATCGCCCACTTGCTGGTGGCTGGAACTGCGCACCACCACATTTGAATATTCCATCATTATCGCGCGCGTGCAACATTAATACGCTGACGGGTTAACCCAACTTAAGAAAATGATACGCTTATCGGCCCACGGTTTCCCGATTTCTCAACCGGGCCCCCGGTAATCGGCCAACCAACGACGGCAAGGGCTCTACCGTATTCGCTGAGCGTGTGACTGTGTTTCAGATTATCATTTTTAATTATCTTGTCCACGGTCCGGCTCGGTTCGACATATTCGCTGTACCGTTTCTCCTCTCCGAAAAAGCGACACTTTTTTCGAAGGCCACCGAATGGCGGCCTTTTACGAGCGCACGAGCCTAAGTGGTCTACGAAAATGCAAAGCCGCGCGAACGGAACCTGATAAGCTGCGTCGTCGTCGTCGTCGTCGCTGCTACCGACCCAAGATCGACCGATGATCCGACCACTTCTGGCCCGGGGGGGTTCATATTTCCATACCGGCCATTCGCCGCCGCCGCCGGGCCAGCCAGCTTTTAATATTTCACAAAAATATTACCCAATCGCGCGGCACAGGAGTCGAGCGGGCCGGCGAGAGCCGCGAGGATCGTCTCAGTCGCCATAATAACGCTTATCGGGAATGAATTTTCATTAAGCTGAGTTTCTTTGCGCTGAAAGCATCGGCGATGATAACAGGCTGTCCGGCTCCGACAGGTTCGGCTTTTAATTGAATATGAATATTATGAAGGCCACTTATGGAAAGTTGAAGGCGTTCTGAAGGTGATGGCGTGAGCTTCAAATTCCGGCGAGCTGTGGCCACACGGAACGGGTCCGAGCCATTTACGCTACAAATCATCTCCTTCGGTGTCTCTGCCCCAACCATTCACACGAGAGCGAGCTCCGACGGGGGCACGCGGTTAAGGAGAAAGAATTAATGGTCCCGATGTCGATAAAACCCACTCGATTCGGGCAGATAATGGGCCGGCGGAAGGAACAAGGAAGCCCGCTCGGTCCGCTCTGGACATCTCTGCGGTTTTCTTTCCCGTGGAAACCAACGCTTAATTAGAGCTTTCAAATATTCAAAAAGGTCCGCGATCGATGCGACTCCTTCGAACAAACAAACGATCGATCCGCGCCGGCCACGAATACCTTGCCCGCGTCGTTAAGGAGCTTCTTCCCGCGGTCACAGAAGTGTCACCGAAAAACCGGGCAACGTGTGAAGCGGTAAAATATGAAACCCGAGAGCCTGCCGACGAACGGCCGAGGCCGTGTTTTTGTTTTTGGCCGCCTCGGCACCCAAAAAAGGGGAACCATCAACGTCGCGATCCCGCGGTGGTGGTGGGCGACTCTCGCTTTCATATTTCAAATTGTCATCGAACACTTGTGGGAATTCGATGACGGCGAGGCGGTCTGACTTTCGCGAGGATCGCCTTTGACTCCTCGCGGATCTTCCGAACCCGGGGCGTGTGCGGGGAGGGATGTTAATCATCGATCGCGCTCCCAGCAGGGGGCCCTTCTGTCGGCGTGCGCGCGCGTTATGCTACCTTTCTATGCGTCGAGTCCTTCTCGTTTGCTTCCGAAGCTGTGCAGAACTTTTCAGTGGCAGCGTTCCCTGGTCGGCTTCCCGCGGCGCAGATCGGTTTTAGTGTTCCGCGAAGACAGGTAGCACACCGCGGCGGGGCTTTTGTGGTCGGGTCGGGGCTAAGTGTTTTGCATTTTGCTGTCCCCAAGCCTTTGTCCTGCGACGGTCACAAATCATTTTTCGCCCCGCCGTCCCTTCGGTTATGGAGCAGCGTTTTTTTGTGCCCCGAAAAACGCAACGCAAAAGGATGCGGCATGTCATTGTTTATTGGTTGGCGAAACGTTTCTATTGATTCTCACGGAAATCGGAGCCCCGAACGGTGGTGGCCTAGCGGGACGATCAAAAGGATGGCTGCCCAGCGAGGTGCTACTTTCGGTTGTGCTTTCCATTTCAACACCAGCATAATACATAATTAGGAACGTAATAAGTTTGTTCAGACACATCAGGGATAAAGGATCGCAAACGATCGCGGCGTGTAAAGAGGAGTTTCCTTCACATAAAAATTAAACCAAAATAACCGAGACAGGATAACGATCACTTCTGTGCATTTCCGACCCATTGTGGCCATCGAATGCCGAAAATATGAAAACAAAACGGTGTCGATAAAATATGACATAAATTTGCGCCGAGAGCGACAAAGAGATATTTTCTTCGATTCTTGCCATTTGATTTACTTTCTTTATGCACCCTTTCGGAAAGAGCCCAAATTCGGAGTGGGTTTGCAAACAAATTGCACCCTCATATGACTCAACTATAGAAATGGTCCTTATTGTCCGAGCTCTAATGATTATCCTTATGGTCTTTCTTTAGTAGAAGAAAAATATAAAAATCGAAAGGCTGAAGTTCGAGTGACTACGGCAGTCATGGAATTGCCAGTGCTTATTTAATTCCTCTTCCACAAACATGAGTGCATTAGCTAACAGCCAGCCGGCGTAGTAAACCTGCGCTAAGAAAAGCATCTTCTGCGCTCCGGTGGTGTCTCCGACACGGTCCGGTGTAAGATTCCAGAAGTTCCCGATGCGCAACTCTTCTCAGGAGAGTGGAAAAAAACGGAGTCAAAAATCTGTCGCAGCTCGAGTGCAGCTGCAACAAAACGGCCCTGGCCGCTACCGACTGCCCGGGGGCTTCCCGGGGGCCACCGCGCATGAAACCGTGCGTATTTCCGGGGCGCGTGCGAAAAGAGTGTCCTCTGGGTGCGACGGTGCGAGCCCCGGCAAAAGGCGAGAAATATATCACTTGCAAACGAGATGAATGTTCTGCGCGCGGGAATTGTTTCGATCTCCGGTTCCCCGAGAGTTCGATTTATTCCCGCGGCCCCAACATGTCCCGCCCAAGGACGGGCGGCTGGCGGCGGAGAGGCGTCCCCGGGGCCAGACATACTGCCGGCTCATTCTTGGGCACATTTTATTCACTTCTGACACTTCGCGGCTTCTGGCTTCGCTATGCGGCACAGAGAACAAACAAAAAAAGAACAGAGAAACGGCCCAGGCCTCGGCTTCACTTGCTGCTGCCGCGTGCTCCCTTTTTTGCGTACACCTCACACTTGGCAGAACATCAAAACGATTGCGACATTTTCCACCCGTTAAGAAGTCCCCGGCGGCGGTCGACGCCGAAGGCATTCGGTGTGATTTAAAAGATTTATAATGCTTCAAATTTCTCGAACCAGCATTCTGTTGTCTCGAGGAACTGCAGCTCCCAGTCCGCGTTCGCTCGGTTTCGCTACGCGAAACGATCGGATCCGTTTCCCGCGCCGATTGTTTGGGGCCGATGTTTTTCATAATCGACAATATTTTATGCCTCCATCCTGACGGGGGCCCGTGGCTCATTTTTGGTCGCCGCGAATGCCGCGGATGTGAAGCGATTCTTTCCACCAGCCACGGAAGGCCGGTGGTCCTTGGCTGGGCCCTTCGGAGCGAACGGTCGCGGGACGAAAATCTGACAATCAGTTGTCATCGTGTCCTCATCGTTTCGCGCTTGACGGATGAAGGGTGTTTGTTTTCGGCTGCTCCTTGTGCTGCTCCCGGTCCGGTGAAGGCATCAACCTGCGGCACACAACCTCCGCTCGATTGATCACACGCTATCATGCTTTCGTTTGTCACCTTCGCGGTGCATATCTCGCCACCATCGCCACGGCCAGTCCTGCTGAATGGCCGCCGCCGGGGATCTCTTGCATAAATGATCGTCACCTTTCCGGTCCGCCGGTCGACCACCGATCGGTCGATCGGTCGGTTGCTAAACCTCCGAGGTCGAGGGTTTTTTTATTCGCCGTTCGCTCGCCGTCGCCATCGTGAGATTTGTGATTATTTCTGTTTTCGGTTCTCGCGCCCCGTCCGTGTCCTGAAATGGGCTTTCTCAAAAGCCCGAAAAGCCCGGGTTCGAGCCGCGAGATGCTCCCGGGGCGATTGGTCGTGGTGACGGTTCGGGGCCAATATTGATGGGCAAAGAAGTTTGCACTCAAAGTGTTCGAAAGTGCTAATGAATTTTCAAATGCCGCACAAAACACACACACGGTAAAAGCAAAAACAAAAAGCTGTGAGCTGGCCGAAGCATTCAAGACCGATGCAGTAAGATGTGGCCAAACGTACACTGAAATTGGATGTTCTGATTATGGGTCAAAATCGCGGCTTTTCTTGTTGTTTGGGAAAATGTCTGCATTGCGGAGCCTTCGAGCTGACTTTATGAATGAAATCTTCGATTTATTTCGTTAGTGGAGTTTGCTTAATCCTGCTGCTAGTGGGATCGCCAAATTTACATGCTCTACCTTAAAATGAAATCGATTGATGCAATTCCTCTTCTATTTTTGGCCAAACGTCAGGCAGACACTCAACCAATGTGCGGTGGTCGATCGGTGACGGTATCCTTTCCAATGGCCACTTCGGCGGCCACCGAATGCAAAAGAGAAAAAGGTTAAAACGCCACGATAAACGAATGGCTTCCTTACTCACCTTCCGAGGGTGATCAAACATAATTTTTAATATATTTTATGGCTTTAATTAGTCGCAGTTTTCGTAGTAACAGCAACAACCCTCGGCTCGGCACCGGCAGCCACATTCTCGCCACGGACAGCGCAATAACCCGGTGCCCGGTGCAGCGTTGCACTTTCTGCCCGTTCGTACGGCTTACGGCCCGGATCGAAGCCGGTCGCCGAGGGTCGACTTTTTATCTACAAATCGCGTCTCGTCGCGTTCCAATAATAATAAGTTTGTTTTAATAAATAACATGCAACACGGGCCCGCGAGGCCGGTTCCCGAGGAACCGCGCAGATGAGGACAACTGCAGATGCAGAAGTTGCAGAATGCAGCACGAATGTTTGCACAAGCGACGGCAAAAGACGTGGCCACAATCGTGTCCCCCGTGCCAAGCGGGACAGTGAGGACTCAGGTTCGATGCGTTTTTTTGGGGATTTTATTTTGGTTTCCCCATAAATTGAATCGACTTAACACCAGGAGGCCAGTAGAAGGGTTTAAAGTTAGGCTTTGGTTTGATTTCTTGATGTCACCAACGTATCGTAGACTTTACTTTCTATTCATTTCATCTAGAGCTACTATTTGCTGGATGATAAGAAATGGAAATACGATCCACGAGAAGTCCATCATTCAATTACCAAAACGCAAATGCGCGAAGTTTGCGGGAAAAATATTATATTTGATACAATCCCGTATCTCGTATCCTTCGCCTTAAACCTAAACAGGATTTTCACCTCTTTGTGTGGTGTCACCGTAAAGCAAATCCTTACCAATATGGAAAACATTGCCATCGGGGCGGAAAAAAACAGGCAAAACTCGGCGCCAGTGCCGGCAAACGGAGCTGCCGAGATCTAATTCAATATTTATTCACATCTCGCCAAACAGCCCGATCCGAAAATCTGTATCGCATTCAAACGAAATAAAAGCCGTAGCACCCGCTACACTTGGCCTCGACCGACCCTTTAGGCGTCAGGCAGCCCGGCTTCCAGGAAGCAGCCAGCAGCCAGGATCCCTACTTTCGGGCCGGCGGCGGCGGCGGCTAGACGGCGAACCTTCGTGTGTCACTTGCCACTAAAGTGCACATATGGAGAGAACAAGAAAATTGGCTCTAAAAGGGCCGACTACGGCCCGGGTGTTCCGGGACCGAACCGGGATCATCCGCGTGCGTACGTGTAACCAACCCATATGTAATGCCCGTCCGCCAAGGTCCTCGGAGGCCACCGTCACCGTGAAGGATTTGGAGGCTGTGCGCGCGAGCACCCGGGAAAGGTTATTCAATTTGATTTGAATAATATAGCAGCGAAATATAACATGAAACGTCCATAAAGTTTTTGAATCTGTCACGCATGATATCGAGTGATTGACATAAAATATTGATCCCCCCCCAGCACTCCCGAGAGAGAGGGAGGGTCGCGGTCCGGATGGCCGCAAGGTAATGTGATCGCTTCCACCGCGTCACCACAACCTCGTTTGACGGTGGCGGCATCGACGGAAGCGTTCCTCGGGCAATGATTTATTTGAATTGCTTCATGAATTTCTCAGGCCTTCGTCGGAGCGGTCATTTCTGTCCGCGATTCGCCCGCACTTCCGCCCGGCATTAGGGTGAGCATAAGTGCTTCTCCTCGAGTGGTACTTGAAAACACTTTTTCCCCGTTTTTTTTTTTCGGGCGCTTCGAACCGTGTCCGGGCGCCGCTTTCAACCGTTAGCCGGGAATTATTGAAATTAAATCGTTTAATCATACAGAAGATAATTAATGAATTTGAATGAAAGGCGCACGCTTTCCGGCGCAACAATCGGTCTCGAGCGCACAATTGAACGACGGTGTCGGCGACAGCGATTCGCCATCGTCTTCCGGTAGGCCAAACAGTTCGGCTACAATGGCGACCGTTGAATGGAGGCCGCCAAACGTTAATCTATTCGAAATGAGTAATTTATTTAGTCGAACGAAATTATACCATTAATTTCGCCTTTTCACCAAGCCAAGGTCTCCAAGGGTGGTGGCTACTCGTCGTTATTCGACAAAACCGAACGCATTAACCATCATCATCATCATCGTCATCGAACGGTGGAGCCGCCAGCCCGACAGGAGACGGCAACTGGCAAGTCCCGGCCCGAGTCTAGAGGGAGCCGTACATCAATTTCTTGTCGACTGCTTCCCCAAAGAATTCCCAACAAAGCAGACACCGAATCTGAAGGCAGATCTTTCTCCCGTTCGACCCGCGCAAACGAAAAGGAAATTTCTGAACGAGTCGCGTCTCGGATGACACATTCATCCCCCGAGGGGCCCTGCAACCTCTGTGACTCAACGCTTCCGTTTTTCACGCTTCTCAGTAACACTTTTTTATCAATAAAATATAGAGAGAGAGAAACGGGACGAATGAAAAAAATACCCTATTTTCGTCAGGCAGAAGGAACGAGTGGCCCCCGGATGATGTATCATATCGCAAATAGGCCCGTGTCACCCACCACGAAGGAGGTTTCGAACGGGTAACGGCGAGGAACGATTCAAAATCGCATGATCAATCTAATGTCGTGAGGTGGGTCGATTGTCGAGGAGATGTCGATTACTTTCTTCCCGCTTGATATGGTGCGCATAAACGGCCCAAGGACCGTCAAGACTCCGGGGTTCCTCCGGGAAGACGATCACATTTCATGAGGAAGATTGATAACCGTGTTGGCGGGTGTCGGGCGAACCTGCGTGACACCGTTTGGTACAATTTTTCCTCCCGTGATCGATATTCTGTAGCGTTCCCACAATCACGACTTTTGCATTCCATCGCGACTTTCGCGAGCTTCATTATTGGTCCGGGTTCGGCTTGCAGGCAGCATACTGTTTGGCCGGCTCCGCCCTGCGCCTTTTGACTTTTTATTAATGAAAACGTTTATGCACATGATCGGCCATAAATTATCCTGCCCCAGGCCACACGAAATCGTGGGCCAACAAACGTGCGGACCGCCATTCGTCGTTCGGACCCGCAGCGTCAGTTGCAGTCTTCGGGATGGGGGTTTTTGTTTATTTTGTGCCCCACAGATTTTTACAATATCGATAGCCGATGACGGACACCATGGTAAATATAGTGGCTGCCTTTTTGGGGGGAGAGAGAGAGAGACCCGGATATTTTGAGACCGATCCTGGATCAAGATTTTCGGGCTGCATTTTTGCATAGGCCCACTAAGTGAAAAGGCTTGAAAGGCTTGAAAGCAGTGTCAGGGATTCAGAATGTTTTTCATCAACTTTCTGGTGTCTGCTTAAAAGGATCTTCCCAGGCTGGTGGGACATTGCTCCTTTTGCTCATCTGTTCGACTCTCATCCTTCATAACAGTTCAAAACCAAGCCAAATCCGGCGGGTTGCGATGAAACAAGTCGTAAGCATAACGCAAGCATAAATAAGCATAAACATAACGCCAGCAGCAATAAAAGGCAAGATTGTTGCCCGTGGCTGAATTTACATTTTGGCATCATTAGTAAGCAAATTTCGTCCATTTCACGATTGTGACAACATGTCGGAACGTTTTACTTAATACACCTAATATTTGGCGTTCGAAGCATTTACATCACTATCATCCGAGACCACTGCCACCAGAGCCGGACGGACCCCCAAACCCAAATAACAGAAATCGACGAAACAAAAAAATGCGCCCCAAACGCCGATCCACCAAAAAGCTTTAATGAGACTGCTCATTAAATTACTATCTGATAACGGAGGTCGCGTCCAGTGGGACCGCGACCGGGTGCGGATGGCGATTGCGGTGCGGATCGCAGCCGCAGCAGCAGCAGCAGCAGGCTGTGCATAAATATGTTACGCCGCCGAGTTTTTATTGGTTTTCATCGCCTGTTGCGATGGATATGCAGCCTCGAACGACGCGCCGTAATGGCGTCCACGGCGGATGGCTTTTTAGGCATGATTCATGGGGATGAAGTCGAGCGAAGGCTGAAAGCTGGTTAACTGCCCGAACCTTAACGGCTCTCCGCACTTGGGATGCGGGAGACGGGGGGGGAGGATTGAAGGTTTGCAAATTTGTTGCATTCGGCCACTGACCGGTACTGATTGGTATTTATTTTTCTGTTTGTGCTCCGGTTTTTCATTCCTCTCGTTGCTTTTTTTTATCTTTTCCCCTGGGTGTGGGGCGAAAAAAAGGACACAATTTGTCCTACCAACCGACCGACCGACAGCAAATGATCAATTAATACCATTGTTATTGCCACGCAACCGACCGATGTGATGCGATGTAACAAGGTAAACATTCGGGCTGTTTAAATATTGATGGGCCGCTGGAACACCGAGTTATCTCATAAACAAAGATGGGTGGCCATTTCCGGCAGTTTTTCATTGATAAAATATCGTGCATCTCGGTGTCGGATCCCGGACCGGAGCTTCATTGAGGAGACTTCCCGGCATCTCCCGGCGGCTTGAATGGACGCGCTACGCGCTAACGGGTTAAGGTGTTGCTCCGGAAAGCTCGGGGCAGACACCCAGAAGCTGTGACCAATCGTCGACCAATTTTCTCTACATACCAAGCGCGGCGGCGGAACGCGGCAAGCAATTCCATCTTCATGGGGGCCTCGAATGAATGAATCTCGCGCGGCTTCGCTTCGGTTTCGACCGATCGGTCGATCGATCGAAGGCTGTGTCGGGGAAAAAATTCAAATCATGCCTCGACGACTCATTCATAAAACCGAAATCTAGCGTTCCAACTTCCTCTCCGACAAACCCGTTCGTTCGTCGATCTGCTATCCCGCCCCCCGGGCATGAGTTTGGAGTTTTTTTGGGCGAACCTCGGCAGTGGATCTCCGTCGGTCGTTGCTCGGTCCTCGAAAGGAACACAAAAACTTACAAACACCCTTACGAGGAGAAAGGGAAAGAATCTCAACCGAAGAATGCAGGTCGGCGCGCGGTTGGTCCAACCGGGTTCTACACTTGAGCGCCCATGAGCCACCGACGAATACCCGAACCAGCGCTTCCGAAAGAAAATGTGTAATTTATCGCATTAGTCCAACAGGGTTTTATTAATTTTCGGTTTATGTTCGTTCGGGGCGGAACCAATCGGAGGCGGCTACCAGCGTTACACGGCGCACCCGATCGGAAATGAGGTTTTCGATCGGTCGAATTGTTCGATCATGCGTACTTTCCGGCCCGGGGCTCGCAACGCTACGCCGGCCACCGATGATGGAATGCCATTGGTTCGCGGGGAAAAATATTTACCCTACACGGTGGCCCGATGGGAACCGGCGACTGGGCTGGGCGACTTGAGACCTCGGTACCGGCCGTGGGACGCGCGAAAGTTTGGATGCAAACGTGGAAATGGCTCTAATTGATTAGCTTTTTGTTTCGAGTTTCGACCAACCAGGACCAACCGATGGAATGTGCGCTGTTGTGAAACGGCCACCTCGGAAACGGCAACGTCACAGAAACGCAGCCCGGAACCCGGAACGAATCCCGACGCCGGTCCATATTTCATTCGAAGCCAAATCCCCTCCAAGCTTGAGCGAGGGTTCGGTGGCTGGCTCGCTGGCTGGCTCGCTGGCTGTCTGTGCCCAAGTGCCTCGGCAGACGGATTAGAAATTTGATCCAACTTATGTACATAATTTGTCACTTATTCAATTAGCCGGTGCTGTAGCGGTCGCCTGAAATCCGAGCTGACCAAACACGGGGCATTAGCAGTAGCTTTAAGATTGGGCGAATGAAGTACGCGCCGTGATTGGGGCGAATTGATTCAAAATCCTGATGTCCTAGCAGCGATCGCTTATCACTGTGGACATTGTGACGGATTTATAAACAACTAGCCTAATCCGTCGGTGTCTCTTGGGAGGATTTTAGGTCCGAAGTGACCGATTCCGTTTCGTTTTACTCAAATGTGCGGAAATACAGTACTTGAAATAGTATTCTCTAGTAACAGACCGGGGTTTGGTGCGTGCACCGGGGATTTGAAGAATGACTGGAAGACTGGACCTACAAGGATGAGCCTAGCTTCATAGTTGAATGCAATACTTAAGCACTTATCCGCCTGTCACATTCATTCTGCCATTTTAACTATATTATTCACTTGAAATCAATAACTCAGGGTGTCGGTTATAGCTAGTACCTGGACATTGTACAAAAGCTAGTAAACAAGTACTACGCTATGTGTACCGATTACTACTTACATCGCCATGTTTCGGGGAGGATTCTACATATCTTTTGTGTCGTCATCGTTCTTCGTATACATTCAATATTGAAACGTAGCTCAACGTTACACTCAGTGCCTTGTAACGCTCTCTCTATCGCCGTTGGCTCCAAGATAAATGTCCGCTCACAGCATTCTCCAACAAATCACATAAATAGCACTTAGCCAGCGCAAGCCGGCATATCAAATACGTTGTTCAATTTCACTAAGCGAACGAGCGACCCCAGCGATCCACTAATTACCATCGCTCAAATCCTTCAAACGGGCTCGGGATTAGAATTTACTATTACGCCACAGCCGAAGCGCCGGATCAATTCGCGACAAACCCGGATCCTGGCCAGTCCGGGCCAACCACGTTGCAAATGATGATTAATTCCCGGTAATGAACAGCCTCCAAATGATTTACGATACTGGGAATTATTCAGGTGCGTGGTAGGGTCGGTCGTTGTTTGCCGCGCACGCAGGACTCCCTTCCGCAGGATGCTGGGGCGTGTAATTATCCTGATACAATTTTAATAATTCTGCATTCTGCCCGATCCCGTAGACTAACGGCATCCATTAGTCAGCCGCCAAGGTGACTCCAGCTGCCTACCGCAGCGCCGTGTCATCGCACTACAGCCACCCCCCCTGGGCTACCGAGGGATAATTCCATTTCCCGACGATGCTCCGACGGTTCGAGTAATGCTCCAATTTCTTGCTAAATAATTACGATATTATCTATCTTTATGTTTTATCGTAAATCACCCACATTCGGCCTTAATTATATTTTATTTCCAGCCAGCCAGCCAGCTTCGCTTCTCGCTCACTCTCTCTCTCTCTCTCTCAGGCTCTCTCGCTCGCTCATTCTGGAGCGTGCTCGGAGCCAAAACACTGCCATTTGCCAATCGACCGAGAGCCGATGCTGTACGACTTCCATCAATGCCTTTCCGGGCCACGAAACTCCCCAGCCTGGCTGCCAGTGTTCCCGTTCTCGTTCCCTGGCCTCGGTTCCCTGGCCGACTTAATGATGGAGTACAAATCGAGTCGAAAGGTAGTGACAGGGGAATGGTATTCGTCTGCCACCGTTTGTGACTGTAGTAGCAGCAAAAAGTACGCGTTTCCGCCGTGGCCATCGCTCGCACCCTCGCCAAAGGACCCGAAGAGGAGAAGTGCGCGATTTTCCGTTAAATTAGTCGTCCATATCGCCAGCGTTTCATCTGCCTAAGGAGGGTGAACGATTATAAGTTGAAGGTGGCCATGAGTTTGGTACCGCAAAATCGAACAATCGAAAAAGAAAGTTCTAAGCGACGTGATGAGAACTCTTCTGAAATGCAGAGTGCCTATCTCTAGGCGCCATTATCGGAGTATTACTTTTTATGTTTTCCATGCTGTACTTGGAGATACTTTTATCTATTCAACTAATTTCTTGGCAAATTATTCCGAACATACATTTAAACTTAAAAATAAGTGCGCTATGAAGCAAACTGGGCGCCTAAATTTAGGCAACCGCCCGTTCCTGTTTGGTATGCCATCTTGTTACTATTTGGCATTGTTTCGTGATACAATTCGGGACGGAATGTTTGTGCAAAAACCGGCAACGGCACCGTTTGAAGCCATTCGTGTAGCTTCCCAAGGGGTGCCTAAACGGTTCCTGCAGATTCCATTTCCTCTCGCTGAAACACGCTGTAACAGGTTACTCGTGACGAGACGCGACGAGTGCCACCGAACCTCCGGCTCCGGATAACGTCGCTTGATTAACGCCAAATTTATCATGGCTGATCGTTTGATTTCCGTCCACCCGATGGGCAGATGGGAAAGAAAAACATCGGGCGCGAGCCACTTGTGTACGTTCACCTCGCGCGAGATCGGCACACACATATCGAATGGTGAAGACATTTCTTCTCCTCGCGACTCGCCTCGTTCGTGATTGTCTTTGTCACTGTGGGTCGAGCCCCTCCAGTGGGTAATAGTAATGGTTTTCTTCCTTCAGAATCCAAACACATATTCCTTATGTTGGGGGCCGTTTTCTTTCTCTCTCGCTCTCTCTCTCTCTCTCTCTGTACGTCTTTCTCTATTGCCGCGGTCTAGTTTTTCCTATGTCGCTACGCTTACGCTTTTCTCGCCTCTTATCCGCGCCCGCTCCCGGGCCTTCCCACACCGGAGCACGGGGAACGAATCCGAACCGGCGGGTTGAGAAAATTACCCAGCAACACCCGCACGTTACAAGGTGGCGTGCGCGGGCGCGCGCGGGGAGTGTACAAATTTATTCATTCATCTCCATCTGCGCGCCCCGCACCGCTCCCGAGTCCGGGGTCTCCTGCCCGGCTGGCCCCGGCTGAAATAAATCGGTTTCGACATCATCGACAGCCACATTTTGCAGCGCGATCGTAAAACAGACGGCGATCGCGTCAAGCAGCAGCAACGGCGATCGCGATCGCTCGATTGGCAACGCGCACGAGGTGTGAACACCAGAGGGGCGACCCCCACTGGCCAACGGGGAAAAACACTGGGAAAAACGGGACCGTTTCGTTGCTCCGCCACGAAATTGATTTGTATACACATAGAAAATCTTTATTGAATGGAACTAAATAATAATAAACAGGAAGTGAAATAGATTGAAAAATTCTTGCAAACGTGTAACGATTATTACGCAGGCGCAAGCGCAAAAAGGTCCCGCGTGGTTTCACGATCGACCTGCGCCACCTGCGCCACACAGAGCACGCCGAATCCCTTTTCCTAAACTTCGTGCGCGCGGCCGACTTTCGGCGGCTGTCAATTCGTCGTCGTCGTCGCAGAAGCTGGACTCGAGTCCATTTGTTGCTCAACAAACACACGACGGTTACGCGCGGACACATGAAATTCGTGGCGCGATTTCGATTCGATTCGATGGCCGCTGGATTCAATCTTCAATTGGCCTTTTTCTTGCCTACCTTGGCGTCACCACTCCGTGTGCTTTTTGCCCCACGCCAGGCTTGGGAGCGATTGGGGGCATCAAAATGTCCATTGCGTAAAGTGTGTTATGAGACGCCTGTTTTTCTTGTCAACCTGCGTTCACTTGTAAGCAATTGGAATTTGGCCCCCAAATCGCGCTGCCCCCGAGCGAAACATTGAACCCGCGAATCCGCGGGGCGACCGGAAACGGATGATGATGTCAGCACCTTTTGGCGTTAATCAGGCTTGGCTAGCAACCGAGGAGCCTGGTGGCCGAGCCGAATCGAACGGGCCGAAATTGAAAACGCTCTTTAAATTGATTGCCAACTCGCTTCGTTCGTTTGCGTCAGTTCATGTCTAGTGCTGGGCAATGGACGCGATTATTTTATGACTGAGGCCGGCCGTTTCAGCGTCAGACGGACTTCTTATCGCCTCTGGCCACACATACGCCGTGGTTCCCTTCTGCCCTATTTCGGGGGCAACAAAACACATTGTTGCCACTTAGCCAGGCAGCTACATTCTTGCTTCCGATCGGTGCATTCCATTCCTGTTCCGTCGATTCCGGGTCGGGAAACTGTTTAGGAAACCTTCCGTTGCCTTCGGGACGACCTGCACACGTGGCCAATTACCCCGTCGCTCGAAACGGCTGGGCGTGGTGGAAAACACATTTCATTTCATTGCCCACTTGCTGTCATCGTCAACCCATGGCGGGAGCCGCCGGGGCTTCCGGTTGCCGTCAACCGGCCACACGCTGCGTCTGTTTACGGAACGTGCGTGCCGGGGCGGGAATTATGATCAGCCAGCGATTTATTTCGTATTAAAATATGAAAATTACCCCCCGGGACTGACTCGGCCCCTGGGCCGGAAGTAATTTCCCGACAAACGACTCCGACTCGCCGGGTTTGCGTTGCGGATGATGAGTTAGTGACAAAAACGGGCCACCCCAAACGTGTTCACCCGAAATTATTGGAAGGGGGCCGACGCCGAATGTTTACCGGATTTCCGGTGATTATTCAGCATCGAAAGCGATATATTTTTCATCAAATCAGAAATTCATCTCTTCGTGTCTGGAAGCGGGTTTGTTTGTACGCACGCAAGACGGGGCCAAAGGATCAAGCGGATCCTATCCGCCTATCCTGGTTTGTTTGCGGAAAATTCTGCCACCGACAGCGGGCCCCGTGTGTTCTGCAGGACGTTCACTCATCCATAACAACGGCAGTCGCACTGTTCCGGGGAGTGTTTTTGTTTCGGGAAAACTTCCGGCATTTCGGAATGGAGAAACGTGACATGAGAAAATCATCTCGACTGTGTGTGTCGTTGGAAAGGAAAAAGTTTTCCATCGCCGGAGGGAAATAATCGATTGGGCGAGTTTCCTTATTCCGTGTTGTTCGCTTTGGTGGGTCAACGGCGCGATTCGGTGCTGGAAATATGACTCACAGCACAGTGATTTACAGTGCGTTGCTTTTCGTGTAAATTTATTAATTTTTTTTGGTTTTAAGGATACAAAAGACAAGAAATTCGTGTACACTGTCCAAGGTCAAGTTACTTTAACCCCCCAACGGTCCAATAATCCAGTTGTACGCCACAGAAACAGCATCCTTTTGGCCCAGTTTGGTCCAGTCGCATTCTATGCTGGCATATGGTTCGACTGGCAGGCACGCAGGTCCTTTATTGCTCAAAACGGACAGATGGAAAACCTCCCCGGATTTACGACGTAAGAATCGGAAGAAGGAAGAAATGAAGTGGGAAGAGTTATGCTTTAGTCCTTCCTGAAGGCTGCAGGCTAAGAAGGACTCAATCCGTTTAAAATAAATTTCAAACGACGTTTATTTCGGCAAACTAAGCCATACTAATGTTTTCAAAAAATATCTGGGATTAATTTATTAATTTAAAACACTATATTTTATCTTCTGAATCTGAACCTAAAGAGAGATCATAATTCTATGCAATACACCTATGAACCTATTGGAATAGCCTTCGACACATTCTTCGTTTCGAGTCCTATCTCAACGATTGACTGTGAAAGATGCCCTCGGATCGGTCTCTCGAGTTTAGCCAATGACCAGAAATCACGTGGCGAATCAGGCGAATTCGCCAGATGCTGAACGATCTGATCCTCACGAGGAAGTAGAACCAAGAATCGTTTCTCAACAAATATGATTCTTTGTGTTGACAGTTTGTACACTTTTGGAGAAATTCATGATTTGCAACACCAATAAATACCTGTTTAGTACCCTGCAACCATTACAAAGCGCTAACATTTCAACAACTTGAATGTAATTGTAAGAATTGCTCGCTACCCGCAGGACGTCACTGTATTTTCCTGTCACCGAAATCAGGATGTTTGAAGGATGTCCCTACCGCGATTATGATTCGCTGCTTCAATCTGACCCGCTTCTGGGCGGCCCCTAGGGACTGTCAAACGAGTGCGCCCAGCCACCCTCCAAGGAGCGTCAACAAAGCGCCCAAGACGGCGTGTGCGTTGTAAGCCCGCACTCGAAAGCCGCTTCCCGCGGCCGGTGCCCTTATTGTTCGGTCGAGTGTCGGGGCTCCACTCGAAACCATCATCCTCAAGGACCATCAACAGAGGCGTTGATTAAAGATTCATACATTAAATTAATGAGCATTGTAACTATTTATTTGACAACCTCGGCAACGACGCTCCACGTCGATTGGAAGCGCCAGGACCCGGGGAACACATGCGCAAGTGCTTCGCCTTCGCCTGCCGGACACTTGCCGTGTGGCAGCCTGCTCTGTTCCCTAATGTGTGTCCATCGTGGCCCATCAAATCAAGGCCAAGGACTCGAAATGGAGGGGATAAAAATCGTAAAACAGTGCCCCATGTCGTGTCACTCACGTCACTCTCGCATCGAGGGGACTGTGTCCTTTTTATATCAATTTTTAGTAAAAACAAATAAAAACACGAACCGGAATCCATAATTTATAAGTTTATCTCTCCGTCCATTCCAGGGGTTTTCACGGTTCGTCATCGAAGATGCCAGCCAGGAGAGACAGGCGGGAATGCGAACGCGTACGTAGCGAGTTGCTGTTTGTCATAGAAAAATGTCCTGGCGTGTCCGGGAAAGGACAAGTGGCTTTTTTATCCCCTTCTCCCGGTTGCCCGGACGGAAGAAACCGGGCGATCGGGTGGGATCGGACGGGACGAGCTTGAAAAGGATGCTCATAAATTATGTGACTCCGGGTGACCGGCAGCCCGGCCATTGCACAAGTGCCCGGACCGGCTCGGAAGGATACGCTCTGGTAGAAAAAGGACACATTCCGTGCTACTCTCGGTGGCACTCGGCACTTGGGCTAATGTTGCCACCAGACCCAGACCCGCAGGTATGTGGATGGGATTAAAAAACAAAATTCAATAACAACGAGACAGAGAGAGTGAGAGAGCGAAGATGATGACCGTGTGGCCAAGATCCCGGGCCGGGCGGAGATAAATTAACGATAATGACAAATGACGGTGCGTCTGCGCCGGGTCGTCCCGCGTTACCGTCAACCCTGCGGACGGAGGCGCCATTGGTGACATTATGAGCTGATAAAACTTAAATTTATACGGCGCTACACCGCCCCGCGGCCGCCCGGGGGCCCTCGAGCGCCAGACATCATAAAAATATAATATTTTCCCCGGCGACCCATGGCCGGGGTTTTCGACAACCCGACGTTGGGTTGGGTTTATTTTAAACCCCGATCCGATCGGCAGATGGTGTGCGGCGGACTCCGCCACACCGTTGGTCCTACTGCTTCGGCCTCTGATTCATCATCCGCGTTGGTGGCCGCTGAAAAATTCGAACCACGCGAACCTAGACGACTGCGGCCAGTGTTCCGGATTTCGCACGCCAGATGTGATTTATGCGTTAATGTTGTCATCCGGACAATGGGAATACTGTCCGATACTGCTTCGAATCCCGGTACTTGGTAGCCGCACTGTGCCAAGACCCGAAGCCCCGGAGCAGAGCATCAACGTAAACATGTTTTGAGTGCTGATCGATAGGTCCCCTCGGGTCGGGTCCGGGTGGTGACGGGCGCAAAACAATGGCCGGTGCCACTGCCTCGGGCGGACGAGGGTAAGTGTGAACAGGAGGCAGCTTCCGGTGCGCGGGGTTCGGATGAAGCAATATCAACATTAAACTAACAACCGTATCGCGGCGATGTTGGACACAACGCGCCGGTAAAAACTAGACCGGGGCACCGGGCGAGAAGAATATGTTTTATTAATTTGTGCAAGTTGCCATCCCGAGCTGGGGTGGACCTCGGGACAACAACAATAACACGCACAACAAAAAAAACCGGGGCCGAGAGTCACTTACAACGGGCGCCGGCCAGATGGAAGAGGCCGGGTCGGTGCATAAAAAATAAATGTGTGAATTATGTATGCCCAGAGGGATTGTCACTTTTCGGTCCCCGCTGCCATCACCGCCGAAGCTGAAATCCGTTTTTGATAAAGTGTAAGTGACTAATCTGAACGACTGCGTAGCGTACCGGGCGCGCCGCGCTCGGGGACTTCTTTCGGCAAATCCTCCGAGACCGTTAATGCTGTTGCTGCTGCTCTGCGAGGAGTCTGCGTCGGAGGGTGGAAGTCAGGGTGGAAGGGTGGAAAATAAACTTAAAATGCGTGTCTAAATAATCGTCGGGTGAGGAAATTCAATTTGTTTTCCGTGGACAAAAAGTGGGCAACAGGAATTCAATAAAGTCATAATCGTCACCGGAAAGCCTACCGGAGGCGGTCGGGTTCCGCTTTCCCGAAAAGGGGGCGGCTGGATGGTGTATTATGTTGCACGTTCGCCCTTCTGTTCTGCTGGGTGCCACGTTTGAAAACCGAGCCGAATCGGGAACACCGGGAAATGATATGCAAAGCGAGCCGTGCATTAACGATAACGATGATGATGATGATGATGATGGCGTTTTGACTTGTTGATTAAATTATATGCCAGTGATTCGAAGACCAGGAAGAACGGGCCGTTCTTAATCGGGTTCACAGGAAGTAGATTAGTTAGCAACGATCGTCATCTGTCATTGATTTATCAAAAGTGTGCTCGAAAATCGCCATAGATCCTTGGTCCGATCACCAGTTCCAAACTATGTGTTATGATCACAAACTCAACTACTGCAATCGAACAAGCAGCGCAGTTACTAGGCTGTGGTTCTTTTTTTTCAGAACTAGACTAGACCAATCTAGGAACTGAGTGGAATGAAGCGACCGGCTGTTCCAGCTTTTTTGGTCGTTACCACTGTAGCGTAAAAGAAAAGAAGGAATGAGCTGAGAAGTTGATCCGGGATTGGTCCCTCCATTATACTAAAATAGCGTTAAAAGGACTGTAATTTCTGCAGAAAGGAATGTCATTT
The DNA here is from genome assembly GCF_943735745.2 of Anopheles bellator. Lineage (NCBI taxonomy): Eukaryota > Metazoa > Arthropoda > Insecta > Diptera > Culicidae > Anopheles > Anopheles bellator. Next base: position 70,815,225 of record NC_071286.1, on the reverse strand, counting down.
GTGTATTACTATGCACCTGCACCAGTGCCGGTTGTTGAACTATCGATCGATCCCAACTATCCCGGGCCCAGGATATGCTCGGTGAAGCCGAAGATGATTCAAACATCTTCTCGTTTGAATCGAAATCAATTTCAAAATTGAAATTCCATTAGCTTTCGCTCCATTCAATCCAATCCTCGCACACCTTCGCGGAAAATTGCACTACAGCCGCCGACCTCCGGTCCACCGGGCCACCCTCCCCGAGGTGGAGCCTCCCCAAAGTTGGCGAAGCTGTTGGCGAAAACACCGAAAATTCCGATAATAAATAACTTCCAATAACTTTACCGGAATGCTCTAGCTCTCTCTCTCTCGCTCCGTTGCTCGGACCACCTCGGACACTACTTCAGCGCTGGTCAAAGCCACCAACAGGCATTCCAGGCTTACAGAAGCCAAACTATGGAGTGGAAATTCGATTGGAAAGTATTTTCTGCCGCCCTCCAGCGCCGCCACCGCTGCAGCCCGTAAATCAGTGCCAAACCACGCCGACTCCTTTGTGCCACCCTTTGGGTGTGGGTGCGCGCCATATTTCATCCTCTTGCGGTGCCCCGGCCACCGATGGTCAGCAGTTTTCCCGATCAAAACCCCATTCCCCGGATGGAAAGTTTCACAAGAAAAGGGGAAACGCGTACGTAACGGTGTGCACCTGCCAGGACCAAGGGGGCCGACTGGACCGACTCCGGAGGGATTTCGAGTGAATAAAATATTTATTGACCACCCCCTCCCCCCCAACCGCCCGCCTGGGGGTCCCCACCAACCCGAGCGAACCAATCGCACCAACCTTCCGGGCTTTGTTCTTCTCGTTCAAGGACCCACCGTTAACGTGTGCGCGGGGCTCCATTGCGATCACCTCTTTCTTACGGACCCCCCCGCGCCGGGAAAATGGAACAAATGGTCCTAGCAAAAAAAAAACAAAAAAGAAAACAACTCCCAAAAGATTAGAAGAAGCGCAACAAAAATGCGGTAAAAAAGCCCCGGGCGAGCCTTAATGCACATATTCATATGTAACGAGCATGTTTAGGGTTCATTCCTCAGCCAGTAACCGTGGGTGTGTGTTTGTGTGTGTGGAGAGAGTGGACACATACGAGCCGCACACGGTCCCAACGCCCGATAGCGACGTAAATCACGCATCCCACACGGAAAGGCGCATCCTTGGGACGAAGATAATGGTCAGCTATCGTGCGCCCGCCGCACACACAATGAAACCGGAGAAGAGGACATCCGGTCCTCGGGTCGGGTCTGCGGGCTGGAAAAGGACGAAGCGACCACCACCACCACTACGACACCGCTGCTGACCATCTCGGGGGCCTGGGCTGAAGTATGTATTAAATTTATCACACAATCGGCTCTATCTCGCTCGTTCACTTACACGGCCGGAGGGGCCGGAGTTGACCGCGCTATGTGCGCACCCACACCCCACCCACACTCCACCCGCAAGTGCCCGAGGGGACAGTCGCCCACACACGAGCGCAGGACGCGCACACACCAGCGCAGGACGACTCATCATTTCGTCATCCACCATTTCCCGAAACTGACCAGTGTGTCTTCGCTCGGCGCATAAGGCACCCCACGCACACCAACGAGCGCTGTCTTACGGTGTGGCCACCCTGTGTCCTGTGTACTTCATCGGCCAGAGAGAGAGAGAGAGCGCCCGGTGGTTCCGGTGGAGCGCGCGCCGGAATTCTCCGGCGTTCTCCGGCGAGTCCTTTCGGTCTCTCACTCGCACACCCTTACGCAAGTGCAGTTCGATGGCAAAATGGAGCATCACTCCGGTCTCCGGTCCAGACTGACCATCCGGAAGGGGGTTCGAATGTAACTTATGAGTGACGGGGGGAAGCGTCCACCAACACAACTGCCAACTGCCGGGGGAATCGGACCGAGATCTGTTTCTTGCAATGCTACGCTACATTGTTCCGCTTTTCGCGTCGAGCGTCACAACAATGTAATGGCCGCCAGGACCGAATATCCTGGCTGAGTCTGTGTGCTGAAACTGTTGCCCCAAAAGGTCGGCTCATTGATGAGCCTGAACTGAAATGCAATCATTTCAGCATGATTATCGTCCCGTACGTCCCAGACGCGAACGGACCGGACCTAGTTGTCCGGTTGCCGCTCGTATTCCGGTCACTCCCGTCCGGCAGAGTGGAATGCAGTTTTGGTGTGAGCCAAACCGTTTTTTGGCCACACTCACTCACTCGGTCCTTTATTCTTTTTAATCGCCCATTTGCCCACGTGTGTCCGTGTGGGTTGGATGGCCCCCTTTTTTCGGGGCTTGAAACGATAAATTGCGGGAGTAACTGCACAGAAAATCATAAATTCCTCGCCATTTGTGTATTTTTTTCTTGTTGCTGGCCAGAGTTGCTCGTTAAAAACGATTCCGCTTTTTTCGGTCATTCCCTGGCATGGACATGGCCATTTGTAGATGATGAATTTTCCACTTTATGTACCACCCGGGACCTGCCGGGGAAAGTGATACTGGGTTGAGAAGCGGCTCTTGGGTCTCGTTGGTCAACGGATCTTCCGGTTTCCGGGGGGGGATTGGTACGCTCATCCGTATCCTCATCCACTCTAACTACGCCAAATGCAACGGTTTACTTCACACTAATTGGAGGGTGTAGCAGCAGGATCGAAGGGACACATTGGACGGTTGGCCGAATTCGACACACTTTGCATCGGGCGTTCAATGTCATTAAGCAAATCGATAATCTGAGGCGACGGAATTTAGCACAAGATTACATACACGTTGCTTGGTTGGCAATCAGCAGCGAGAACTTTAAATTAAATTTCCCTCGCCTTAATTCCCGGTTTGTTTTTTGTACATCCTTCCATCGGGCGATTATCAAAATATTTGTTTCCGATCTCACCATAATCCGCTTCCGGCGAGTTCCTGCTGATTGCTTGTCCCCTTTTTTTGCTCACGCCCATTCCACAGCGATCGATGATTCGATCAGCCGTCAGGACGATTGGCGATTCGTTTTTGTTGCGGATTCGAAATTAAATTAAACAAACGAAAGGACTGTTTTTGTAGTGTTACTAGTTGGTCAATACCGGGAGGGCCGACGGACAGTGCTCCCTCGCGTAATTATGCGGCTTCGAGCAAAGACCCTCCACTAAACATTCCTAATGTAGCCTCATCGTTCGGTAAAGTTGCGCCCTCCGGCGCATAAAACTGTTGAACGGATCGAAACAAATGCTAAATTTTGAAAGGCCAACGAAGACGCGACCCGAGCACGGCCAAGTTTTGGACATTAACACACGCGACCCGCAACTCGAAATGGAACGACTTTTGGGTTCGGCTTCTAATCGGCCGACCTTTTAATGAGTGGCCCCTTGGAAATGGCCCTCGCACCGTACAGCCGGGGCCATATGCGCGCGTGCGAGGTTTGGGTTGAGTTGGTTTCCGATTTTCACGACCTTCCGGGACGGGAATACTCCGTTCGGGCGAGGCAGGGTCTGCGTAGTTTGCGTAGCGCGCAGCTCCGCCATAAATCACCGCCAGGAGACCGAACCATCGAGCCAGCCAGCGGCGCGTCCCGGGGCCGGCCAGTCGACAGTGACATTTATGGCCGGGCACCGTATCCTGCGCCCCGAGCCCGATTCCGTCAGGCTTTCGGGCACCCGGGAGATCCGAGACCCCGAGATTTGTTATTATTAGACAAAACCCCAGCACGCGCCACGAAGATTCCTCACAAAATTATTATAAATCTGTCAAAAGAAAGTCGCCCTTCCGGCGCGGGGCGTTTCGGGCAGCGGCGGGTGGGGGGGGGTTTGTTTTCCCTCGATCCGGGGCCGGGGCGGTGGTGGGCGAATTGTCACCCTCCGCTGTCAGAATGTCGTCGTCAAAGATGACAGCTCTCTCTCTGTCGGGTTCGGTTTCGGAAATACGGGAACATCGTCGACGTTTAAGGGAACCTTCCGGCAAACAGTAATTCAACGTAAATGAGAGCCCTTTAAGAAGGGCAAGTAGTGGAACTCGGTTTCATCATCTCGTACGAATCGATCGATCGAGATCGGGACGAGCCCCGGGACCGACCGACGCCGCGTAATGTGATCTTCCTCAGGTTACTTATGTTCGCTACCGATTAGTTGGCCACACAGCTGTTCCGACAATGCGTCAATAAATCGTCGGCTATTTTTAAAGCCGCCTCCCCACCACCACCACCAGGATAAGGCTTTCACTTTCCTCGCTTCCTTGGGTTCGCTTGTCTAAACAAGCGGGACCCGAAGAATGCGCCACGCCACGGGCGGGCGGCGACGGGAATTATTATTGGTTTTTAATTTTTCGATTATTTTTAGGGACGCCAGCAGTGACCCGCAGAAAATCCCAAATCACTCGCCCTGGCCGTGGAAAGGAATTCCGTTCCGAAAGAGGCCATCCGCAATCACCTCCCAAGCGTTGGAAACTTTCTCCGTCGTCTTCGCCAGGAAAATCTTCGACTGCGGCCATCGGTATTAGAGGACTGCCTTCCGATTTTCCGCCGACTGAGGCCAACCCCCCTGTGGTTGGGACGGCGACGACAAAGTTGGGATTGAAATTTCAAATATTTCCAAATTATGTGTTATCGCGTGGCGCGAAGCAGTAGCGACCGTGTGGCGTTAATATCTCCATCTTAAAAGGCCAAATGTGTCCTCCCCTGCGACTCTGCTTTCCGCCCCTGGCTTCAGGTTTCGGGAGGGGAAGGAAAAACGCCATCCGGAGGCGCGGAGTGGAATGGTTCGCCTCCCGTTGCCGTCCGTGGATTCGAATCCGGATTTGTCGTACGGCCGTACGGAGAGATTTGCTGCGTCGCTCTCGCTCGTCGCCTCGCCAGCACACCGGTCCTACATACGTTTTAACGGCTTGTTTGGATTTGGTGAACGACTCAAAACTACAAGCCTCAGCCAGGTCAGGGGGGTGGCCGGGACCGGGTGACGGAGAAAAAACGAAACACCAACCACACAGCGCCGCCGCGCCCCGGGGTCTCAATGTTTATGTTTTTACGGTTGCCTGACAGATTGTTTTTGGGGACCTGGAAATGGAAATCCAACCCCGGGGGCCCCGGGAAAGTGACGGAGCGCGACCGAGGACGAACGCGTGGAATCCCATTCGATGGTAATGGCCACTGCCGGGCGGCCGAGCCTCCGAGTACGGCCTGAGTGGGATTTTGCTCCGTAATGACAACGTCCCAGGGAGCACACTATTTGGTGAAGGAATGCACCGAATCCTTCGGCTCGACACGGACTCGGCCGTGGTCAGGCGGAGTTTGGCTCCCGGATAATGGTCCCGGTGCGTCAAGGGACGGCCTCAAAATCCGACAGCACTCTCATCAGTGAGTGCTCATTATTTAGCGCCCGTTCCGAAGCCATGGTCATTGCTGTGCTGATGGCCACCGTTCGATGTTTCTAAAATAAGAAACGAATCAATCGATCGATTGGATCGGATTGGTCCATAATTTCTACCAAATAATGGAACCAAATATGCGAAAAAAGGGGTTAACTACGGTACGGTCTTTAATTGCTTTCTAACGAACAAACGAAGGCACGTGGCACTCTTTGATGGTAAATCGCCAGGCGAAAGAAGTGCCTTCGAAAACCCATCAAGAAAGCAGATCCACCATTTTGAATTTTCCTTCCCTGGCGGCCGCAGTGAACGAAGGCCACAAACCACATTCGCCTCCGCTCGGGCGCTCGGAGGAAAAGCTGGGGAAAATGTCATAATTTCATACGGCCCGAATAAACACACGCAAACACATACAAGGGGGCCGCCCAAAATGTTGCGCAAAGGACGGGCCAAAGGAACGCCGTGCCAAAGGCGAGGGAACCAACTCACCAACACCACCAACGCGCCACAACGCGCAACAAATTTTCATCATATTCAATAAAAATCTCCTTCTTCTTCTGCTGGCCAGGATCCAGGATCCAGGGGACCAGCGGGTGGAGGCCGAGTACGAGTGCGCCTTCGGTGCGCTTGCGCGAAAATGTGATTTATGTTTTTCATATATGCCCGTTCCGTTTCCGATTCGGCACAAAAAACACGGCGAGGAGGGTGGCCCGAGAGAGAAAACGCTCGGCCCGAGGATGACCGCCGTCGAGCGACGAAGACGCGCGTCTTTCGGGCGCTCGTGTCGCCCCGGAGCAAGGATCCCCGGAGCGCAGTTATTATATTTATACATCGGTTTCGCCACCCCACCCGAGGTCCTTGCCGCAAGTGGAAGTGGGCGGTGGGTCGGTCGGGGTTTGGTAGCATTGACTTCTGTGCTCGGAACAACACGCGTTTCTTATTTACTCCCCGTGATGGCATGATTTATATGCACTTCCGAAGGACTCCCACCCAGCGCCCTCTGTGGTGGACTGGACGACTTGTAATTGTAAGACAAAGGCCAAAAAATGGTGACCAGGGTCACCTCAAGGGAGCCCCCCACCCGCCCCAACCCATTCCGAAAGCCAAGCTGCGGTACTCGACAATTATAAAAGCCAAAAGATAAGAACGGTGAGCGAATCGTGGCGCCGAACACCTGAAGACCTCGGGCTCGGGAGAGGCAAAGTTCCGATGCTCCAAGGATACTCATCATCATCAGCATTCCGATGGCCGCCGGGATACCGGTGGAACGCCGAGAAACGCCGAGAGCGCGATCCAGAAGAGAGAATCCTTGCGCACCCATGGCTCGTGTGCTCGTGGTGTGTGTCGCCCTCTGCACAGGTGGATCTCTCCGTGAGCGTGTGTGGGTGGATGTAGGTGGATAAATTTTCATTTTCCACTCTGCGCTTATGTACCGAAGGTATAAAATATGATATGATATAATAGTTTAGACACGCCTCTGAGTGCAATATTACATGGTATCTGGCGTGGTGGCGAATTGGAAAAATATTACGCCTGTCAAGAAGCTGAACTGGGCCACCTGAAGAAAGGCGGCAGAGCAGGACAGCGATCCGTCCAGCCGGAGCGGACGGAGCTCCAACGGGAGCCAGGGTCCATCCTAGCAACAGACAGAGCGGAGCTTAAATCAAATTCTGTCCAATACTTGCCACATGCACCCCGTGATAGCCACAACTGGACACGCTGAAAGGAGCAGCGAAAGGTCGGGTACATAGCAGCGTTACATCATTTCACCGAGCTGCCGGCAGCTTCAGGAGGTTCCTTTTTCCCAACTCGACTCACTAAAAAGCTGGGAGACCTGGGCGGGCACGAGAAGGATAGAAAAATAATAAACACGCTCGTGGTCTAGGGGACCGTAGGGCTGTCAGAAAAGTCAAGAAGCTCCGAGGAGGGATTTCGAGAACTTTTACATACATTTTGGTTTTCTGTTGGCCCGGAACTTTTTTTGTCCGGTTTTGAGTAAATGGCGTTCGCACTTCTTTTTGACGTGTTGTGTGCTTGTGTAAACCATCACTCAGAATTAAGCTCCACCGCAGGAATGTTGCTGTGGGGAAAGGTGGCTTCATTTTTCCAATTTACCACTGTAAAACACTTTCATCCGCGAATATCACAAAGTGGACCCGGCCGTTCTAATTGGATAACTTTTCATACAGTTGTGTCGGACACGGATCTGAAAAGGCAAAGCGGGCAAAGTTAGATGGGTTTTCTACAATAAATAGAAGTGAATCTGCTCACAGACCGATTAGAAGGGCTTTCGTGGCATCGATGGAACGTACACAAAACGAGATGACAGAAGTGGGATCAGGGCGCTTCATAAACGAACAATTCATCGTTACCATGGCAACGTAGCTGAGCTCTTTTCCGAGCTCACCGTGCTGATGTGTGATCGACACGATCGGCGAGATGGTTTCCTGCCTCTAAATAGCCCCCGTTTCTCGGGGGTTCCATTTCCGCCTCCGAAGTGCAGTATAGTATATGGCCCACCATCTGGTGCAGCGCCAGCCGTAGGTCGGAAGAGCGCATAAAGCCATAAAAAAGCAGCAAGCAACGGGCGAACACGATCGCACGAACACTTTTGACACCACTCCGGGGCATCAAAAGTTTCCAATTTTATGACTTTTCTCCCGTCAGCCAGCTGTCAGAGCGTAGTGCGCGCCCGAATGGTGACAAAATTGACTAATAGACACCCGGTTAAATATCCATAAATCTATTTTCAAACCGCCCGCCGATCGCACGACACCGCGATTCCGGCGACCCCTGGGCCGATCCCGAGGTGCGATCTGCTTAGCCAGAAAACAAAAAACAAATAAAACAATCTAAACAGCCGTCACCCTTTTTTGGGGGCCCACCCGAAAGAGTTTACGAAATGAAATATTGTTTCCCATAAAACCGAAGGCAACCGACAAGGACCCCAAGAAGGGGAAAATTAGCTCGATGACGGCTAGTGAGCCAACTCGTTAGTGCACTCCGACACGAGCGCGGCACGCAAGGAAACCCCCAGAGGGCCGAGGACGAGGAGGTTTTCCGGATGTCGTGAAAGGTGATGCGCGCGCGATGAGCCGGCGTCGCTGCAGTTGTCGGGTCGGTCGTTTGTAATCCTATCGATTATTATGATGACTTTCTTAATTTACATCCCAGAACGGCCCTAAACCCCGGTTAACCCCTTGAGTTCGGATTTGTTTGCCTTTTCGCTGGTCACGGAGGTCTGTCAGGGGCCTGTCAGCACGCGTGTACCGTGTCACAGGGTGTGACAGCTGAAAAACATCAATCATAACACCCGCTTTAAGGGCCACGGACCCCGTGATGGGGAATCGTTTATCTAAGCGCGCGCTGAGAAATGGTGATCATAATTATGGCCCTTGTTGCTACATTGTACCACACCGCATCCACCGCATGATCGTTCGGCCTTCGCGTCGTTTAATCACCAGGCTCACTGGCGCACAGATTGCGTGAAAAATGCAATATTTAGTTTTCAAACAACGACACAGCCAGCCGAGCGGCAAATGTAGTGTGCAAATGTCAGGCATATTTCATCGCCCTCCATAATCCGCCCTTCGCGAGTTCCGGCGATTGTCTGGTCTGGACCCCCGGCTCATTATTCAGCGACAAATGACAGAGCCGGGGCGGCTCCGCCAGCCGGCTGGGTTCGCTTTTCTCCGCGCGTCCCATATGGCCTCGCGCCAGGCCCCGCCATGGGCGCGATGGCCCATTAGCGACAGTTATGGCGTTTTATAATAACCGGGAAAGCCGACACCGGGACGAAAGTAGTAATCGCGTGGAGCGAAGTATAAATACCCGCTGCCTTTTCCCGCGCGAACGCGTGTCACTCTCGCCCCGCCTGGCGGCTATTATTAGCGGCGGTGGCGGCGGCCGAGACACAATGCAACTCACCGCCGCCGCTGGGGTCCACAACGCGCCATATGCACGGCACCGGGTCTCGAGTATTGTTTACTATTTTTGATTTACTAAGACACCGCCGCGCCGGCCCTCGCCAGAACGCTGATGAATGTGGCTCATATTCGGCCACCGTGCCACGCGTGACACGCCAGTCGGCTTTGGTTGACACTTTCACCCCGACGACCCCCGGGTCGGGGCGGATCGGGGAGACGCCGGCGGTGTGACGGACAGCGACACTGACTCGGCGACATGGCTTGCCACTCCGCTCTCCGCTCCAGCTGTCAAATAACTCACCCCGAGAGGTTGGAGAAATTTGAGGTCCTCCGGAGGTTGAGGTCACCACCGGGATCCGTTGTCGATGGCGAGGTTAACCACGAAGGTTAACCAGGCGGGGGGCGCGTGAGCATCAATCCGCCATCGCCGCCCACCGTTAATTGATTCCTGTCCAGTCGGTCGGCCCGAGATCACCTCAAGGATAACAGTTCTGGGGCCTCCTTCTGGGCCAGCTCCAATTATGCTCTCCAAAGGCAGATTGCAATAGACCAGAAAATTATTATCAATTAAACGCACGAGGACGACCCGGAACCGATTCACGGTGATTCGCGAAGGGGATCCACCCCACACGGTCGGTGTGGGTGCCTTCACGAGCCGGTTAGAAAGAAGCGGACCGCAACCGGGCCTCCCCCCCGTTGTGCCGGTAAGGTGCCGGCCAAGATGGGGTTAAAAAGAATTGATAATTGCCGGAAGCATTCGAATCACTTGAAGCGCACCCTTCGCCGTGCGCCGGAAACAAAACGCTCCCGTTGCTAAATTAACAATAAAACGAGCTCGAGTTAACGGGTTGACGGGTGTGAATGGAAGCGCCGGCCGCGGGTTTTTGGCAACCCGACCCGTGCGTGTCTGGCGTGCATTGTTCGCTTCGAGGATACGGCCGTCCTTGGGCCACACGTGAACCGTCGCTTTTATCGCTCGCATCGCAACCAAATGGGAGTAATAACGCATAATTAAATTCGTCATAATTTTCAACTTCCCGTGTGCGCGGGAGTCACGCAGGGCGCTCGTAGCCAATGTTTTGTCTGTTGGTTTTAACGCCCCGATCCCCGGAACGTTTTGTCGGGACAATTAAACATTACACCGGGGGCGGGGGAGGGGGCGATGTAATCGGCTGGCGAACAATTGCTGAAATGGGGCATTCGTTTGCTTATTTATCGGAATAATGAAGCGATTTGGAGCTGGCTACACTCGGCGAGTCTCATAGGGTTCTTTCGAATCCAAGTTTCATCAACTTCTTTGGGTGTTCCTGTTTTTCTTTTGCGAAGCGACATGGAACACGATGTTCCTCGAAGGGGCAATTCTTGATAAGAAAGTAAAGGAAAATTCGGAAAATGCGATGAAAAAGAGATGATATAGGTTGGAACTGAAACTGGATAATGGCAGCCTTGCAGGAGCTCTCATGGCGCTAGCTGCTGCGGATCGGGTTCCCAAAACATCGACCAAAACTCTGTTAACGTTTGTTTCGTCTTTTGGGGCTGCTGACCTCAGATTCAACCACTCTTAGAGGCTCCACGAGAGGCTAGACTCTAAAGCATTTTAGATGCTGTGAGAGTCTCAATTACGACTTATGATCCGGCATTTACAACCACCGAGCCCGGAGAAGCTTGTTCTACAACTGAGATAGTGTTAATCTACGTTATCGAAAGAGGAAGATCTACTCATTATTATAATTTACAATTAGACAAAGGGGTTTAAGACCTCACATGCCAACCAAACAGAGCTACGAAGCAAGAGGGATCGCGATGAATAAGAACTTACCAACAGCGGCATAATGCAACAAGAAATGTACAAGAAAACGAAAAATAATTTGACATCTCCCGGAGCCATTTTCTAAACTGCGCTGGAAAATTAAAATTGCAATCCCCTGATTTGAGTCAGCCTGTCACTGGAAGGGCTTAGGAGGGTCATTTATGCAAATGTGGAGCCACACAGTTTCAAGCGATAATTACAGATTTCGCCATCAAACCTGCAGAAATGGTGGGTTACGGTTTGATCCACTCCGACCGTTTGTGAAATGATAATGATTTAATAATATTTATAATAACCACAGACGGACGGGACTCCGGGCCGCAGAACCGAAACCGAAAGTGACGGAACCGTGTTTCTTCCGTCCGCTTTTGGCCAGCCATTCCGCGCACCGTTCCCCCGGTTGGACCCAGGGACAGGTTAGCGCTATAATTCTGGGCGATTTGGGTAGTCCTTTCGGGACGGTTCTCTAGCAGCCTGTTGCACGTCTCCCGGTGCAATTGCACCCGTGCTGGGCGCTGCTGCACATTATTTTGTCACTGTCCGGGCAGCCCCGAGAACACCCATCAACACGGACAGCCGGCAACGAATTTTGGGCCGCCGTAGAGTTGCCGATCTTTGAGCCGAAACTTTTGGCCGCTCGCAAAAAAGCAAAAACGGAAGACGGCCCCCGAAATGTAATAATTAAAGTGTCACGGACGGGGCAGAGGGCCCCCGGGGCCGAAGGGGGAGGCCGGGTTCTAAATTAGAGCCCCGGCAAAGTTGTGCCGTGTGCTGCAAAACTGCAGCAAAATTTTAATTTCATGCTCGTTGACTGCACATGCTGCTACCGTGGGGCGAACCAACGGCCAAGCGCCAAAAGTTTCGCCCGTTTGGCGCAGCGAGCAACGGGGACGGGACGAATGAATGTGCATAAATTTGTGCTGCCTCGCAAGTGATAAGATTAATTTCTTGCCCGGTCCCACCGGAATCACTGAGCGTTGACGAAAGTTTGCCTTGGCGGCGAACTTTCTACGGGCGCCACGTTACTTTGCTTAGAGACTCCGTAGTTCCGAGAAGTTCGAAGCGATTCGGGAACCAAAAGTCCTCGGACGGCTCTAGCGAAAACGGTTATAAAAATGTGCGGCTCTAGTGCGTAATCAATGCCTTAACGATGGTGGAAATCTTGAGAAACTAATAAAACGCTCAGCCGAACATGACGAAACGGCTTTCCACCGTGGTCGGCCCCCGGGTCGGTTCGGTTTCGCAAGGAAAAATAAAACTCTCACGCCCCGGATGGCACAAGACGCCGAGTTCGGAGAAAAGTCCCCCAAAGTTTAATTGCTAACATCTCCGAAACGGCAGCCGAAGCATCGGCCGTTGCTTCATAACTCATCGATAGGTCCTAAACTGCCGGTGACTTCGTTTATCGAGGTTTTCCCACCGAAAAGCTTTCGACCCGTTCTCACTAACTGATCCGTTGGCCGTCCGTTGGCCGGTGAAGTAGAAACTCGATGATGGCGCAGGGCAAACGGTGCCTTTCGGTGGATTGCTATTGCTATGTTTCCCATTTAATTGACTACTTTTCGGTGCCGGCGGAGGTCTTAAAACGGTGTGGTCTGGCCTTTCAACCCCACGGCGATGGCGGCACCACTGATATTAGATTCCAATAAAACAACGACAAAATCGCGTCGATGTCGATAATCTGGCCGCAACCCGATAGCGACCCGATAGTTCCTCAAAATAATTAAGTTCCTGTCCCCGGACCGGTGGGAACGTTACTCGTCTCACGATTTGACGGACGATTGTCACACACGGCCAGTCAGTCGGGCCAGGTGGGAAGTGGAGCTTCGGGGCGTAGCTCGTCTCGCGACTCGGAATATATTAGCTAATAAATTTCGTCAACCAGCGGCCGTTGCGGGGCCGTTGTCCTATGATTGCTTCATACCAAACGCAGCGCAGCGCCCATAAAACGGCGCGCCTTTTGGGGTCTCCACAAAAACCAACGGACAAAAAACGGCTCCAGAAGACTCGGACTCGGGGTGGTTGATATTCTTCCGACGTTCTCCGAAACGTCACGAGCATCAACACCTCTCGCCGACGAAGGGCAATCCTTCAGCCGAGTTCGGTTGTGACCGGAATGGAGTATCCAATAAATTTCTCGTTCATAAGAAAAATCATAAAAACGGACATTTTTGACCACAAATGGGATACGCGAAAACAAAACGAGGCGCGGACGAGGAACTAACGCGACGAGGGAGAGAGAAAGCGAAAGAAGCGACCATCGACTGCAGGAGGAGGACGTGGTCCAAGAGACTCCCGGGCCCACGTACGATCCCCGAGAGGCGCAAGATGCGGACACCCGGTTCGGATGGTGTGAACATAGGCGATTTAGAATTCACATCCCCACACGACGACGACGGTGTGGCCACTTTTTCTTTTTTTATCGTTTTTCGGTACGTTTTTCGAAAAATTTTATGTTCTGGGTATCCCCTTTTCACACCTTCGTTGCGTTGAAAAATTCATTCATTACTTTTACTAACCCGACCGATCCGTTTATTGAGTTCTTCAAAGGAAGATTACCGAAGTCACTTATAAGTATGGAATTAGAATTATCATCCTTGCTCTAGTAAAGGGTTCTTGGACTTAACCTACACCTAGTGGCCTCCGTTATCTTGCTTGATCATATCGGCCGCCTTCTCGCCGATCAGGTAGCTCATGGCGCACGTGTGCCCCGACGGCGGCTCCGGGATGATGCTCACGTCGGCCACCCGTAGCCGCCCGATTCCGCGCACCCGCAACCGTGGATCGACCACCGCATCCGGATCGTTGGCCGGTCCCATACGGCACGTTGCCACCTGATGCTCGAACGTGGCCGTCAAAGTGCGCACGTGACAGCGCCAGTAGTCGGCCGTGTTGAACTCCTGGTTCTCGCAACCCGGCACCGGCACCCGGTACTGCTCGATCCCGAGCCGCTGCAACGGTTCCGTCTGCGCAATCCGTAGCACCTCCTGGATCGCGTAAACCAACGACTCCACATCTCGCTCGTCCTCAAAGTACTGGTACCGGAAGATCGGATGGTGAAACGGATTGCGCGACTTGAGCTCCAGCCGACCGACGGTGTGGGTTTTGAGTAGCATCGGCAGAAACATAAAATTGCGCGTACCTTCCAGCGGTCCGTAGTACCGGCGGACCAGCTCGTCGGGTAGATGGTAAGCGCCGCGAGTCGCCAGCGAAGAATCGAAGCTGAACGAGGTGAACGACTGCATCACCTCGACGTCGGGCATTTCCGGGTCTGGATCGGCCGCAACCGGTGACTTCACGTACAGCAGGCTCTCGATCGAGTTCGAGGTCAGCGGTCCACTGCCCCGCCGGAAGCGCAGGATCTCCTCCAGATTCACCACGTTCTCCAGACTGACCAGACCACGCTCCTCGGCCGACCCATTGTGGACGATGAAGATCGGACCGAACACCCCGCCGTGCTCGTAGATCCGCCGACCAACCGGAAGGTCCGCCAGCACCGGAATCCCATGTTCCGCAAGGTGAGCCCTCGGTCCAATGCCTGAGTTCATCAGGAGTTTGGGCGTTTCAAATCCACCCGCCGACAGGATCACCTCCCGACGAGCTCTGGCCGTTCGATAGCGTTTCCTGTTGGTAAACTTCACCCCAACGGCCTCGCGGTTTGCTGTCGGTGGAAACTCCAACGATTAGACCCCGATCCCTGGAAGTACCCCCTCGTGGCCTACCTACCTTCGTCGAAGAGGATCCGCACCACCCACGAGCGGGTTGAGATATGCAGATTGGGACGGTAGCGGACATCCTTCAAATAGGCGGTCCCTCCGGTAATGCGTCGCCCGCGTTTGGTGTGCGCCTGCAGGAACGAAACCCCCGCCGTATCCCCGGCGTTGTAGTCCAGATAGCGATAGCCGGCCTCCTGAGCGCCGGCCACAAACGCTTCGGCCACCTGCGTCCGGTACGGGCAATCCTCCACCGACAGTGGGCCACCCTTGCCGTGGGCCCCGTTCTGATCGAAGTCCCGCAGGTTGGCGTCCTCGATGCGCTTGTAGTACGGTAGCACCTCGTCCCAGCTCCAACCCTCCATCCCGGCACGGGCCCAGTTGTCAAAGTCACGCCGGTTGCCCCGCGTGTAGATCACGTTGTTGATGATCGACGAACCACCGACCCCGCGACCATGCGCCCAGTTACACCGGCGACCCGTGAGTCCTTGGCAACCGTACCGTTGAGGTTCGGTGATGTACCCGAAATTGTAGTCCGTCGCGGCCAACATGGGTCCCAGGAGCGGAGGTTCGGCAAACGCCGGTCGCTCGCCACGTCCAATCTCCAGCAGCAGCACCGTCACGGATGGATCCTCCGAAAGGCGGTTCGCCAGTACGCAGCCCGCCGGACCGGCACCGACGATCACGTAATCGTACACGTCACGCAAACTGGGACCACTGTCGTAGTCCAGATCAGCCACACCCGCCACCAGACCGGCCAGGTCGTTTAGAAGGCTCTGCGGAAGGATGGCCATAGACGCCTGGAACGACAGCAGCAGAACCACTACACTGGTGCACCACATTTTGACACTGCCAGGGAAGGACACTGCGAATACTATTCGCACACAAAATTCGCGATCCGCACACCAGAAACACCCGGATGGTTCTGGCGTCCAGAACGCGCGGTTCACTGGCTCGCCCGTCAGAACCGGCGGCATCGAAACCGGTTGCCTCGCAAAACCGTTACCCGTCGGTTCCGTTCTGCAAGGCAGTCCATTTTTTGCGCGAATCCCCAGCCCGAGGGTAACATCTCAAGTGCCGCGGTTCATTAGCCTCGCTAACTCCCGGCCGGCCACAAGTGGTGCTCTACACGCATGTTTACGCTGCTCTCTCCGACCGCGGGGTGGCTGGATCGTTAACAAAGTCTGCCGACAACAAACCGGTCACCCAGAGCGGTCCAGAAGCTCACCCAAAAAGAAGGGCAGCTGCCACGCACCTGTGCGAGGTTAACCCAAGGCCTTCGTGGATTCCCATTATCACGGTTCGAGCGTAAAGCGAAATACGACTATACGGATTATGACAGAAACGCGTTTTCGAGTTGGAATTATGACAGCCGAAAAGGTCAACCGGAAAAGTGCGTATTCGACTTCACGGCCCGGTAGGCCACCGAAAAAAAAAAACAGGTTTGGATCGAATGTATTGGCATGTAAATCACTCGGGAATCGAACCCATGGCCAGCTGCGTGATAACGGGGAGCCCTATAGAACCCAATATATAAAGTTCCTGAAATGACCGCCGTGTGGCGCTCCTTGCAGTCAGCTGTTCCTTTCGATGGTTTCGAAGTAAGGAAAAAGTCACAGGGATTCAAATCAGGTGAATTTGGGAATTGTATCCTTCTTGTTTTTAGCCAAAAAACACTCGGAGATGGCCTTAATGGAGATAGCAAACATCAAGCTTAAAATTTGTTTTGGAGAACTGGATCAAGCGTTGGCAAACTTCGATTTGGAGCAACGAGCAGGTATCGTACATTTCTGGGAACTTTTTGTACAAACTCGCTATTGAAATTTGTTTTAACATTAACATATAACAACCGTTAGGAGATACGAACCACTCGCTCGCTCGCTCGCCGGATGATGTCCCCGAACCGCCCGGATCTCACACGGAGCGTGACAATGTTCGAATCACATCGCCTACTCCGGTTTATGATACGGTGCAAAACACGATCGGTAAACATGAGCCTCATCCGGTTCCGCTTGGCCGGGCTCATCCCTTTGACAAAGATACTGCGCGCCGAGGAAATTGATACAGTGCCCCAGGACACCACCGCCAGCACCCCAGCACGGCGGCGTTGATCAGCTTAACACAGACACTCGCACTCGGGCGCTGCGTTTATGAACTATGTTTTTTCATAAATACACCGCACCCGAAGGTGCCGGATGGATGGTGCGCTCGGTTCTCGGATGACTGATTTGATTAAATGTTTACATTATCCTTTTAATTTCCTCACCCGCCACCGCCACCGTTCGTCCTTTCTATGTTGGGTTCCCCAGTTTTTATGCTGGTCTTTTTTCCGGGCCGGACTATTCCTCTATTTTTCTGGCAGATTATTTTCACACTACTCCGAACCATTAATCTTTCGCCTGGGCGCGTCAATACTTGTGTGTGTGTTGCGGCGTTTAAAGTCCCTACATAAATTTACAAATAATTACATTCCGTGTGCGCCACAGACTCGTCGGCCTGTGGAAATGATGACGTGGTTCACAATTTTTGGCAGGTCCCATCATTCGCTCTCTCTCTCGCGCATTCTCCGGTGCGGTTCGGTCGTGTCAGGACATCCCTTCCGGGGACGCGGACATAGTTCCTCGTCCTTTCTGGGGGGCCCCAGGGGAACGCCGCGTGCCCTCAGCAAATGGGATCGTTGGCCCAATAACTTGTTTATAATTTCACACTTAATTCATTTGACAGATGTCTTCGTGGGGCCCACGGAAGGCGCGCAAAAGCACGTGTTTTATTGTCGTTGGTCCAGGCGGACCAGTCTCAAAACCAGCCCTCGTTCGTCCCCTCCGCTTTCCGCAGGAAAAAGGATCAAACACACGGGCCGCCGAACCGGTGCCGCAGAGTGATGATGTCGCACCGACATATTATTTGTTAAATGGGTGAAAGTCACCTACCGGAACGCGCTTATCGGGTTCTCGAGACCCTAAGGGACATCTTTTTGAGCGAGCGTAAAAAATACCCCGAACTGGATGTCCTTGCGAAAAAGTGTCCTCCGTGCCGCTTTGTGTCCGGGTCCTATCCCTGGCGGATCTGTCACGCTGATGGTTCGTGATAGGAGAGCCGCGGACCGAAAGCACACACAATGGGGAAGATGAAACACTGTGACCAAGTAGAGTAAACATTAATAAAGGACGGTAGGATAAATTTGAAAAGATATATTTACCTTCCGCTCGGTCGGTACATTTGTCACACACCGGCGCCCAATTCGCGTAGGGCTGTCGACAGGCTGGTTCTATTTCTTTATCCGGTGGCGTCCCCTTGGGAAGGATCGATCGGAAGCGGCCGGGGCCGCGTGTGTGCAGCGCCCATTGCAAATATATTTTCAATTATCATCCCTGCACAAATTCTCTCTCACTCAACACACTGCCGTTGTTGTAACAGCCATGTCCTGGGAGTGGCAAATGGCGAAACGACAAAATTGTGTGTACTGGGCGCCCCAGGGGGAATTTGAGTCAATCGGTGCGGTGGGGGTCAAACAGGACCTGGGTGAACAGGAAAAACAACTCCCGGGAATGGCCGGTACGATAGTCAAATCAAATCAACTGCCAACCGACGGAGTGGACAGCACGGCCCAGTTTGCCCATTGGTATGCATTTATTGATATAAATTTGTAATAAAATATGCATGAAACTAGATGCACCAAGGGCCGACCTCAAAGAGAATTGCCAGATGAGCCAGAAATGGTTGACCGTTCGATCTTTGTCCCACCCTTACCGGCCCACCGGACTGGCCATCCGGTATGATGGACCGGAGTTTGGTGCCCGGGACAATGTCGTGCCGGGTCAGGGACGAGCCAGAAAGGCAGTTTGGTGTGCCGATTCCGGGGATAATTACTGAATAAATCATGACGTGAAATTGATTGCCTTTCGGTCCGTGAGTGCCCAATGGCCACGCACTGACCGTAGGGTGCATGTGGGCGCTTCACTCGAGGGTGGTCAGTTGTAACTGCATTGCGAGGAACCGATTTTTCTCCGATATCTGCCGACAGAGCGAGCGGCAACCGATCAATAATGATGGCAGTGGCCGTTAAGCAATCAGCACCCCGTGCGTTGCAACCGCGCGAACCATTCGAGGACGATAAACAATCGTGGTTCGTGGGTCCGTCGTCAAAAATTTAACAAACACAAACTCGGCTCGGCTCGGCGATCCAATCAAATCGCAAAACGCGACGACGTGCGACGGTGAATGGCCACAATATTGTGTAATGTTTTATGGCCTCCGCTTTCGGTTTAAAATGTATCAACAGCGGTCCGGAAATCGAGTGTCGGCGTCGGAGAAACCCCCTTGGAAATATGCTGCATCTTCAAAAGGCTGTCCGGTGTTTGCTGTCGTTTGCTGCTGGCCAAAGCAAAACCCCTGAACGCAAGACGTCAAGAAGACACTCCGTTCGTGAATAATTGAACAGTGGCAGGCCAGCGTGGGCCATCCCGCTTTTTTGCCGCGCCACGGACCAGGAGAGAGTGTCAACACGTGGCCCCGCGCGCCGTGCATTGTGCGCCGAGCCGAGAGAGACTGCACGGCGACATCCTTCGCCTTCCCGGGAACGTTCCACGGGGGGAAGGTCCCCGAGATTCCCCGAAGTGGAAGGATTGTGTAAAATCTGGCACGTCGTCGCTGCTGCTTCTTTTTTTGGTAGCCTCTCGGTTGTCCCTTTCGATCCCGAATTCGACCGGGTCGGGGAAAAGTTTGATTCACATCAATTTTAAGTGGTAGAAAGAATTATTGATTCGCCCCTCGGATCAAAGGGCTTCTCTGGGGCAGGGCACATGAAACGGAACGGCCCGATGCCCGATGCCGAAAACGGGTCCCCGGCTGCGGCTCATTGAATTATCAATATCTTCGAAATGGATCTCTCGCGAAGGCGGTGGTGGCATCTTTCAAAATTTCCAACAAATGCCGGCCAGAAGGCGGAAGGGACAGGCGGGCGGCCAGCGGAAGGGGTAAAATAATGCCACTCTGTCTGGGAGAACCGAAGGCCGGATTTCGTGGAGCACCACGGTCCCATCCCTTAAACGTTCCGCGAACGGGAATGGAACGGATGTGCGGTCGCATTCCGTTTGAGGTTCGTCGGGCGGCCTTTCGGTCGGTCTCCCGGCGAACACCTGAGCCTTTTTTAAATTATAAATTTATAAATACAGTGCGAATAAATCCCCAGCCCCGGCGACCCTGCATCCTGCCGCCCGGATCGTTTATGGAAAGTCGATCGACACTCTGACGTTCGCCGTCGCCGTTTTAGGGGACTAAATGGCGAGTTCCCCGGGCATTTGGTTTTGTTTTTGTTTCTCCGGTCCCACCTTCAAACATCGATTCTTTGGCGAATGTTTGGGCAAACATTTCTTTTCGCACCTCTCCGGCATCCGCCGACAGTGGTTCGGCGTCCTTTGGTTTCGTTTCCGTCGGGAAGTGAATGACAGGACCGGAATGCTGCGCGCACCCGATATGATCGCACCGGAGCGCGTCGCCTTGATTGTCATCGTTTCGTGGACAATGGCCCTTCGGAGAGGGAATGGGCTGAAGAAATATGATCGGCAGTACAAATAAAATATGGTCACGCCGCATAAATGGATGCCAAATTTTCGGGCCGGACGACAGAAAACGACACTTTCGGTGCCGTGCGAAAAGCGAGATGGGAAGGACAGTGGCTCATTCCGAGCGTGATTTTTGCGGTTCTTATCATCAATAAGTAAAACTGTATGAGGCCTAGTGAGAACTAGTTTCGGAATGTCGGGCAAACTTTCCAGATTTATTAGAATTACTATGACGAAGCCAGGTGAATCGAGCCCTCCGGGACTGAGACCGCAGGGATCTTTTAGTTCAAGTCCAGCCAGATCCTGGCCTATGCTGATGACATGCGCATTGCTCGTCGAGAGGTCGAACTGGCCTAAAGCTTCCTCTATCTTGGGTCAACGGTTAGCATTAACAACGAGAAGGTTCGCGTAACATAGCTGAGAAGGTTCGCGCTGGGGTTGCACACGAACTAGCCCTCAAAATCTCCTCAGACCCACAACGACCCCCATTTATGTCCCTGGACTAGGACCAGGCATCAAAGGACATTAATTTTAAAAAGATATCACCATTGAGCTGTAGCCCCGAAATCCTGATCCCCGGCAAGTCACTTGTCAGTGGCCGGGAAAAAAGAAGCCACATCGATACGCATTATTAACTGCGCCCATTTATGTGTCCCAAATCGGCCGAGAAGACACGCGAGGATTTTGGGCGATGGCGCGATTTTCTACGCTCCCAGCCGGGGCTTAGGCTGCGACATGCAAATTCAATTTTCCCGCTGGCCACACACACAGCACCGGGACCGGGCGCCCCCAACCATTTCACCAATCCACGTGCAAGGAATTTAAATATTTCGCCACGGTTTCGCCTTTTGCCGGGAAGACTCTGGGCGCGAGTAAAAAAAAAACACCCGCGACAGATAGCTGGCATCTCGGAAACAAATTAATAAACGGCCAGAACCGAATCCGGTGAAAATGACCGTAAAGAGGCGCATTTGCGTGGCGATTGAATTATTTAAATTTCATTAAAATAAGTACCGAGTCGTGTCGATTACTTTTATGATGATCGCACCGCACCGAAGGCCCCGAGAGAAGGACGACGGAAATTGAGGGGATTTCCGGTTTCGTTCGGCTCTCTGCCGGAGAAATATGACAAATTCGTATTTGAAACTGTGCACTGTCCGCGTCGAGAGTTAAGTGACTGCTCGCCTCACACCGGGTGGCACCCTTTTCGCCTGCGCAGGTCCTTTCGGGTTCCCGGTTCCCCCTCCGGAGCAAACGGGGTTATGCAAACGAAGGCGATGGGGTGAAGTGTGACCGACAAATTGGCCAAATATTACCAGCAATTTATTACGAATTTCGAAAGGCATCTGTTGGCCATCGCCCGCGCACACCGACGAAATGGGAATGTGTTTGGATGCCGTGGAAAGCACAGAAACAAAATGGTGGATCCTTCAACATCCCGGCCGGGCGCATCTCACCGAGAGCGTTCCATTATGATAAAACAATTCCGAGCATGCACGTGCTGCATCTCAAGTTTCCGTGACGTAACTCTTAAGCCGGGCCGGGGCGATAAAAATCGCAGCACCACCCGTGCGCCACCTTTCGTTCGCCCTGGGCGGCGCCCAGGACATGGCGCCATAAACCGATCAACTGTCACCGGCGTCCCGGGCTTCGGGAGTTTTCCTTTATCCGTCGTTAAAACAAATCCTTTTCGGGCGCGCGCGTACTCCGGCCGGAACAGCGTAGCAGGGCACCACCCGGAAAGCCGTTTTATCAAAAACAATAAATTTTCAAATAAATAAAACCAAGATCCCGGAGCACGGCGCTTCCGGGTGGGGTTCTCAAAATTGCCCGCCCGAACGAGGCGGGTCCCGGGACCCGGGCCGAAGCGAAAAACCAGCCGAGCAATCCGATAAACAAAAATTGCCATAAAAATCTCATCTGTATGGATAAAATGTAATATCTCGCCACCACCAGCCACCCACACGGGTGGCGTGTGGGCGAGGTGGAAAGTATTGCAAAATGGACGTCGACGGCAAAAGATGAGGGAAAACAATAAAAGCGTACGGCCACGGGGAGCAAGCCCCGCGAGTGATCCTTCGTCCGCCTCGCCCGCCCGTGCCCTTGTGCCGGGTTCGTGGTCGATGGAGGGGAAGGGGCCCTTTCCGGAGACCTGAGCCCGGAACGGGCCCGGAGCGGAGCACAACCGGAACAAGGCGGAAAAGGGATTTTCCGTTCACTTCCGATGAGCTTACTTATTTTTATTTCGCTCTCCGTTCCTTATGGCCGTTGCCTGTGTGTTTGTTTTGTGTTTTTTTGCGACCCTACCCGGGCCCAGTGCTCGGCTCCCTATATTGTCTTTCATGGGGTTGGTTTATGGTGCCCTTCTTCTTTTGCCTGTTTTTTGTGTGCTATTTTTGTCCAACCCTCCACCAGCGGCCGTATAGAAGATCAATATTTTCCGCCACTCGTGGGGCGGCACCGTGAGCGGAGAAAGGGATCAAACCCCGTCGAATCGCCGAGAAAAGGTGCCTGAGTAACATAAATATGGCGCAAACGCCACGACCACGGCCGGGCGGTTGGATGCTGCGTCCTGGTGGATGGACGCTTTTCATTCCCCATCGCAGTGGGCGCTGGGGAAAGCGTCCTGCTCACTCACGTTTCAAGCGGAAAAGTCGAAGTAGGCGAACCCAATCGTAAAAAGCCGCCCAAAAAAGATGAAAGCCGCAGCAGAGAAGCCAACGGCCAACAGAACAGGAAAAAGAAAATATTGCACGATGGCCACCGATGGCCGGAAAGAAGGGGTCTTAATCGCGCTGGATGGTGCTGGGTGGTGGTGGTGCTGGCGATGGTTAAATTTCTCATAAAATAAGACCGCGATAACCGTCCCGGAAGGAAGGACCCGCAGCCTGCCGGAGATTCTTTTACCAACTTCGCCATTCTAGTTCTCGGGCGACAGGGTAGGAACCGGCAGTCCTTGGCCGGCCGAAGTACATGTTGCAAAAGCCGCGCGGCTCGTCGTCCCTTTCGAATCGTTTCACCAGCCCCCTAGCCCGCCTGCCCGAGAGGTCCTTTACCCGGACAAATAAAATTGAGATGTACTTTTTTTCGGTGTTCACTCGGCGCAGGACGATAAAAAAATAAAAGACAAATGCTTTATTTTATTATACATTTATGCAAATTTTCGAGATTATACCTTTCGCGGCCGTTTTCCCTTTCATTTTCCACCGCCCAATCCACGACACTGGACGGCGTTGGCTGGCTCGGTTGGTGGATAAGAAAAATGGCGTTCGGTTTAGGGCCGGAAGACACCGGGGTTTGCATTACTGAGACCGGGCGGCATTCGTGTGCCAGTGCCATTGCGAAATACATATTCCTGCCGCCGCGTCCAAAAGGGTCCAAGATCGGGAGCGAGCAGCGCGATGTAAGATTTGTGGCCGGTGCCGGGCGAGCAGAGATATCGCGGAAGAGAAATCGCTTCGAATAATCGGTTTATCCCGTGGCGGTGGCGATATTCTTTGCATTTGTTTCACTTCGGCCCAACAAACGCGCCCTGATGGCGGTGATAATGCGCCTAGGGGAGCGTCGCATTCGCGGGCGGTTGAAATGTAAAAATATCGGAGGCAGAATAGTCTAGGGGGGACCCAAAAATGGACAGTTTGAATCCGCTAAAACATCTGCTCTTCTGCGTGTCTTGTATGAATTGTTTCATATAAAACAATCCCGTCCTAAGCAGTGATCCGCTATCATCAGCGTTTTATCACTTTATGAGTAATTTCGGCATTCCGAAGACTGCTTGGTTTCCGGACCACAACCTGCCATGTTACAGCGTCTTCTTTGACAATCGCCTGGGCTCTGCTCTCTTTCTTTTTTGTAAGCTCTTTGTATCTAGCTTTAAGTTTTTCTTTTGCTATATCCGAGTATCATTTAAGTCGCTTGACCCGCGATGACTTAATCTGGAAAAAACCATAAATGAAAGTTCCTTCGATTTAGAACTTCGGCCGTTTCTTATCTAAACTTTTCCAAGAGTTCTAAGGAATCTTTCCTATGGTCCAAAATTTATCCTTTCCTATGGTCCAAAAAACAAACAGAAATGTTTTCTGCACGTCCCGTGGTGAGTCGGGCCCTTAGCGTGTTATAAGAGAAAGGATAACTTCACTGGATTGATTCTGGGAACCAGTTCTGGGTTGATGTCTTCTGGAAATCTGGTATGTTCTGAGTAGTAGATCTCAGAATCAATCACCTGTGCCATGTATTGGACCACTTTCTTCAAATCTTACCTCACGGTCGGCCACAACATAACATAACCTTACGGTCGGCCACAACATAACAACCACAAGCTTCCCAAAAATCCACGTGAGGTTGCTGAAACCTTGCAACATTTTTATTCGACTTTTAACTTGAACAACCTTTCGAAGGTTATCAATCTTCATAGCAGAAACTATAGTACGAAAGATTAAGGCTTCCAAGACGAACTACTATTTTAATGCATTTATCTTTTCGATTTAGTATTTGTTTTCCTTAAAACCAATCCGGCTTCAATTAGTAGCATCAGCCGCACAGGGTTCTAATGAATCTCTTGGCTGCCAGAACGAAAGTTGCCAACCCATGCCATAGGGTTTACATTACGGAAGCCAGAATTGAAAAGAATCGCCTTTCAAAAGGACACGTCTCCATAAATCGTCTGTCTCACTCTCTCGCTCTCTGTCTAATGGCAGACGACGACAAAAAATTGAACCACAGCCAAAAGTCGTCTTACGCCCATTCTAAGACAACCAAATCCGTTGTACGACAGGGCCGGGAACGAAAACAACCTCATCCTCGTCACAGGACCTCCATCCATGCGGCGATGCCTTCCCGAGCGATTTCTGCGCCGCCATCCACCACCAACATTCTATGATTTATGTTGCTTAATGTGAAATTAGCATCGAACGAACGAAACTTTTCGAGCAGCGGGAAAATCCGGCGTCTGGCCGGCTCAACCCCATACCCCGGTGCCCCGGCTAATCTACTCCGCTTGTCGTTGGGTTTTGTTTGCCGAAAGAAAAACGGAACGAACGGACGAAGAAAATCTGTTATTTTTTGTGCTTTTCTCTCCCCGGCCGCACGTTCTTAGATCGGCCGAGCGAAGTGGCGAAGACGCTGAGTGTGTTTTTCATTTCGCTCCCGGATCACTTACCATACCGGAAGGGGCCTCCGGGCCGGTCTTGGGAAAACCCGGCCCAAGAAAGGTGGATGATGAAACAAATAGAAAAGTTGCTGAACGCCTCTCGACGTCAAGCTTGACATCAAAAGAAAAACCTCACCAAGGCCGGTGGGGTCGTCCTCTCTGGAAGGTGTCCGGAACACGGTACGGCTCATTGCAAACCGTAATTTTGCATTTCATAAATTTGCTCAGCTCTGGCTCATCAAACGGAACACTGATTGGGCGCCCCCTCGAAAATGTTGGCTGAAGTTGATTAATTTACGCAACTCTGTGGTCGCCACTCTACGGCGCCTTCCGGAATTCCCGGCGACGGGCCCCAGGGGCCGAAGGATGCTTCGTTCCCGGCTGGCAAATGGGCCGAAGAATGAAGGCCACCTTTTTTCAACCCAAAAATGGCCATCCGAAGGCCGCACGCTCAGCGGGGCCTCGAAAGCCACCCTCACCGGACGGAACCGTTTCCACAATTTGAAAACCACCAATTCATCCGCCCGGTCCGCCACCCGGCCGGCCGTGATAAGCCGTGAGGACGTGATTCTGGGCCGAGATTTATCACACTACTCCTGCCGCGCGCCAAGTTCCTACGGTGAAGATAATTGCATCGTGTATGATTTCCCCGGATTCAAATCCGATCCGAGTGGACGGAACAAGCGTGGTGTTCGCCACCCCGTCTGCACCGGAGGCTGTCAAGTAGAGGCGCCCCGCTGACACTAAGCTGCCGGGGTGCGGAAAATAAAAAGATGACAATTTTCCATTAATAACTCCGGAGATTATTTTAATCCCTTTGTACGACTCTATCCCTCCGGCCCCGGGTCACAATCGGTCCATTGACTGTGAAATTGTACACTTGTTCCCGTTGGCTTCCGTATGGTTCGCTTCCTCAATTTGTGTGCCCTTTTCCCCGGGGCCGACCGGACGGACGGGAATTTTCGCCAGACAGAACCCATCAGCAGGCGTAGGGTTTCCTGGGCCTCCGACACCGGCGCGGACACTCCCCGGTCCCTGATCGGAATCCTCACATGTTCCGTGTGCGCACACGGTTCTCCCTTTTGCCGGACGTTTTTGGGCAAAAGGATGAAGCATTCAAAGGGTGGCAACTTCGTCACTAGCTCCCGGAACCAGGAATTAACCCGGAAACAGTACTGCGACAAGAGTCTACTGCTTGTAGCTCAAGGTTACGGAGCAAGACTTCCACAAAGGCTCAGAAATGTTTCGAACTTCAGCAATGTCCAGCTCCTTTTATTAATTTTTTAAACAATCTGCTTTCCCCGTTCCTCTTGTGAACTATATTTAACAAACACCAATTTTGCTTCGAATGTGAGCTGTTTTTTTTATTGTGTCCCTTTCAAATTCTCAGTCCCTCTCCGGCAAAGTGGGGTGTGTCACTTCGGCTCCCCAGGCTCCGGCAGGCAGGAATGACAATCGGTTCGTTCCCGTGCCAGCAACAGTGTAACAACAGTGTCCGTAAATGCGTCCAGATGGTAAAGTGGTTTAGAGTTAATCTTTTGTCCGTTCGGCAGGACCCGGTCCGTTCGGAGTCATTTCCGCGGTCGGTTCCGGGTTTCGGTTTAATGATGCCGACCGACCAGGGCGCCCGATTCCCTCGCTTGCCGGGGGAAACATTATCTCGAGAAAATTACCCTCGCCCATTAGTCGGAAGAGCCCGGGACACTGCGTACCGAGCGAGTTTATTGAACGCACTTTTCATCCCCGGTTCGATCGGGAACCGGGGGGAACAGAACGGTTGATCCTCCCAGAACCTGAGACCTGCTCAATATATTAATTTGACAAAAAGTGTACGAACCGTACCGTATTTATTGATGTTTGCATATGTTGCCGGCGACGGCGACTCTATTGAACGGTTGTTTGCTGAATGATAACCATTGCCGCCGGGACGATGGACATCCTTTTTTGTCGATTGCTTTCGATGGCCGAGGACATAATTGGAATTATTCCCCCGAACCAGTGCGGTCGACGATATGTGTGCCATCCGGGAGGGAGACAATCGGAGGCCAAAGGTTAAGCGATTGGGCGACAATTTTTCGCCAGCATTAAGGATTAGGTCCGAGATTGGTGCTGGGTTTGGTTTCCTCGGAGGGATCAATATGGAGAGCAATACGCAACACGTTCTATTGTTTGGTTCGCGGGCGACTCATACTACTGTGGCTGAAACCTCTCGAGGTTTCGTTCATAACTCGTTCACAAATCTTTTACTATTGTTTCTAAATCTATGCCATATCGTATCGAACGATCTGCATAACTTATAATAGTCTTTTTTAATTCCTATCATAGTACTCCCATTGGTTACCGGTATTTTTTGGCCAGCGTAGTAAATCGTATCATTTGTCAAATGTGTCCCTTTTTATATTGATTACAACAGTTCAGTTTTATCTTCAAATCAAAGCAAAACATCACTAGCTTCGCCTGCCAAACCCTCGTAACCCGAGCAATAGAAGTGACCCGAAACGGCTGCAGGAACAGATTTTTCTCGAAATAATACCACCGACCAGGACTGGTCCTCTCGCTGGTGTGGAACGAATGGATCCCCCTGGATCGGTATTGGTGTCCGCAGGGCGCCCCAAATGAGTGCGAAATGAACGATCGATAAAAAGCATAACGAAAGACGAAGCGCCAAGATGTTGTACTAAAAATAAAATGCTGCCATCTTCCCACGTCCCACAACAAGTGCTTCTCGGTGGCCCCGCTGCGAGACAGAGAAAGCGACCGCGCGGTTGTCTCCACGGCTAGTGTGTGTAGTGGTAGTGGACAGCTAGCCGGAAAAAGGATACGCGGATCTTCACCACCAGCACAAGATAAGGACGATAGACCCCGGGCGCCACTCTCTTTATACACAACTCCGGACTCAGCGGACGTCGCGCTCTCGTCTTCTTTTGGTTTTCGGTTCCTTTTTTTTCGCTTCCTCCTCCTATATGTATCCGGATCCCTTCAAGATCCGGACTTCCGCTTTCGTTATGAGGTAAATTCTGTACGTGTGAGTGCGCAGCCGAGTATATAGTCCGTGAGTGTCCGAGGCGCTTAAGTAATAAGCCGCGCTAGTTTTGTGGCTCGATTTCCCATCCCGGAGCATAAATCGGAAAACGAGCGCCGGGCCGGGGTCGTGCTGGACACACGGGACACGGGACACGGTACATAACCTACCCCGGAAGCCCCGGGAAGGAACGCGCCGAGTCTTTTCTTGCTCGCCCGAGCATCCTGCGCTAGAGGCCAAAAAGAAACGGCACCAGGCTGTGTGGCGAGCAGGACACCGGATGGGACCGAGCGAGACGACCGCTGAGAGGGATAGCGATAGAGATACACGCATGCGGTCAAAATATTTCATAAATTTCGTTCCATATCTTCCGGCGCCCGGGCGCCAGGACATCATTGGCCCGCTCGGTGCCCGAGTCGGAGTTTTCGCGCATCGCGCGCGATTCCCTCCCAACGAGGACGACGACGACGACGACGAAGAAGCAGAAGGGTCGGGTTTGCGACATAAGATGGGTGCGATAATAAAAATCCATCTTTGCCTTTCCCGCTCTGGCACTCGGCGCAACCCTCCGGAGGAAAAAGGGGAAAAGCGATGGGTTGCCCGGTTGCCACCCAAAAAGGAAGACACGTTTCCGGCAGCCGGCGCCGGGGCCTGCGGTCGGACAGTCTTTCCGATGACGTTTGCCGTTTTCTTGTTTGCTCTCCTCTGCGGAGCTTCTTTTCCCGAAGCGTCCAATCGAAGGACGATCGCGGCCATCTTTGAAGCGTTGCGTTTTGCGCAATATGCCGTTTTCCGGAAGTTACGCACGCCGAGACCGAAGCGGGCTGATACCGACCGAGGTGAGGGGCCCACATAAAATATTAACCCACGGCCCGAGCGGGGGGTCGACTGCACAGTTGTGCTATGTACCGCCATCCCGTTCCGCAACCGGCGGTTATGCTGGGAATCCGGCCCCCCAAAAACGGTCGCCAGCAAACGAGGCGCAAAAATGGTTGCAAAATAGAACTTACGACAATCTCTTAACTGCCCCCGGACACCGAAGGATGCACGGTGGAAAATAGCAACGAGAAAACCAATCTACCAAACGAAGCATGGCCTGCGAATCCCGACTGCCCGAATCATAAACATTCCCCAAAAACGGCACCACTCTAACAAGAGTCCTTCGGTCACCCCGGACCGTGCTGGGTCCGGCCGCGCAGGCGAAGCGAATAAAAATTAGAATCTATACGAGCGAGCGAGAGAGAGAGGGACCGATGGTCACCGTCGATGGGACAGAGGCAAAGTGTCGAGACTAACGAGAGGGCCGACAAATGCCCAGTCCCCCACCTTCACCCGGGACTCCCCCGGTCGGCCACGGAGATGTTGATGAGTTTTGCGCTGGACACATCCAAAATTACGACCAGAAATAACAATCGGACCTTCATCGCTCGTACGCACGCACACAGGCACACGAAGGACCCTCCGCCCTGGTCCTGCGAAAGTCTCATCCCCCGGTCCCGGTCGGAACGGACGATGATACTTAGGAACTTCGGCCGAACGCCCGGCAGGGAAAATGAGAAAAATGTGAGTAATGTATTTTCATATATTTTCTCACCCTCGGCCGGGGATGGCGCTCTTTCATATATAACCACAGGGCGCCCCAAAAACTCCGGGCCCCCCCAAGTTCCGGGGCCGTTGGAGGCACCACAGGAGGAAGGACCAGGAGGAGGCAAAACACGGTCCCATGGTCCCAGTCCTCGTAAAGCTCATTATCTCGAACGGTTTTCCCAATTCTTCGGCTCACAAGGAAGGACGCGACCGTTTCACCATTGTTTTGCCAGGGCTTGTGGTCATTAGAGTTTATTTGATTATTGTTTTCCGTATACCTTATATCGGAGGACATACTTTTACAGCTCTCTGCTTCATAACTAGGCGGCTAGTATATAAGTGACAAATAATATTAATTTTTTTTCTTTTGGAGATAAAAACACTAAATTGAGATAGTAGTACATGGGTGTGTTTTACTTTTGGACTTATCAACCCATGTATTATAATGGAAGATCCTTCAGTGTTTCGATGTTATTAAACCAGCTATAGCATCGCAAATATTACAACAGCGCCTAAGTGCCGTCATTCAACAAGAGAGGTTTATGATCTAGCGTTTCTATGGTAATGAAAGCGCCTTCACAACACCAAAAACCCCATACAGCTCTGAGGAGATGAAAATAAAACATTCTCCACACTCAACAGGCCACGAATGCCATGCTAATGAAATCCTCCAAATTAGTTATTTTCAACTCGGCTGTGTAATTGATATTCGGGAGGCTCATCGTTTACATCATCGGCACTATCAAAGCACTAAACTGTGCCTCCTGTGCCACTATGTTCCATTTCCACCCGGCCAAGTGCGTGTCCAATGCGGGTTCGGCCATTTGATGCTTCGTCACAGATCCTTGCCGAACCCCGGGACCGTTGGGTGAAAAATCATTTAAATTTTTCATTAAAATCCAAAACTCTACCGAATCGAACTTGCCGCTCGGGTGGCTCAAGTGCGAAACGGGGCGCCGCGGGCACCACACATACCAGGACGGCGGGCGTTGGCGTAACGAATAAATTACATAATAAACGATGATTCGACATGACTTTCATCTTTTCGGCACCGTAGCTACCGGGGTCCAGGGCCGGCACACGGCGTGGAATGCTGGGCAGTAATTATTCTTCCTCTCCTTCGGTGAACCCCCGGAACGAAGGGACACCGTACCAGCAGCAGCAGCGCGTTTTTAGCGGGGTTTCCGGAGTGGTGAAAATGGAAATTCACAATCCAATTTTGCATTTTGCCGTGCCCCGTGCCCATTGGCAGGTAGATCCGGCCGATCCGGCCGATCCGGCCGGTGGACCGGTGGAAGCTGGTTTCTCATGACCCGGGAAAGATTATGTACGGAGGCTTCGGCATGATGACTCTCGGGCTTAATTAAGCGTACCGTGTTTTTACGCAAACCTCACCCAGGCCCGATGTCGCCTTCTTCACCACGTGTGCGCACCGTGCCCGAGGGTTGTGATCATCTTTCGTGTTGCGCAAATTAGATTTGGAATGAAAAATGGCCCCAATCCGGACATATTTCATCTTCCCGCCCCCCGAATCGGGGTGGCCTTTGTAATCGGAGTGAAATTAGTAAGCCCAAATCGCTCGTGCTCGGGTGGAAGTTGATATAAAACTGACATAATGTTTGAGAGCGCATCGAGCATTCATCATCCTGACGAACGTTGATTAACGGGACAGAGTAAAATTAGGGCCACCATTTGTGCCCATCATGCCAGCAAAGGTCCCTGGCAAGCTCCGTAAATTATCGTTTAGAAACCTCATAGATCTAAACATAGAGCAAACCATAAATAGTTCAACGAGCGCGCCGTCAAGGAGGGCTAGAAAGGATCGCCGAGAAAGGTTTTCGGATGGGGCACGACCGTGCAAAGCACACAACAACAGAAGCAGCCAGAAGTGTTATGTTTCGTCATTTTCATCCACGTGGTTGGTTTATTAATAAAAATAAAAAAAACAGAGGGTCCTTAAGGAATAGAGCATAAATACCTAAGTATACATCCGAGTCGCTAATAACGTAAATTATCACAAAAATGTTGATTCGATTCGATTGCATTTCCGGCGGTCAGCGTGCGGTTGGCCTTTGGGCTAGCCTTTCCAGAGTGCAGCGTGCATGTGTATGTGCGCCCCCCCACAGGAAACCTATCCAACGTTCGTCCCAATTTCGGACCTCAGTTTCCCAGAGGTTCGATCCATACGGGGGTCCTATTCCTCTTCATTTGATGAACGAACGCGCAGAGGGTCAAACTAAATCGAACGGATTGAACCGGATGGCTCGCGAAACCAAATAAGAGTCCGAAATGTCCTGTTTTCTCCCTCGTTTCGATCGTCTCATTAAAAACATTCGGCAAAACATGTGAGTGGGAGCCCGTGGTGTGTGCTGTTTCATTTCATGATTAACACAGTTTCCCGTTCGGCGCCCTACGACTACGACGGGTCGAAGGACATCGGGGCATCGAGCCTTCCGAGGCTCGCCTCCGGCGCGTAGCTCAGCCACCGTCCTTATCCGGTTCCTTATCGCCTACAGTCTGCCTGTTTGATTTGATTTGATAAAACATTGTTACACCATCATAACACACCGGAACCCGGACCGAGGATTGATTTTCAAGGTTTGTTGCGTCTTGTGTTTTGGCTACTCCGCTCTGCCCTGCTTCCCGCATTCCCAGTCCCTCTGATCCTAGACCTCTGATACTCCTGTTTATGCTGTCCCCCAGCTACGCACACACCTAAAACTTAATGCTACATATAAGTGGTTTTTCTGTTGTTTTTCTGTAGTCTTTGATAATATATGTATGATCTGTCGCTCGAACATTGCATCCTTTCTCTCTCGTTCTCTCTCCTTCCTTCCTGCTCTGTCTCGTTCTCTCTCTCTCTCTCTCTTTCCATTCCTTTTTGCACCTAACAACTCTAACGTCACTTTGATTTGCATTCGTCACTTCGCGTTGCACTTTTCCTGCGCCGTTTCCCGTTCCCGTTCACAGCTTTCCGAATGCTATCCGGGGACATTGTACATTTACATACACTTACACACTTACACAAACACACACACCGACACGCACATAGAGCGGGGTTTTAGTTTGAGTTTACATGGTTGGCCAGTTTGACGGCCTGTTCAATGTCCTGCCCTGGCCGCTGGCTACTGGTTCTACTACGTAACACACCGTGCGTTCCTCCACCCGCGCTGCTTCGGGGGTCCTGTGGAATTTATCTTCAAAGAGCCAGAAGAGCCTCCCGTTCCCTATGTACAAAGCGGAGCCGATCGGGCCGATTCTCAAGCTTCCTAAGGGGGGGTGGTCGCCAGTCAGAGTCGAGCCGGCTCCAAAAAGATCCGGGGAGTAGAAATCGGGGTTTTGATATGTAACACGGCCCTGCCACGCTCCCTGCCCACCCATTTTGATTCTCCGCCATCATCATCATAGTTTACCAAAAAAAGGCCGTCAGACTCGTGTCGCTTCCGCTTGTCGCTTTGGTAAAGAAATTCGATTGTGTTTGATCAACGAGCCGTCGTCGTCGATCGGGCGAGGCCACCCGCCTCCCGGGGCCGGCGATCCAACTTATCAACTCGCGGCAATGTTCTCCGGCATCTCCTTCAGCTTCTGGCACCAGTTCTTCAGATCGACCACCTCCTTGCCGATGTACTCGTTGTAGTTGTTGTTGGAGGCGGCCGCAGCGGCCGCCGCCGCCAGGGCAGCACTGCCGGCCATCAGGGGCGTCGGTGAGCTGCCCCGGTCCGAGGCGCTCGCCGACTGCAGGCTGCTCCCTTGCTGCCCGTTCTCTCGGCCAGCATGGTCAGCTCCGTCCGTGGGCTGCTCACGCTTGAGAGCCGGCCCGCCGGAGGAGGAGGACATCGCCATCCCGTCGTCGTCGTAGCTGCCGGCCGACTTGGAGCGCTCCCGGTTGCCGGACCGTCCACCGCCGTACCGATGGCCACCGCCGGAGGATGGCGAAAAGTCCTGGGACGATCCGTCCTGCTGTGGCTGCTGCTGCTGGTTGTGGTTGTTCTGCTCGGAACCGTTCGACGACTGGGAGTGACTGTCCTGGGGTGGCGTCTGCGTGCGCGACTCATCACCGGAGTTGCCACCCGAGTTGCCGAACATATCACGGATTTTGTGAGTGAGCATGTGCTGCTTCATATTTCCCTGCGGAGTGAAAAGCGAACCGAACGAAACCGGACCGGACATCCATTAGTTAGACGACTGCGCACATGGGACACGAATCTTTCTGGCATCTTGGAGTAGGACCAGGCAGGCAGGCAGGCAGGCAAGGAAGAGGTGGGGGATTGGACACAGGAACACAACACAATCAGAGCACAAAGCGCTAACAGAAAACATCCCTAATTACGGTCCTCCGGTTCTCGGCAGAGTTTGTGAAAAATCAGCTCAATCAGGATCAGAAGTTGGCGGTAACACCTCACGAACCACGAGAGGCTTTAAGAAAATCCCACCCAAAAAAAACGAGAGGTAAGCACGGATTGAACGCGTTAATCCGTGACGAGATATAAATATATTGCCGACGAGGACCGCGTAAAAGATTGTGTTTCCAGATTGCCTCGCTAAGTAGAGTCCCAGTGTGTCAGGATGCCCCCCAAAATATTTCACTAATTTATTGCACACAATTTGACGGCATGCATCGGCCACAAGGGAACAGAACACGGAAAGCACACGCAGACCCACAAACAAGGCACTCAAAGAGGAAGGAAAAAGTGGTAAATAAGAAGCGCAGGAGCAACAGAAACTAGCGTGCGGTACGATAAAAATAAGTCAAGCGGGGCGCAAGCGTGGCAAGCGGGGCGCAAGCAAGCAACAAGCAGATGAGAGGAGGTCCTGCGGTGTGTGGGGTGGAAAATAGAACCAAACCATAACGGGGAAATCGATCCGCGGCCCGTCGATATCACCACGGGCAGCCTTAGCATCCTCGCATGTCCTCAAATGATGGTGTGCAGCGCTTTGCGTGCGCGTAATTTTAGCTCGCGCAATTTTGTTGCCGAACCATGCGGCAGCGATCGCTCGAAGGCCCAGTCCTGATCGCCCTGAACAAACCTCCCCTCGTTGGGCAGATGAGCTGCCCGAAATGTCAATTTGATGGCGCGGATCGATCGGACCGGCGGGAGAAAGTGCGCCCGGATTGTTCGCTGCATGCCGGCCGGGATGAAACAATTCCGTTGCATTTCGCAAACCCGAAAGCCCGGGCAAAGTTTGAACTTTCTCGACGAAAATAGTGTCGATCCCGCGTGAACCCCGTTGAGGCTTAACGATCATCTCACAATCACCGCCGCCTTTGCGCCGCCGTCTTCCGTTCCGGCAGATTCATTTCCAAATGACATTTAATCGCCTATTTTAATCGCCGGCTGAAGAAGTGCCGACCCCGGCTTTCCACCGAGGTGTATAATTGCGTAGAGCGAGCGCACGAGAGCGAGCGATTGGGCCCTCCCGGGTGGTTTTCCTTTTCTAAGCGGTGACAAAACTGGGAATTCGATTCGGACCATCTTTCACCTTTTTCGGTTTCGTTTCATTCTTTGTCACCGAACCGAATCATTATTAAGGGCTACCATTATTCGGTTGTTTGTTTAGTACCAATTTCGGGCTTTCTTATCCCCCGTCCGGGTTTCTCTGGGCTTTGTGTTCGGCCGAACTCGCCCGATTATGACCGATCCCGGGCTACTCGATCCTTTTTCTGCTCAACAATGCGCGCTGCGATCCTCTCATAACTGTCAGCATCATTGTTGACAGTTGTCAAATTTTTGTCAAACGAAAGCGTAATCAAAGAAGCGCCTACTTTTCACTCCAGTGCGCGGGTTGGAAGAAAGGAAGAAAGGCACAGGCTCCTTTAATAGCAATAATCTGCCTCTGCCCGGTGCGATGCGATACGGCGAAGCGGAAGCTCGGTGGCTCTCGGTGAAAGGATATCCATATTCATAGTTCGAGTTCGCTTCATTTTCCGGCTTCCCAATTTGCTTTTGTTTTGTGTTTTGCTTTCTTGCATTTTTTTTTTTTTTTTGATGCCAAGTTCGTAGCCATACAAAAAGTACACTCACTCAAAAGAAAGGACAAGGACAGTGTGGGCACGCGGCAGGGGGACGCTAAAGTGAAAGTCGAGAAATGAGGAAAGAGAGACAGACAGAAAGACAAAGAGAGAGAGAGAGACAGAGAGAGAGAGAGAGGAGAAACAATAAGCTTGAAATAAGAACAACTGCTCGAAACACGCTACTGAGGCAGTTTAGGAAACAAAACCGGAAAAACATTAAAAAATTCCAAAACTTTATACAAAACACATTTGTGGACACAACTAAACAAAGAAGAAACGAAAGAGAGCAAAACAGGAGCACAAACAGACAAACACAGAGGGGCGAAAGAGCTCTCGGAACTGGGGCAAGTACACAGGGAACACAGCGCGACACGTGGGGATCCGGGCCTGCCGGGGTGTGTTGAGGGGGTGGGAATTCGGGTTCGGGGGGGGTGGGTGGATTTTGTTTTTGTTTCCTTTACCTTGGTAGAGAATCCTCGATCGCAGATTGTACATTTGAATGGGCGCTCCTTCGTATGGCTTCGGTAATGAATTTCGAGTGCGGAATTACAGGCGAAAGTTTTAAAGCAAATATTACAAGTTGTTGTGTTTCCACGGACGCCTACAATTAATCAAATTTTCTGTAATAAGAAATCTGAATGTTCTGAAACGATATGATTAACGGTGGGACGGGGGACGGGGTGCGGGACGGTGCGGGAACGAGGATTCGAGGATCGAGGGGGATCAGATCGACAGCGCAGAAGACAGAGCGAGAGAGAGAGAGAGAGCGGCTTCAGCGGCGTTAGCGGCGGATGGCGGAAAAGCGCGGCAAGGCAGGCAAGGACGAACCGGGGGGGGTTGGTGGCCGAATGTGTGGGAGGGCGAGGGAGGTCGGGCAGGCGGAGCGCGGAGGCGAGGGTGAGCGGTACTTACCGAAAAGGCCGAACGGGGGCATCGAGGCGCCGGGCGGGACGATCGGGACGCTGCCAAGGAATGGTGGCCGCTGGATGAAGGGCGGAAACTGGGGCATCCCGAGGAACGGTGGGCCGTACGGGAAGGCGACGGCTGCGGCGGCGGCTGCCGCGGCCCGACCCGCCGCACTCGCTTGCTCCGCGCCGCCCATCATCGTCGGTGGTGTGGACATGGGCGAGCGTCGGGACGACGGCGAGGGACTGGACGAGCGGAGGCGCTTCGCTTCGGAGCCGGAGCTGCTGGAGGAGGCGGCCGCCGCCGCCGCCGCCGCCGTCGGGCTGGCGGATGAGGACGAGTCCCGGGAGAACGAGTCATCGGCCGCCGGCGGAAGCGAGCGCATCGACAGGCGCTGCAAGTTCATCGCCCGCAGGTCCTCCACCTGGCTGTCGATCGCCGGCGACGTCAGACCCGCCTTCACCTTCAGCTTCTCGTGGATCGGCACCTTCGGGAGCTTCCCGATCGGCGTCACCCGCTCGACCACCGGCGGTATCGACGGACCATCGTTCTCGTTCTCCTCGTCCGAGTGCTCCAGGGTGCGCTTGTTCTGTTGCTGCTGCTGGAGGTGTTGCTGCTGCTGCTGTTGTTGTTGTTGTTGCTGCTGGAGGTGTTGCTGTTGCTGGTGGAACTCACTGGCCAACCGCATCCCGAACGGGTTTAGCCGGAGCGCATCCGGATGGACTGCGGGTGGCGGTGGAACGCCACCGACGCCACCGGGACCGCCGGGTCCACCGGGCCCACCATCGCCGTAGTCCTTGATCTCGGCCGCCTTGATCTGGTCCGGCGTCAGATCCGTCATCTCGCCCGTGTGCAGCCGGATGTGCTGCTGGAGGACGAAGATGTTGGAGAACTTCTGGTGGCAGACCGGGCACTGGTGGAGCGTGCGCATCGGCGGCTTGATCCTGTGCACGCTCATGTGCGTCTTCAGGTTGCCCTTGGTGGTGAACGACCGGCCACAGATCTTGCAGCGGAAAGGGCGCTCGCCCGTGTGCACCCGGTAGTGCATCTGGAGTGCGCTCCGGCACGACAGGACCTTCTTGCACACCAGACACTGGTTCGGCTCGGACGTCTTGTTCTCGATGTTGTCCACCAGCTCCTGCAGCTTCGACGTCTCGGACGAGATCTCGATGAAGTTCTCCCACGAACTGTCGTTGCTGTCCGGCCGGGGCAGGTGCGCCGCGTAGAACGACGGATCCAGCACCGTGTCCTGGTACAGCGAGCCGGACGACGAGCTGGACGGTGGCGACACCGACGGCACCGTGGCCAGGTTCTCCACCGAGTTGTTCTTCAGCTTCAGCGGGAAGTCCTTCTCGCTGGCGGAACTATTGAGCGCGTGGTTCACCGCACCCGCCCCACTGCTGCCCCCACTGGCACCGTCATCCTTCAGGTGATCCACCGAATCGCGTTCCATCGCATCGCGACTATCTTCCCGATCACGGACACTCGCCGCCGCCGATTCCTTCGGCTCATCCTGATCCCGCAGCTGGTGGTGCGGGTGATGCTGGTGGTGGTGGTGGTGGTGCAGCTGATGGATCGGGGTGCTCGTCGATCGCGTCATAATCTTGGTGGACTTGTCCGACAGATCCAGTGACTCGTCCATCGGCTCCTGCTTGATCTTGGCCGAGCCGGGCCGCTCGCTGGGCATGGCGTCGAGCGGTGAATGCGGCGACCGCATCTCGGGCGTTCCCCGTGATTCCGCCCGCACCGCCAACGCTGGTGGCGCTGGTGGTGGTGCCGGTTCCGGTTTCTTCATCTGCGACAGATCGACCGGAGTGCGGCCGGCGACATCGCTCGCACCGCCGACGCTACCGAACAGATCCTGCAGCGGTGGCCGGGGGATGTAAAAGTCCGGAAAGAAGCCTCGCGGTGGGAATGGAGGTGCCCGGCCATCGACCACACCCGGGAACCCGGGCGGACCGGTGGGCGGCTGGGACGAGGGTTGACTGGCTGGTGGTGGCGGTTGTCGTTGCTGCTGCTGTTGCTGTTGCTGCTGCTCTTGCTGCTGCTGTTGCTGCTGCTCCTTGAGTGCCTCCTGCGGGATCAGTGGCGGGAAGTACTTGTCCAGGTGTTCCGGCACCGGGTTCGGGTTCATCGGGATGTGCGGGTACTTGTCCGAGTGGCGCTGGAAGTGCACCTTCAGGTTACCCTTGGTGGTGAAGCGACTACCGCACACGTTACACTTGTACGGCCGCTCGCCCGTATGCGACCGGATGTGGATCTGGAGCGACGAGTCGGAACCGAAGATCTTCCCGCAGTACCGGCACCGGTGCTTGAAGAGTGCCGCATCGTTGCGCCCATTCGGCGACGACTTGTCGTTCGCGAACGCCAACTCGTCCAGCAGGTTGTTGGAGAGGATACCCTGCGAGGCCGAGTTCAGCACCTCCTGGGCCTTCTTCTCCAGCATCGCGAGTGAGTTCGGCTCGCCCAGGATCGACGGGGCGTGATCGGTGATGATGCTGGCCGCCAGCGACGAGAAGCTGCCCTGCAGGTGGTGGTCCGGGTGCTGGTGCGAGTACGGCAGGATCTCGTCCTTCTCCGAGCGACCACTGGACGAACCGGGCGTAGCTGCCGTCGCCGACGAAGAAGAAGACGTCCCCGTGGGACCGGACGACGAAGAGGACGGCAGCGTGACGGAGCTGGCCGACGAAGCCGACGGTTTGTCGGCCGAGGACGAGCCGTAGCTCGGATCCGCGGGTTTCGGTTTCCTGTGAAATATTTCCATTGAAATGTTTCAACCCCACGTTAAATACGCGTCCGGCTTCTTTGCGACACACTTCGAACGGGCGGGGGCAGGGGGGTAGGGCACTTACCTCAGTTCCTCTTCCGGGATCGGGTGGATCGACGGCCGGAGCAGCTCGCTGACGTGTGGCGGTGGGTGGTGGGACTTGGCCGCGGCTGCCGCGGCCGCTGCCGCCGCCGCCATCATGTTCGCCATCTGGTAGCTCTTGCTGAACGCATCCTCAATGCCCTCCTCCTCGACCTCCTCTTCCTCGTCCGCGTCGGCCGCGGGTTGCGCTGACTTCCGCAGGTCCTGCGGCTCATTCTTCGACTGCTGCTGCTGCTGTTGGTGGTGGTGATGGTGGTGGTGTTGCGGTTGCTGCTGCTGCTGATGGTGCGGATGGTGGTGCTGGCTGTGGTGGTGCTGCCGGCTGCCGCTGCCCTTGCCGTGGTTGTTGTGATTGTATTGGCTGTGATTGTTATTGTTGTTGTTGAGGAAACCGATCGTTGCGCTATCTACTCCACCGGGTCCGGCCAGGCCGCCCACGATCCCGCCGCCACTAGCAGCGGCAGCCGCCGCCGCCAGGCCAGCCATTCCCGCGCCGAGCAAGCTACCGACGTCCTCCTTCTCCGGAGTGTGCTTCTTGACCAGCTGCGATTGGAGGTGCTGGATGAGTTGGAACTGGAGGAACTGCTGCTGCTGCAGCGTAAACAGCGCCGACTGCAGGATGGCCAGGTTCTTGACGACCGTCTCGTTGTCGACGTTGTTGGCGAGCGCGTTCGCCGTGAACTGGGCGATCGCGTTCTGGAACGCCTGGATCGACATCCCCGGGGCCGCGGCGGCTGGGGGTGGCACCGGTGGGAATCCGAAGGCGGCCGGGTTGAAGTCCCCGCACGGTGCCCCGAGGGCCCCGGTGATGGCCGCGTTCGGTCCCTTGGCCGCCGCTGCAGCGGCCGCCGCGGCAATGGCAGCCGCCGCCGGTCCTCCGAGGGCGGCTACTGCGGCCGCCGCGTCATCACCCGCCACCGAACCCCCCAGAAGGGAGGCCAGACCGTCGGGTGTTCGGTGGACCGAGGGTGGTGGGGCCGGCGGAGGCGTTCGAGGACTACTACGCCCCGTGGCACACCCATCATCCTCCGTCGCCATCAGCCGTAGCTTTTCCGGCTCGTCCTCGTCGTGCTCATCGGCGGCGGCGGCGCCGTCACCTCCGCAGTCATCCTGATCGTGGCCAGCTTCGGCCCTTCGGTTCGGCGTGTCCCTGCGCCCCTCCTCGGCCATCTCCTCGTCCTCATTGTTCTCGTCGTCACTTAAATCAGCCTCGCTGTGCCGCCGATCGGCCGCCGCCCCGATCTCGTCGCGATCCGTCGAGGCCGCTGACTGATAGTGGTGACCGCTGGCCCGGTGGTGACGAAGATGATGATGATGATGATGGTGCCGATGAGGATGATGGTCGTTCAACCGTCCTGCCGCCGCTGCCACCCCTGCCGCCTTTTCGGCGAATTCCTCCGACATCTTCGCTAACAATTGGACCGACGGTTTCGCGATTGGGCTGCCGTTGTCGATGCGACCATTCTCCTTCATATCTGTGCCGAGAAAGAGAGAGAAGGAGGAAATCAGTCCGAAATCCCCGATTCTGACTTCAATCGGCCCTTTTTCGGGTCGAAGGCCGGCTGCAGCGCAAATTATGGTCCTCCCGCGGGCGGCCCAGAACTGGTTTTTACCGGCCACCGTACTGTAGGTACTTTGCATTCGCCCTTCCCGCCCAGTTCCACGATCGATCCGGCCCCCGGTCGGGCTGATGATAAAAGTTGCCCCAGCTCCGCGCTCGCATTACACCTTTGGCATGTTTATGCGCCCGAGATAGCCGGGACTGCATTTACACCAATGCGCTTTCGTTATTCGGCGTTATCCACAGGCGGGGGGGGCCTCCGGGATGGATGGCACATAAAACTCATCTTCGGCCGATCCTGGCGCTTCCATTAAAAGCTCAGGCCGCCTTTATTGGGATCACATTTTTTGATACAGTCAGAGCCCTCAGCCAGCTAATGAACGGGGTTCTCGGGCCTGCCCTTCCGATTCGATCGATCGACAATTTATTGAAAGAGAACCGACCGAGGGGTGCGGGTTTTTTCGGGGTGGTATGTATAATACTTTCTGAAGGTTGACGGTTGATTTGGTATTGCGTTGGTCGATTTTGATCGGATCGACGGAGCAGCCACAGATCGGTCACCACCTCCACACGGGCGGGTTTCACGAGCTCCAGGCGCAAGTGGAGTGCGCAAAGGATAACATGAAGACTGTTGGGTCTACGGAAAAGTGCGTCACCATTTTCTGCATGTTCAAGATGCAAAAACCCGATTAACAATAACTTTGAGAGGTTATAAGTCGTATTTTCCAGCACTTTGGGCAATGTTCCGGCGGCGATTTTTTTGGCGAATGTTGTTCTTGAGGGCAGCTCCTTCGCTTGTAAGCGTATCGCTTGGATTTCAACTAAGCCCACAAATAAAAGTCTGGTGATCACGGGGGGCAGTCGCCAATTTTCGAAATGAGTTGAGCTGTGTGACTTTGGCACCATCCTGTCCGAACCTGTCACTCTCTTGTTCACGAACAATCGACATCACAAAATCTGTTATCATGGCCAGATAATGGCCAGATAAAACATTTTTTTAGAATCGGCCCATAGTCCATATGCGAATGCGTTGCAAGTGCATCGCCGAAAGTGAATAAGTTTCTGCGAGAGTTGGACGAAATTCTCGTATTTTCGAACGAGACCAATTTAATTCGAGTAATGTTACTGTAACGGACGAATGTTCAAAAACTTTTGAAATGAAATTAATAACGAAAGAAGCCCCGGGAGGTTTTGTCAGCAACTGGCAAATGACTAGGCCATTTGTCTGTAAATCTTCAATTAAATTTTCAAGATATTAAAAAAGCCCAGACCTAGCAATAAACAGTTGTTAGCAAACCACTTTGAAAGACAAAATCAACGAAGGTGTTGTATTAGCATTGCCTCAGACTGTAACGTCCAAGCACAAAGAGTCCATCAAAATTTAGGATGGTGGGGGTTTAGGAAATTTAGGATCAAAATTTTTCAGGACGAGTGCCAAGGACTCCTGTAACCGATCACCTGTATACAAAGTATTGCAAGAGTAACGTATTTTGCACTGCTTCAAAAACGCGCCACAGGACTTCCCGGTGGGCCCAACATATTGACACGTTCGCCCGTCAAATGCCCAATTACCTGCGAAGGACTTTCGCAGAGCCAACGTCCAATCGACTCCATATTTTAATAACGATGCATAAAACGAGAAAACAAACAGCGACACACGGCGCGACACGAACATCGAAACGAAAAGCAAAACCCTGGGCCAGGGATAGGAAAAAAAAAAGATGGAGAACCTGGACCCCCAATCGATGAGGACACAACGAGGAGTCTGCGCTGCGCTGGAAAAAGGAACGGAACAAGAAACGGAGCGAAGGCAGCAAAAAGGGAATAAATCCATTGCATGAATAACCACGTTAAAAATCGCCATTGCCGCCGGCCTCCACCATCGTGTCCCGGCACCGGCACCAGCCGGCTCGCGAATCCCCAGGAGACCACGCACGCACGAATGCGAAGGCACGACACGCACGCAGGACCGCGATCGCGATCGATTCCGACCGCGGCCGGGAGCGATGGAGCTGCCGCCCAGCCGGCCCGCCCCGAGATCCGAGATGTCGATGATGACGATGATCATGACGGCGATGATCGGCGGTGCGGTGATGGTGGAGCACACGATTTCTCGCGCCATTTAGGTTTCGTTTATTAGGCATAAAAGGCAGGCGAGAATTAAACACTGCAAACATCAACCCCAGCCCCCTCGGGCCCCCCCGCACGGGGGGAGGCAATCCCGTGCGTTTCGAGAATCGAGATCATCGCCTTGCGAAGGAATGGCCGTTAAAGGTTGAGAAGGAAATAAAACGAAACCGAAAACAAATAAATAAAATAAAAACTAACAACATGAGCAGATACACACAGGCACACGCAGGAGGACACGCACGGGGACATAACCGGTCGCCGTATGTGTGCGCAAAATCGAACTAAAAGCGCTCCGCTCCGAACCCCGACGTATACATGTTGCGCCCGATTGGTCTGTCCCGAGCATTAAATTTATATATATAATATTTATTATAAATTTAAGCCCCGTTTTGGATTTATGTTCTCGATGTCCCGCGCTACGGCCCCGCGTGTCCACTCCCCCTCCGTTGGCAATATCTTGCATTCGATTCACTTAGTCCTGAGGTGCGTATCTCGTCCATTGCTTTTACTTCGACCGGCTGCCAAAGGGATCCAAGACATATTTATTGCAAGCTTGGGCCCGGTGTATGGGCACTTTTATTGACCGGCGGTGGCTTGTTGCTGCATCCTTGCCGGACCGGTGCGGCATCCTTGATGTGTGCGTGGGGTTCATATTTTGTTGAAAATTTAAATAACACGCCGCAGCGAATTTTTCAGCTAACCGCGGGCTCCCAATTAGGAGAAAGGTCCGCAAACTAGGCACCCGCTTTGGGGGCGATCCGATTTTTGCCTCTTCTACAACACCGACCACAGCACCCTTTGGCATCGTAGCCCCAATCGATGGCTACGAAATCATGGCACGGACTGCGGTACCTTCTACGGTGGCGGCCCCGACCGCAGAGTGTTAATTTATTTTCTTCCTCTATCTGTGTGCCCAGCGGTCCCGGCGGTGCATCGGTGGGGACGATAAGAAAATGCCCACCTCCGGGCTCCGACACTTCAACGTCCGCAGGATTCGACACCGATTTCCCGGGCCCGGGCAGCGAACGGAACGGATAACATAAGGGGCCACCACAGCACCACATTTCATAAAAACACTGTTTGACAATCGAACGATAAAAAGAGTCCGATCCGGCCCGACCCGGACCACGGAAAGGATGCGGCGGCAGGGCGGGCGGGGATTGATGCTTACGTCCAGAAAGGAAAAGTGTATTCCGAAATTGAATGCAATAACTTCAATCGTCCCTCGGTGCTCTGATGGAGAACCGTTGGGTCCGTCCGTCGCCCCAATCGGTACGTGTGTCCATGTACACTGGTCACAACTGGTCGGACCACCGCACCTCACCCGCCCGGCATCATCCCAGTGACGGAGCAGGAGCAGGGACC
Source organism: Anopheles bellator (assembly GCF_943735745.2). Classification (NCBI taxonomy): domain Eukaryota; kingdom Metazoa; phylum Arthropoda; class Insecta; order Diptera; family Culicidae; genus Anopheles; species Anopheles bellator. The sequence continues at coordinate 70,770,257 of NC_071286.1, read as the reverse complement.
TGGACGGCTGGACCTGCCACGGACATAAGCATAGGGCGTTGTAAATTGATTTTCTTGCTGCTTCTTTTTCTCCACCCGGGCACCGGGTTTGCTGAGGTTTGCTCACGTTACTTCGTCTGTGATGTGGTCAATTCCTGACACACACACATGTGCACTCCCCGAGGGCCCGGATATGGCATTGCGGGAGACTTTTATTTCATTGCTCCCAACCGGACGGCAACGGCAAAACTTCCTTTCGGCCAATACACTTTTTTCCCCACGTCCGCGTGTATGAGAGCAATCAAACGCGCTCCAGGACGAAGCTCATTCCCATTATCAATTGAATGTAAGTGAATGCACTTCGTGGCCTTTAATCTACCCCAAGAACCGTAGTTCGGCCGTAGCCAGAGAAGATGCTTCAATGTCGACGGCAAAGTAACGAGCCCGATCCGCTCCCGGGATGATCCTGGCCAAATTTCCAACCTTTACCGTCCATGGCCGTGTGGCAACCCAAAAGCTGTCCCGGGGGGGTGGCCCATCACGGTCATTAGCTTGCAGCCGTTTCCGTTCATGCAAATCGCCGCAACCCGCAAACGGCGATTTTCGAGCGACACCACCTTCCGACACGTACCCGGAGCACTGGATAATGGCGGAGTTTGAACCGCACCGTGGCGTGGCCCCAAATTATTATGCACCTTATGCAAATGCCTCGGCCGAAAAACGGCCGCCGTGGCCGACTTTGGCCGGCTGGTGAAATTTTTCGGTGAACCAGCTTTTTCGGTCGCCTAATTACAATTCGTCTGGCAAATTAAACTTATTAATCAACGCACCAGCAGTGCGCGAATTTACGGCGATGGTTGGCCACCGTTTGGCCCTCGCCTGCCTTCCGTTATTTATTGCAACCCGTGGCCGAGTTGCATTTGCTAGCGGGTTTGGCAGTTGGAATTTTCAAACAAACGATGCTCTCGATTTAAATCGGAGCTTTTTTGACGTGCTGACGTGCACTTCGGGTCCCGCTGCGAACGTGCGCGAATGCGAAATGGTCGTTGGCCGGCGAAGCAACGTAAAACGATCGCACACACTGGTTGCCCATTCAAGCATTCGAGCAGCATGGTTGACCAAAAACGAGTTATTAATTTCAAAAAACGGCCCGCGACAAAATGGTGGACGAATCGGCCGGCGATTGATCGGTGCCTTCGGACACAGATGGCACGTCCCGCGTCCGGGCCACCCCGAAAACCCCGAAAACGAGGCGAGCCAAGAAAGGGCACAAGAAGCAAAGCAAAAAATCGTTCCCGCGGCCGGCGGACAAAATGTTGCTCCGATCAAATCCGATGACAGGACACAGGCAACTCTGACAACGATCGCGAACGAACAGAACGGAACAGTCGTTCGCTGATCGATCATCCGAACGGCGGCGACCATTTTATTATTTGGCCAGTTAAGGCGCGCACGTGCATTCCCGCGAACCCCCAGCCCCCCCAGTCCCCCCAGCCGTGCAGCCTGGTTCTGGTTTCGTGCTCTCTGTCTCACTCTCTCTCGTCGGTCCTTCTTTTGGCTCCGGCTTATCGGGTGCGAACAAAACGGGTTCGTCGCGTCGCGGATGGCAACGAGGCATTGGAAAACGAAATCACTGACTTCAATTACTGGCCCAGTGCGGGGCCCCTCAGCCCACCCCGGGCCGGGTCCATATTCGATCGGGCACATGCCTCTCTCGCGATCCTGTCGTCGGGCGCGGAGGATTAGCAACTCCAGGGATGACCATTTCCGGGCCTCGGACACCCCAGGCCTGGTGTGATTAGAGTGTTTTCTTGCGAAGTTTGACGATTGGCACATGCCGTCCTGTGTTTTTCCCTTCCTTCGCTTCGCGCAGATTAACCAGCGCAAGGCGTACCGCAAGGATGATCATGTCGGTCGGCCCCCGTTAAAGCGTGCACTTTCGGAGCCGGGCAAAAAGAGTTGGTTCCCGGAGCGATGGAAGGTAATTTATACACGTCATCGTTGCGAAAGAAACCTGTTTTTCGCCATCGACAGATCATCGTCCATCGCCGATCGATCCGCTGGTAGGAAGAAGCCGAAGACGAAGGCAAGCGATCGTACACTCACCAGGGCAGTGAATTTATGCTTCGCGGGAACAGTTGTTCGACAACGCCATGAATGACCATTCTTCGGGCCCAAGACGCCATTTGGGCTGCTGATTAGGGCGCTGGTTCCTCCCGGTTCCTGTTGCCATCGCTCGAGCGCACAAATCCGCGGCCCAAATCGAGGCCACTAAACTGGAACTACTATGCAACTGTCAGCGTAAAAAACACACGCGGGAACAGCAAGCTTAACCGGATAACAGTAATAATAAACATCTTATCTCCATCCCCGCTCGTTTGACGGTACGGGATTACATTTTTATTGTTCGCTTCTCGCGCTGTCTCAACGGCAAAAAAACGGCTGCCTTCATTTGGCCGTCCAATCACCCCGCGAAGGACACCCCGCCAGTCGGTGGACTTCGGGCAGGAAGGTATCTTAATTTTTAATCACTCCCAGGATGCCGGACCCAGGCTGCTCCTTTCGCGGGCCGAAGGATGTCACCGTGGCCGGAGCGTTATCTTTCTTAATGGCGGGTCATTCCGGGCACCCTCCGGAAACCCTTTTTCGGTGAGCGTCTTGGCAAATTACATTCCTCCCGCGAAAGTGCGCACAGTTAATGGCGAGTCGGTCCCCGGAACCCACCATTTTGGGAGGGTTAAATCGACACGAACGGAAAGGACTTTTCTTCCGCTTCCGGGCTAGGTTGGGAAATTGGGGTTTTCCACGAAGAATTGCCGGTATTCCGCCGGTGTTGTGAACGCTTCATCCCGCGTGGGGAATGGCCGCTGTTTGATGTGTTAATAATTAAATGCAAATTAGGGTGCGCGGAACTGGGGTGTTTAATATTTCCAAAAGTAATCTACTCCTATCTCTCTACCATAATCTCGTGGGGCACCGAAAGCTACGGCGCAGATCGATACGGAGCGATGGCAGTCAAAGGACTGTTATACAATGTGCAACGTCAGAACGGGTGTGCAATTTTGTTGAACTAATGAAGCTCGAACTTGGCGTTTTGCGATGCAGATCGCTTTGGCAACGGCTCAAGATGCATTTCTGGTCCCGCTCATCACGCGACCGTTACTCAAATTTCCTCCGACGACCGATGCTCGGTTGGTCGTATTCACTCGCGAAGCGCGTGAATCGGATCGATTGGCCGAAGCGGCAACCCTTGCCAGAAACCACAGGGCGGCGGCTCGTGGCCCACAAATATTGCACCCCACAGCCACAATTGCTATTAAAAACATCGCGTACCGCGAGATGTGATGGGATCGGTCATCGGGTTGTGATGGGAAACCACCAGCCGAGATGATGCCAGAAACTTCTAAAAGTGATCCAAAATCAATCAATCAAATCGATCGTCTAATCGCGCGGTGTCGATTGGTGCGATTGTTGACAGCTCAATTGGTGGCCGGAACTGGAAAATCGCAATGGCCGATCCCTACAAGAACAACCGACAATGCCCTGCATACCTCCGGTTGCATTATTGAAGCATATAAAAATAAGTAATTAGTAAATGGACCGTCCGACTATCAATGATCGCCTGGGACAATCAAACAATCAACGATCTACGACCAACGATCGAGAGAAGCGGGTAATCAAAGCGTTCGATTCGTGTGCGATGGAATGTGTCTGAATGTGATGGTTAACAGGATTGCAACCTATTGTTTTATTGCACCTCCCTACTGATCCTAAGTGCAATAGAAAATAAACTCATTGTCCAGGTTATGCCCACAAACAAACCAACCATTCGAATCTGTGGCGAATATATATTTTCCTGTTTTCCCCGAAAACATGGCCATTTTGTGGTTTCGAAAAGCAACTATTCAACCCTCTCGGTTTAAAGTTAAACACGATCGGCACAACAGACGGACAGACCCCACGGCCATAAAGCTCAGCGCGCGGGTAAACACATGTCGGCCACACATGAAATCCGCTTATTAATTGCATTATTAGGAATGAAATGGTGCGAAATACGATTAATAAATCGTAAACACGGAACACCCGAACCCGAACGGGGAAAACTTTTTGAGGCCACGAGCTTGATGGGAAAAGCAGCGCCACGCCCGCAGTCGATTAAAAATAAAATAAATCGATTAGATAGAAACCATCTCAGAGCGGTGCGCCAGAAATCGCTCACATCACCCGGCCCGGCCGCGGCTCTATTTTCGGTTCGTCCGATCTCCCGGTTGCCACGGGAACGCGGCGAATGCTTCGTTCTCATTTGCTTTTTATTCGGTGCCACATTGCAGAAAACCACCACCACGGGCGCGATCCGCCATCCGATAATCGATGGCCGGCGATCGGCCGAGCAGACGGAACGGGAAGTCCGGGGAAAAATTTATTTATTTTCCACCCAATTTCCCAAACTCGCCCCCGCGGGGGCGCTGCTCGAATGTTGTTTACCCTAGCGCCCGAGCGCGGTGGGTTCTGTTTTCGAGTGCCGAATGAGTAAATGTTATTTTATAAATATAATTGATTGTTAATGTCTGTCTCACGCGCCCTGTCCCATCCCAGTCGGGTGGTGGCGTGGCACCGAGGGCTGTTTTATGGATTCGGTGCCACATTTTATGGTGCCGTGCCGTGCATTGTTTTGCAAGCGATTGCACACTCAGCAGGACCCGGGTTTTGCAACCGTTTTGCCGACGGCATTCCGGCGGCCGCCGAACCGGCCTTGCGACGAAGCAGGGGGGTGGAATGATAACGGGTTCAAAAATTCACCTTCATCTGCGCTGGACTCATCCTTAACGTTTGACGGATATCCAACAGAGTCGACCTGAATCATTGCTTGTGTGCTGCTGCCTGCGCTGCTACTGGCGGCTTCCGGTTCCGACGACGATCCTGACGAAGGCCGTACCCTGCTGCAGATCACTTGTTCGCCCCGCTGCACACAACATGGTCCCACCCAGGCACTGGGGATCGGAAGGGGGAATTCGCACCACTATTCGCGAGCGGGTGTTTTCGGATATTTTACCACCGATTCGTGCACTGATCCGATCCGAAGACCCGAACGTTTGAAATGTAATTGAATCTTCCACTCTTCCGCGGTTCCACACCCGGTGTAATGGCCTCCTCACGCAATCAGCCTCATTGCACCACTTTCAGGGGCTTCGTATCGCAGTTTTGCACCTCCACGTAGGAATGAATCCTGTCACCAGAACCTAGCACCGATTTGCCGTAATTTCCACCGTTTTCCGCACTCCGCGAGGGACATTCTCTATGTCCTCAGTTTTTAATCCTTACAGGAATTAAAATGCCGATATACAGATTCATGAGCGATTGATTTCATAACCCACACGAAACTTTAACACACTGCACTCACGGGACATTCGAACAACGCAAAACCCTTCCGGTGCGCTAAGTTACTCGTTCGAAGCACACGCTGGCGCAACCGAAAATAAATCCTCGACTCGTCGCGTGTTCGCGCGCGAAACTTCAAAACATGACTGAAACACATTTCCGATCCGGCATCACATTTCCTCTTTCAAAAGTAAATAACAAAAATATATAACCCTCCGCCATTTTAGATACGCCTACTTTTTTATAGCATAAAATTCATTTTTATAGCATAAAATTCATTTTTATAGCATAAAATTCATTTTTATAGCATAAAATTCATTATTCATTATAGCATTCATGAATGAATGTCGTTAAATTTCGTATTTTTCGTTCAAAAAATCGTTAAATCGTTGAGTTGTTCTGAGAAAGTAAATAAACTGTTTCTGGATGGTTTGTTGTTGTTGTTAATTTCCGCCCTACCGGATCTGAGGCGAACACCATCTTCGCAGGGCAGTTGTCCGGCATTCTTACAACATGCCCTGCCCAGCGTATCCGTCCGGCTATGACCACCTTCTGGATACTGGGTTCGCCGTAGAGTTGCGCGAGCTCGTAGTTCATCCTTCGCCTCCATACTCCGTTCTCCTGTACGCCGCCAAAGATCGTCCTCAGTACTCGTCGCTCGAAGACTCCGAGTACTCGCCGGTCCTCCTCTAGCATGGTCCACGTCTCATGCCCATAGAGAACAACCGGCCTTATGAGGGTCTTGTACAGGTTACACTTCGTACGGAGGCTAAGTCTGCGTGACCGCAGTTGCCTGTGGAGCCCATAGTAGGCACGACTACCGCTGATAATGCGCCTCCGGATCTCACGGCTGGTATCGTTGTCCGAAGTTACCAGTGAGCCGAGGTAGACAAACTCGTCGACTACCTCGAACTCATCGCCGTCGATCACAATACTGCTGCCTAGGCGTTGCCGGTCGGCTTCGGTTCCGCTGGCTAGCATGTACTTGGTTTTGGACGCATTTATCAGCAATCCAACCTTCGCTGCTTCGCGTTTTAGTCTGGCGAACTGCTCTGCCACCGCCGCAGTTGTTCTGCCGACAATATCCATGTCATCGGCAAAGCAGACGAACTGGCTGGATTTGTTGTAGATCGTGCCCCGCGTGTTAGTATCCGCCCGGTTCATCACACCCTGTAGCGCGATATTGAACAGCAGGCAGGAGAGGCCATCACCTTGTCGAAGCCCCCTGCGGGTTTCGAATGGGCTCGACAATCCACCCGAAATCCGCTCACAGCACTGCGTCCCATCCACCGTGGCCTTTATCAGTCTGATGAGCTTCCCGGGAAAGCCGTTTTCGTCCATTACCTTCCATAGCTCTTCCCTGTCGATGGTGTCATAAGCGGCTTTTAAATCAATGAATAGGTGGTGCGTGGGGGTTCTGTGTTCACGGCATTTTTGGAGGATCTGCCGTATTGTGAAGATTTGGTCCGTTGTCGACCTGCCTTCTACGAAGCCGGCCTGGTAACTTCCCACGAATCTGTTGGCTAGCGGTGAGAGTCGGCAGAAGATTATTCGGGAAAGCACTTTGTAGGCGGTATTCAAGATAGTGATCGCACGGTAGTTCGCACAGTCCAATTTGTTCGCACAGTCCAATCGCACATTTGTTGTTGTTGTTGTTGTTGTTGTTGAAACAGACCAGATCTATTTTTAGAATTTTTATTTGAGCATTTGAGACTTAATATTTTTGATTGTCACTTATCACTACTTATCACTACTTATCACTGCTTATCACTACTTATCATTGCTTATCACTACTTACTTAGTGCTCTATGGAATTTCGTTTGGAAGGGTTTCGAACATAGGAGTACATGTCGATATTCGTCCTGCTCCTGCTCGAAGCATCACCAGTTTGCAGAGAATATCCTGCAAGGGATACTCGATTGGCGAGTTCTGGGTTCTGGTGTTATCTAGAGATTTAAATACATTCAACTACTTCGGTAGTGGAGGGTTTACTTCATAGTTAAAAACGACATAGAGACGAGAAAAATATGTCAAAAAGTCTTATATTTAATGTAATTTGATGTTATTTTTAAGTTTACTGTTCGTCGGAACTGTAAATAACATCAAATTCGCCATTTCGAACAACACTAATTATAGCGATAATAAATTGTAAGCTCTGACTGACCTCTGACCGTGACCCAGTAATTTGCAGACGGATAGAAGTGCAGTATATTGAAACCCTTATCTGATCGCGCAAACTGATCTGATCTGATAACTGATCGCGCAAACCGATCGCTCCGCTCCGAATTCGACGTTAATCGAACTGGAATCCGAAGGACACGCCACGAGGCTCCACGGATCGCGCGTTGGCGGACCGGTGGGGGAGCTTTCTCGAGAGCTGAAAGCTTTCAGTGCGATTTGAAGCTCGGTATTTGATCCTGTGCGAAGGACTCTCTCTGGGAATCCACTAATCGCCAGCTCACCAGATTAAAAACGATTCCTAAACGGCTGACGCCTTTCTCAATCACCTTTCATTAGCGAAGGAACAGCTGTGAAAATTGTCCGCACGCAAACCCGACATTCTTCCAATATTTTACGGCCAACGGCTCGGTTAATTGGTGTGATCGCTGTGCAAAAGAAAAGGGGTAGAGAATGGCCAAAATTATAGCGTACGAGTGATTTAACGCCGTTCCATTCGTTCCCGGGCGAGGAATGGGATTATGTTTCATGGCCCAATTTTACATCCTGGCCCGTGGTCCCGGCGTGGCGGTAATAAAAGCATTTCTTTTCTTACAATGCTTGCTCATTGCCCGCGCCGTTCGGCCGAAAATGATGATCAGAACGAAAATAACGCACCACACACTAGGTCCCAAACGGGTGATTATCATTGAATAATATAAAACGGAAAAATGGACTCTCATTGCATGCTCACGGCGGTGGTGTCAAAAAATTCCTTCACCGCGAACCCGCGAGGCCACGATGGGCCGGGCGATGGTGACACGATGATAGTGATTTATTGAATTCTGTTATGGTTTTATGAACGTACCCGGACGGACCTGCGGAGTACGGACGATTTATACTTCGCCTGCCTTGGCCCCTGTCCTCTTCGCGCTTTTTTCGCTGTCCTGTGTCACTTCATCTCTGGGCTTGGTTTGATGAATTATAAATTAGATTTAATATTGTTTTATGCCCCGGATCAACGCTGTCGCCTCGCTCGGTGCGTAATAAAAATAAATTTTCGACCGTGCCAATAGCAACAGTTTGTTGTTGAGGCCGCCCCGTGTGAGACTGGGGGCCGGTTGACGTACGATCAAGTTCCAATTCAATCAAACGATCCCCAGGAGCCTCACCGGTCGATCCACCGATCCCACACATAAAATCGCTAGTTCGTGGAAAGCCAATGACCCCCGTGGAGAGGCATTAAAATCGGAAGGAACAGATACAACCCGGCCACGTCGGTTCCGTGTCTGCGTTGTGGCCATTCTTCATACGAAGCTCCCATGATATTCCAATTCTAAAACCCCGTTAAATATCCCCTTTCATTGTGGCACAATGTAACAAAAATAGGTGCAAGCATAGTGGATTTTTGAGGAGCTACAGCAGCACCGCTCGATTCGCAGAACAAGGAACGTAATCTATTTTTCGTTACATTATTTCATAACTCACCACTGCTAATTGGTTCAAAATTCTTCAACTCGCCCGCCCGAAATGCATTCAAATAATCAACCATTTAGCCATCGTCGTCAGAAACAAATGGCCCATAATTTTTGGGACCGGTGGGAACGAGCTAGAATAATCGCAGCAAAACGTGATTACACTCTTTTTGACACTCTATGGCGTCATCGTCTGCGTTCGCTGTGCGTAATTCGTCGTTGACACTTTCGGTGTGCCGTTTAATTTTCATCAAAACAATTAGCGTACCGCGGCGGCTACTGATGGGATGGCAGAATAAATAAAATGCCGAAATGAGCAGCTTCCGCTTGTTATCGTGCCGCACAACCCTCGGTACAGGGTGCAGTGCAACAGGAACCAAATATCGGTAGAATGGCCCCACCCTCAGGGGTGCTCCCGATGCGATTCCCTTATCATTCCCCTGTCGCCCTGTCCGTATCGGCAGAAAAAAGAGTTCATAACTGTTTGGTGGGTTTGGTAAACCCACCCAGCCCGGCTTGTCATAAGCGGCGGGCACCTCCTCCGCCGAACCCCCGGGCGAACGGTGGGATCAACATATCACAATCTTGCCCACCGTAATCATCCCATCAAACCGCGAATCTCTCTTGCACGCCGGCCATTTGTTCGCGTCAGCGTTGACTTTAACCGTGGGGATTAATCCGATTGTCACTGGGAAAAGCGCCAAACCGCTTTTCCCCTGCCCCCTCCCCGAGCTGGGTCCCTGTGTTCTCTGTGGCGATCGTCGGGTGGTTTCGTCGCCGAGCCGAGATGGCCGGGGCGTTTGATGAACGACCATAAATCAGTCATTTAATAAATCAGAACCACGTCACTCTTTCGTCTTCGAACGTCTTTCTCGTGTTTTATACCCGGCCGCTGATGTTCGAATCAGGATTTGGTTTACCGATTTTTTTATTGCTTCAAAAAGTAGTAAAGTTGGAATAAATTCGAAGAAATGTCATCTCATACTCAGTGACCAATTGACCCAAATTGCAACAACTCGCCCTATGAGCGACTCATAAACTCTAAGTTACTATATTCATAAAACAGCCCCATTCGATCGGTTTGGTCGACACATCAAGAAAAACTCGCGACTAAAGTGCATGCCTTGCCACGGTATGGTCCTTCGCCACACAATGTCGGTGCGATCGGTTCACATTTCGTACGAAAATAGCAACCGCAGCTAACGATCGCATTCTTCACGGCACAGCTAGACGAACCAACTCATCAACACCTAATCGCCCGCAATACCGGGGAATCGGCGACCAGATCGACCAATTTGTCAGTCGCAAAGCCACACGCGAGGACCAGGTTTTTTTCGGAAAACGGGGAGCAGTTTGGGGAAATATTCGGGATTTATTGAAACAATTCTGCACCCTGACCGACCGGCGATCCTTTGAAGCGGTTCGGTGTCGGCACAAATTAGTTGGCCCACGGCATGGCGCCACCGATTGCCAAACCAAATGAGTCCTCATTTTGTCGTCCGTTATTATATCATAAATTGTGCTTTCCTTTCGAGCCACAGATCATTCGCTGGTCCCGTTAATTTAGTGCGTAAGATAAACATTTGCAATCATAAAGCCATGCTGTCACTCAAGGTGGCCATTCATCATTAAGACCTTCTCAGCATTGCGCAGCATCAGCAGTGCCAAAAGCCTGGTAAATAATGTACACCACGGCGAACAGAGCCGAAATTCTCCATCATTACTCGTTGTTTTTGTGCCACTTTCAAACTCACTCATTCATTTCGCGCCTGCCGGCCGGCCAATTCCCCAATTCGTTAATTAAAAGCCCAACCGGGGTGGAAAAACAGTACGAGCCAAGGAAAAAAATCTGTCAAACCAATAAACATAAAGAATAAACCGTCGCCTGTCCCGGACCGTCGCCGTACGGATTCCCTCTTCAGCATAAATCGTTCCGTTGGCTTCGTTCGAAAACATAAACCGGCCTTCCCTTCCCGGAGTCGCAAAAATCGGCGTCCCTTTTTAGTGTCCGGCCCTGCGATTACATTCGGCCAAACGGAAGTGTAGCAGTCTAATGGAAGGACAACGGCCAGAGAGAGAGAGTGGGCCGAGGAAAAAGGCGGCGATCCAGAGAAAAATAAATTCAATGTTATACTTATGTAAATAGCAGATAAAATAAATGGAATAAATTAATGTTATCCCTGTGTTTTTTTCGTCCCTGTCTTGGCCTTCCATCTTCCCTCGGCAAGTGACCACCAGCCCGGGGGGGTGGTGAAAAACTTTTTCCTCCGTGCGCCTGAGACAAAAGAACCGAGCCGAGAGCCGGAAATGGGGAGAAGAAAAATTACTAATCTCCTCTCCGGACGGCCATCACCACCACGCCATGTTGTTTTGCGCCGCCCGAGGCAGTAAAGAAAAGTTTCCGCGGATAAGAATCCCCGCATCTCCGCGCCCGGCCCCGGGCCATAATTTAAACAATTGGGTGCCCTTCATCCTTCATTATTTTGTACGTTTTTTTTGCGTGTTTTTGTTTTCCTCCTGTTGTTTTCGCTCGCTCGAGTTCCGCGGTTCAATGGCATCCTGACACAATATGAAATGTAATGCTCAATTTCCATACCATCCTCGCGGGGCGGCCCGGCGCTCCACAGTGTGGCCACCCAGCACGCCCAGCGTAATTTTCCTTAATCATTCCGGAAGCCCCGGCGGAAAGCCGGGCACGTACACCGGAGGGAAGAAAATTATTCAGACTGGGGTGGCGTGTTTCCGGAAGAATTTCCGAGGTGGACTCTGGGGTGGTGGTGGGCGCCCGTGGGGCTGGGCATCGACCAACAGGCGCGAGAGAGCGAGAGAAGCGTCGGCAGATTAGGTGGAGGAACTAGCGACGGACAGAGATCGCCGGTCTTTGTGCTGGCACCCTTTGGCGAACTGGTCGACCAACCCCCTTTCCGGGAATCATTTCATATTTATGCTAATTAATCCCCGCGCCCGGCAACGGGTGCACGAAAGAGAAAACCCCTGAGATCATCTTCGGTGGGGCCTGAGCTCGAGAAGACTCGTTGATCTGCTGCGGCGCCGTACGCGAAAGAAGGAGATAAACGACGATCGCTGACGATGATCAGCATCACTTCGGATGCCCGCTGGATCCGATCACGAGATCGATGTCGGATCAATCGGATGTTGGGGATGCCTTGCAAAGGAAACGTCCTGAAATGAACTTGTGGCATTATTTTATTTTCTTACTAATTTTTCATTTAACAATAAGTAAAGTAAAATATGCCCGTCGATTTGCCACAAATTAAATGGAAATTAAACGTTTCGCTCAGCGCGGCCGGAAATTGAACTCCTTCCATCTGCAGCTTCGCCGAGCCGCCAAAGAACGCGTAGTCTTAAGTGCAATACAAATCGATGGAGAATTAATCACGGTATTTCCGGAACGCCGAGGAAAGATTGACCGGAAACTGTGAAACTGAGAGCGGCCAATGGCGGAAGAGAGCAGCGGTAAACGGTATCAAAATGGATGAGTTTCCCGCCGCGTTATTTCGTATTCCGGAGTCCCTTCCTTTCAAACAAAATCCAATCGGCGGCCTAAGCACCCGCTCGTTAATTCCATTATTAGTACGCGTGATGAGTACAGAGCCGTGAACAGGATCGTCCGCCTTCCGGCAATCGTGAGCTGATCCGAAACTTCATGTTTCCGAACTCGTTCGTTTGCTCCTTTGCAAGTCAATTCGATTCGTCATCGTTTGCGAGTCCTTGGTACGACTCAAGACGAGGTATGTTGTTTTAGGAAGAAAGCAGGTCCCGGAGAAAGAGGTGATCAATCAATGTTTTACCCATCCCAAGGCTACACCCCGCAACGTTGGGGGCCGTCAAAAGAAGTCTCAAACTTTCCGCGAAGATATTCTGTTCCAGCATCGAAGAATGATGCGTTACCCCGCGCCATTCGTCAGCCGAGGTGCAGATTTTTCCAGAGATGGGAAAACTTTACCACGCTTCGATGACGAGCATTGGCAGGGCGTCAAAATGTTTACCCTGCGTACCCAATGCATCTCGGGAAAAGGGGAAGCATAATCTGAAATTAAATCGGAACTGCAGCAAAGGATGAGGAGCGGTAAATATAGTTCACAGTTGCCGGAAGGGTCGGCATTGGTAGTTCCACCGGCTAGTGTTGCGCTCATGTTCTCGACCTGAAACGAGCGAAGGGTTAAGATAATGAATAATCAAGGATAAGCCGTTTGCCTTTCTTGAAATGAACTCACTTATGTGGCTGGAATAAATTCTAGCCAACAAAACGGACTAGGAGATGCTTAGTTTCAATCGAACCATGCCCGTCGCTCGAGTTCACGAGCTCGAGAATGAACACGAGTTCAAAACGAAAGGTGGATTGTGAAAAAAGTTAATACGTAAACCATTTATTCAGTTCCAATTATCCAGAGGTTTGAAGAATTCTTTTATGAAAAACTTCCACAATTCTATTGCAGAAAACGAATCAATTTCAAATCACCGAAAACAAACGAGTGTGCACTGTCCTGAACAATGAACTGTCAAATTTCGCATCGTTTATACGTGCTAGTTCATCACTCGTTGTGTGTAAAGAAGGCGATGCCGAAATTGCAGGAAGAAATTACTCTATTTGTGTTTTGTTAGTGCTGTGCTTTTTGTTTCCTGTCCTCGCAAAGGACACTTTTAAGCATCAACGCGGATTTCTTCCATCACATTCCCCGAGACCGTTTCGCTCGGCGTCTAGTCAGAGGAGGGAAGGGAGAGACTGCAAAAGGAGAAAGTTATTGATGTAACAACGGATTCTGCTTGCGCACATTCAGGTTTTACTGCAGTAAACAAATCGCGTGTTCGTGTCTGCCGATAACAAACATTCCCGCATCATGTTGAATCACTAAGCACCTGAAGAGATAGTGGCGAGCGGTTCCTAGTGTTGCCGAGCAAAACCCACACGTGCGGCAAGTTGTGCAAGTTCCAGTCCCTTCAAACCTAAACAAATGAGAATGACATCGTCGACGAAAATAATGCTGATAGCCTGCGGGTCGTTTAGTCCGCCTACTCCGATGCACTTCCGAATGTTTGGTAAGTCTGAATCACGGTGACCGTTCTCAGCGGAGGTTTGCTTGAACCGGGACGTTTCCTGTTACGCAGAAATTGCCCGGGACCACATTCAGCAGATGGGCTTGGGGCAGGTGGTTGGCGGGATAGTGTCGCCGGTGCATGACTCGTACGCGAAGAAAGGACTCGTGTCGGCCACACACCGGTGTGCCATGGTAAAGATCGGATTGAAGTCATCGGAATGGATCAATTTGTCCGACTGGGAAACGCAACAGGAAGAGTGGACCCGTACGCGGCAGGTGCTGCAATACCACCAGGTAGGTTGGCCCTCCGAATGAACCTAGTTCGCATGCTGACATGCTGACATTTCTTTACAGAACTTCATAAATTCCTACTTGAAAGACGCCAATGGGACCATCAACAATCAGCACATACCCGCTTGGATACCGGAAGGCATCAAGAAAACGGCCGGCCAAGTGCACCTGAAGCTTCTGTGTGGTGCAGACCTGCTGGAATCGTTTGCCACACCGGGACTATGGAAAGACGAGGACCTAGAAGCCATTCTTGGCTATCACGGCATTGTGGTGATTTCCCGAGCAGGTTCCAATCCGGAGCAGTTCATTTTCAACTCGGATCTGCTAAGTCGCTATCGTGTAAGTTCTCCGTAAACGTAGCATCTTGCCAACACTTCGTACTTACTTTCGTCTATCATTCGAACTGCAGCGTAACATTACGATCGTTACGAACTGGGTGACCAACGATGTCAGTTCCACCCTAATCCGGCGTCTGTTGAGTCGCGGACTGTCGGTAAAGTACCTGCTGGATGAGCATGTTACGGAGTACATAAAAAAATTTGGCCTGTTCGGTTGCAACAATGACACGTAAGTACCGCGGGTGCCGTATAAAGGTCGCTCTTGTCATAACAGCTATTCGCGGTCTCTATGGGGAAAAGAGTCCATGGAAAATGATTTCGTATTTCGATCGATCATCCATTCCACACAGCGAAAAGGATAGTTTGTGTGTGCGCTCGCGTGTGCAGTTCTAACTGGCCAAACTACCTCGTCCAAAACACATCCCATTACAAACCCCTAATCGTAATCCGCTTTCCCACATGTCTGTACCACTGGTTCGTTTGGGGATGCCAAGCAGTAAGTATATTCTAACACCGGGTAGCACAGCGGAGGCAATGAGCATTTCGCCAATATCGCCAATCAACGATCCGGACCTATACATTGAGCACCAGAATCGGAGAAATCAACTCGGTTCGTCGTGCGAAGCGATGGATGAGACGGACTTTCCCTCGCCTCCGGCTCCGGCCACCGGAGTCACCATAAACAAAGTCTTCTGCTGCGCCAATGACACCAAATCGGCGCCTCCGAACAGTATCAGTTCCAACGGACTGTTTCGCACGGGTCGGCCAGGAAGTGCGGTGCAAATAATAACGACTTCAGCGCCTACGCCTGCCCCACCATCGGTAACATCGCCGGACGGGACCACAAAACCCGCACAACATATTACCTTGGACGATGGACAAGACCGCAGGATGAGTGCTAAGAAGGTGGGTGATAATGCGGCAGCAGAAATATCCCCTCGACCAGCAACCTCGCCGGTTGTGGGCAGGTCTAGTACACGCGCTAAAACCAGCACCAACGATGACAGTGCGACACGCACGACTTCGATCAAACGCACAACCCTTCCCAGCACAGTCGCCAGTGTGTCGCCAGCAAACAAGAACACTGCCTCTGCCACGACCAAACCGAGCACCAAAACGACCAACAGTCTAGGGGCTACGTTATGCACCAGCACCACCGATCGTCCGATCGCATCGCCGACTGCTTCGACTGGGCGAATCAGTCCGTCGCGTAGCTACGACGATATGATCAAGTTTGTTTTCACCGAACACGGCATTAAGGTCATTAGCGATCGGGAGTATGTAGTGTAGAGATCGTACGTGGCTTGGTATCGGTTGGCCTTCGAGGCAAACGCTAGCAAGTGGTTTGGTTAGACTTCTGAAACGCACATGCATTCGCGTAAGTACGTGCGAATGGCAATTCACTCTTTCAGTAGCTGGCCGTTGCATAGCATAAACCCCGTTGAACTAGAACAGTATACCCTCCAAGATGATTCATGTCGCTGTTATGGTATCGTTGGGTCCGGATAAGCATGTGTTTTCAGTCCGGGCATTTTTCATTTATCCATTGTAATCATATTCCCTCGAAACTTTTATTGCACTCTAATCGCATGCCGTAGGTTTAAAGAAATGCAATCGTAACCTGATAATAATCCACAATTTTCCTATTTTTCCAGACCGTGAAAAAGATGAAGAAGTCGGCGTGTCCCGTGTAGAGGAACGGGCCTGATCGTCAATTGCGCGCCATTGATGGTGTACCTTTTCAGTCCGCTAGCTGAAGCACAAATCCCAACAATGCGGGAAAGAGCTGTACCAGGGATATTTTAAACTGTTCCTTCAAGTTTGTTTGACTAGCTTGTTATTATTTATTTATCCTAAATCTCGAATGGTGCGTGACTTTGGCTGTAAATGCTGAACCGAAGACCTTTCTTCGTTGCAATAAAAGTTAGTCTTGCGGTGAAGGTAGCTTCATTATTTTACGGCCACAGCCTTTGCATAACAAAACGCGATATTAGCAGAGGAATTGTCGATGCTCGGAAGCTGGTAGGATAAGGGTTGAATGTGATTAGAAGACTTAATAAAATGAGTAGCAAAAACAGGTTCAGGCGTTTTGTTTATATTGTGTGCGTCGTTTGACAGCTCAAGCTTTCAGCGTTGCCTTGACAACGATTCTGCCATCGTAACCAAAACATAACGGCAGAATTGTGATGCTATCTGCTCACCAAATCGTAACATCAATATTGAATTAGCAGCTAGGGTTACGTTTTTCCGCTCGGGTGACAATAATTAACGAGCACGGTGGTAATTGACGGGTCGTCAATAAAGAAACACGGCACACCTCCTCGGCAGGATGCAGGAAAAACCGTCCCCGACTGCTGCCACACCAGCGAAGGTAAAAACGGACAGTTGGATGGAAGACGCCTCGATTGGTCGATCACTGTCGACCTTAACGAGCGCTACCACGAAGTACGTACGCGCTTTCACGCTGATTATTGATCAAACACGTCCCGCGGGAACTGCATTAACGAATGCACTTTGATTTCACTGTCTTTCAGGAGCGGACGCAAATTCTTAAACATTCTGGAGATGTAAGTAACCGACGGTCGACGATCGGTGAAAGGTACCACTAACGACCGCGTGGATCCGTTACAGGGAGCGTTTTAGCAACAGTAACGTGGAGTCCTTGGACGAAAGCAACGCCGTCGTAGAGCACAATCCAATTGATGATATTCCCGTGTTGCCCGATGCGGACGATATTCACGAGAGTTTACTGTACAACGAGAGTCCTAATCTGCCGACGTACGTTTCACTGTGGATCAAACAATTGACTCTACACTGACTGGAGAAAGAAATGGCAAAACCAACAATGGATTCCACTTGTTTTCACTCATTTTTAGTGTAACGACGTACAAAGATCTTGGTTCGGATATTTTTGCAAACGGGAAAGCTTCGGCACTCGGTAATCTAGACGAGATCAACATTTCCATCCTAACCGAGTGCTTGGAAAGCGAAGAAGACATCGAGGAGCCGGACGAAGTGTGGAGCTGGGACCAACTGTTTACTCAGCTGTCGGTTAAAATAAGTACCGAAACGAAGGCACCCGTTGCCGAGTTTAGCAACTAACGCGGCGTTTCTTATGGTGAAGGGAACTAGCTTTAAGGTGGTGGTAAATTTATTCAATCATTAACATTACTATTACTGTTGGAACTATCCATGACCAGAAGGGTTTCTTCATCGAGATGCTGCAAGTTTTCCGGTAGCAGCATGTCGTCCGATGCCAGTGGCAAGATATCACAAATCTTGGACGATTCCACGTTCAATACGTACTCGCACGGCCGCGGCTCGAGCAGATAGAGGCCAATCGCGTCCGACGTGGCCGAGTGTTCCGTGCACTTGAGCTTTACCTCCACGTGACGAGGCTGATTGGTTTTGTCGCAAACATCGCCCCCAGTGTAGAAGTGGCTGATCTGATTGTCGTTCTTTCGCGTGAAGCGCACTAGCGGATTCTTTTCCAGCCACTCGCGGTGTTTGTCCACGTCAAAGTATCCCAAATAGATCGACGTATCCTTGTGATACTGACGCACGTGTTTGCCAAAGCAAAGCTCAAACTTCCACCAACCAGAACCCTGCGGGACAGGAACATTACAATCGCGCTCTCTCAACGATTAGTTTCATTATCCAATGTTACTCACTCCCGGTAAACAGTATGCTCCGTCCAAGAATTCCAGCAGCGAAGTTAGTTCCTTAGACTTTTTCGGACGTCTGGTCATCGATGAAACGGGCGTAGTGCCCTCGTCCGCCACATCGACCACTTTCCAATCGAACGAGTACGAAGTGTCCTTCCGTATCGGCTCGCCTCGCGCCGAGCCGTCCTGCAAACGCACAAAATGTAACATTAAGTTGCATATGAGCAACAGCGATGAACTTCTTGCGCCACAGTGTTAGCAAAATTGTATCACTCAACAAGCGTCACACCCTTGGCACCGAGTGCGACCCAAAGCTGAAGAAAATAGAAACCAACCTCGTTCAATTCTGGCATTTCAAATCCCAACACGTCGCTTATAGTCACCTGATAAAATAGGAAACGAAACGGAAAACGAAAGAAAAAATACGTACAAAAGATGAACCAAAGTGGTAAGCTAAGGAAATGGATAATGTAAGACACGCAACAAACTAAAGCATCAGCAATGATTGGCAGTCAATCAGCTAAGAAACGATAGAAATTGCGCCCAATTCGATACAAAGCAAGTAGGAGACACACACAAATGAGTAACTTATGGGGAAAACGAAAAGTGAGGGAGTAAAACGTCTCCAACTGACGAAAACTTACAGAAAGCTGTTGATATTTTTGTTTCAGTTTTTCAATTTCCATCTCCAGCAGGGCCTTCGGTTTACGGGGCGAGTCCCCAATCGGACTACAGTTGATTTTGTTTTCCTCCGTATCCTGCGGCTTATACTTTGGATGAGTGCACAGTACAGCGGTCAGAATGATTACTTCATAGTTGCAGGTGGAAGTTTCCTTCAGCGAATACACCTCGTTTTTGCCAAACATATAGCACACGTACAGCACCTTCGTTACGCGCGGCTCCCCGTTAAGATCGCAGACCGTTCCGGAGTCCATTTCTAGCTCCAGGTACGGCAGATTGAAGCCCTCGATTTTTTTGTACTTTAACTGTTCGTTTTGCGCGTCCGATTGCGCTAGCCGAGCTTTCAATGCTTCCGTTTTCTGTTTGTCCCAGCGGCCGAGGAAGTACTCTTGCAATTTGCTCGTTTTCTCATGTCGCTCCTCGTGGTACTGCTTAATGTAGTTGCCGTGGCACACTTCATACGACCAATAACTCTCGATGCGGTACGAGCAGCTGGTCGACAAAAACAGAGGCTCCAGCAGCTCCAACGGCGTAGGGCCACTATACTCGACGTCACTGGTACTTTCCTTGGCCGTGATCGACGGGATCATGCAGCGATACTTCTCCTTGTTAGCCGACGTTATCACAACCTCTTCCGCATCGGGCGCAGATGGCTGTGGAGAAACGGACACACTAAAGGCTTGTATTTTTGGTTGCGCCGACGATTTGAGTCTCACCACCAGCTCATCCTTGGTGTGCCAAACAAGATTGAAAAGTACCGAATCGTCGAAACCCTTCAAATCGTGGCTCCTGACCAGCAGCAGCGGGAACGCCACCAGCAGAGTAAGTAGAAACAGTAGCTCCATGTTTATTCCAATCACTCCGAAATTTCGCACTATCCTAGTAAGACGAAACATCCATCGGTAATCGTGGTAGAAATTGATTGGTGCCCGATTTGTTTACGGAGACAAGTAGGCAATTTCGCTTTCGCTGATAACCCGCTTGTCAGTTGCGCTGTCAGGCGCTTCGGGGCCGAGTTCACGTACATTTGAATTGTGACGTCCACGCCAAACAAGCGAAACATAAACATTGGAAGCGTAAACCGTGCACGAATTTGGATTTGCAAAAATTGCTTTCGAAGCCGTGTATTACTGGTTTGTTTCGATAATGGAGTCGGAAAAACAGACGCCCACCAAGAGTGCTAAAGATAACGATGATAAGAAGAAAGGACGTCATCGGAAGAAACATACGTACAACGCAATAAGGACACAGATTGAGTTTTATTTCTCCGATGCCAATCTGAGCAAGGACCGTTACATGGGACAGCTGCTGCGCAACGATTCGTGTAAGGAATAAAATATTATCCAAACCAACCAGTTTCTTGACCAAATATTTGTTCACCTTGCAGTCATACCAGTAGAAGAGTTCCTGAAGTTTAACAAAATCAAGGCACTTACCACGAGCGTGGAGGAGATTGCTACTGCACTCAAAAAGTCAAGTTTTCTCACACTATCGGACGATAATCTGAAGGTGCGTCGTCAAAACGAGCTAGTAGCGCGTGCGAACTGCGAAGAATGTACGCTGTACGTCGAAAGTTTGCCACCGAAGGCAAACCACGATTGGGTGCGTAATGTGTTCTCCAGCTACGGCAAGGTAGCGTACGTGTCGCTACCAAAATTTAAGCACTCAAAGAAAATCAAAGAATTTGGCTTCGTCGAGTTTGAAGAGGAAACCAGCGTTCAGAAGGCACTTAAGACGTTCGAGACGTTCGGAGGAGTTCTCGCCTACGAGGCAGCGGACGCGGGAAAGATGGCCAGCATCAAAAGCTACGAACAGGACAAACTAGCGCAACTGCAGACTGGTGCGGAAACGATCGTGCAGAATGAAGGCGGTTCAACAACAACAGTAAACGTTGAAGTGAAGCCGGAAAGTAATCCAGAACTCGCCCAATCCGCAGAACAATCCGTTGTTCCGGATGAAGAAGACAGCGTTGAGCCACCACCGAAAAGAATTAAAACGGATACAGATTGTGACGAAGATGAGTCACAGGACGGACCTCAGGCAGAAGTGGAGCCACACAAAAGCGTTGATTCGGTTGAGCAAGTCAACGAACAAAAACTGGAACCGGTGGACGATGTTACGATCGCTCATGGGAAGAAAAAATGCCGCCAAAGGAAAGGATGCAGTACCATGCAGAAAGAGTTGCAGTTGGACGATAAGGTTTATGAGTTGAAAATAATGACAAAGTGAGTTCATTCCCTCTATTTTCTGCAGTTCACGTCATAACTTGTTAACGGACTCCGAGTTTTAAAATTTTAACTCATCTTTCGCCCTCGCATAGGAAAGAATGGCGACGATTACGGAACAAATATCTCAACTTACAACGCGATGAAGCCATTAAGCTCAAGCGACTATTTGCGCAGTCCGAAAAGCATCACCAACGTGGGCAGTCCAAATCGAACGCTTCCGGAGTAGGAAATGGAAAATCGGGAAGCGGTGGAATGAAATCGATTAAGTCGTCCCCACGGGTCAACTTCTATGGTGCCATGCCTGTCGATGAGGAGCATCCCGGAGCAGAAGGATGTAATGATGAGCCGGAGGTCACTGAGACGAGTGCCGCTATGTCCAAGCATCCCCTATTCTCCTTCGAACCGGGGCTTATAGTGGGCATAAAGTTTCGGGAACCATGTGTCGACATAAAGGACTTCCGAGCCGAGCTAAGACAATATGCGTATGTGAAATACGTGGACTTGAAAGAAGGTGACTTTGAGGCGTTCGTTCGCGTCGATAGTAAAACCAACGCCAACGCGCTAGTACAGGAATACAACTCCGCGGAACACAGCGCTCTGATACTCAGTGGCGAGCTAGAGCAACAGTATTGGCACAAGATGTTGCGCGATCGAGAGGACAAACTGAACAAACGCGTTAAAACGGAGAAGGTTCGTGGGCGTACGAAGTTGATTCGTAAGATCAATAGCCACATCAAGTTTGACGATGATGACGACGATTAGGGACCGTTCGAACAAGAGGAAAATAAATAAAATTTCGCAGATCTTTTCCTTCATGTGCAAAATGCGTTTCGATTCCGCATCATACGAACCGTTTTATTCGTAAAATAAATCTAGCAATAATAATCCCCGCACATCAACCTTTAAGAGCAGGAAGTGCATCGGAATACGTTTTGTACTTGGTAATCCAGCACTTGTCCGTCCCTTGTCTTTCTAGACGAGCAATCTTTCGATTTCTTGCTGGATCGATACGATCTGCGATTTCAGTTGCGAGCCCTCGTCGATCGTAACTGAGCAAGCTACGATAGGACGCGAAACGCCACAGGCACGACCCAGGGCCTGCTTAGAGCGCACAAACACGTACGGCACGTTTTTATCCTCACACAACAGAGGAAGGTGTAGGATGATTTCAATTGGTTCGGCGTCGGCTGCCATTACAATGAACTCCGACAGACCGCGGTTCAGCGTTTTCGTGGCTTCGTTGGCTCCACGGCGTAGCTGCTTGTAGCTGACGGCCTGCTGGATCAGCGTCATGATCTTCGACGTAAGCGCCTGATCCGCCAAAGGATAGGCTTTCGGGTTAACTTCCTCCGTCTGTGGAAAAAAACATGCCGCCACGAGGTTAGAATTTCACCTTCGTCCACACCGATGATTAAGTGCGTTCCGCATGTTTCATTTCGCCTGCTACGGAAAGTACTCACCATTTTGAGTTTTCGAGAGAAAATAGCACAAGGAATGCAATGTAGAATGAGGTAATATAGGCTTAACACTTTAATGCAAAGCCTCTGCTCGTAGCTTCATTGGCCGCTTGCGATAAAATGTGTTTTCGAATGCTTTTGACATTCCGGCAACAAAAGCACGCTGTTCGTGGTTGACATTTCAAAGCCACAGTTGATTGCTCTTCGTCACCCAAACAGCCCATCCCTAAGTTGCAGCCTTTTCCAGGGGTTTGCAATTTAACCCTTTTCCTTATTTGCTACGAAATTCGCTAGTAAAGGTCACAGACAAGCATCGCATATTATTTAGTAGAATCAAGTGAATTACCACTGTTTCGTAGGCGATCTTTGTAGATTTCTTTGTCGTTCTTCAGTGCCATAGTTGCAGCGGAATGCATTACCAACATTAATTTGCGTGCATGCATTTGCATAACAAAGGTTGTGTTATCAGCAGATTAGCGACACAAACCATGGCAGAGGAGCACTCGGACAGCTCGCTAACGTCCATCGACGACGAGGAACGTACCGACAACACCGAAAACCTCTGTGAAAACCCGACCCGCGACATCCTGACCGAAGGCTTTTTTCGTCTGTTTAAGCCCGTGATAGACGATCTGGATAACAAAATTCGGGACGCAAGCAGCACGCAGAATGAGCTCCGGTCCGTGCTCGATGATTTGTCTGGTGAAATGAAGAACCTCAACTTTGAGAACGATCCTGTGCTGCATGAATACTTTAAGCGAATGGTGCGCATAAAGCAAAAAGTGGTGGTGATTATGAACATTTTGCAAGGTGCTCAAGAAAGATTATTGCTGCTTTGCCAGCAGCAGGAGCTACAAACAGTAGATCCCGGAACGGCCGAGCCATAAATTTCGACTCTCTGATGAACTAGGCGCGTGATTGAAATAGCTATAATTGTACTGTACATCTCATTAAACATTCGTCAATGGTACTGAGTGCGTTTATTTCTTGAAGAAGCTTGAAATACTTTTCGACCCACTGGCGGCCTTCGCCAACGCTTTGGACTTGGCAGAAACTTTCCTTTCCGGTGCTTGCAACTTGATGGGAGTGGTGTCGTGTTGTTCTTCCTTTTTAATTTTCTTCAACACCGCCGATTCCAGATCAGCGATGGATTTTCTTTTTTTCGAAACGTTCTCATCCTCCGGAAAACCGAGCGCTATGGACAGCTTTTTACACATATCCAGCGAGAGATAATCACTAACGATGCCGTACGCCGTGTGCAACGCTTCTTTCTCATCTAAATCCGCTGCGTTCTCCTTTTCCTCTTTGACAAAATTTTTGGAGCGTGCCGCGGAACCATCCTGTTTACTGACGGCTCCGCTTAACCGCTGGCATTTGCTGACCAACCAGGCCAAAGCCTTTGCTTCACTGTATCTGTAAGCAATGATGTCACCGGCACGCTTTTCGTCCGATATCAAACCCAACCCAACCGGGCTCAGAACATCGGCTAGTAGAGAAAGGTGTGGAAATTCATCGTCCATCAATGCTTGCTCTAGCGGAACCGCTCGTTTCGTGCAATGCTGCTCCAAATACGGAAGAACCAGAAACAGCGGGTCGATAAGCGTGGGTAAAAATATCCTTCCATTAGAACATACGGACTGGTTAATGAACCAGGACCTGTGGTGCTCATTAAAACAATTCACTTCATACAGAGTGCTCTGTCCCTGAGGCCCTCCCCGGTGTAACAGATATTTTGATGCCTTCGTCGTGGCCGGATTTCGTAGAGCTACGATTTGTAAACTGGAGCCACCACTTCCAATGAGGGAATCTGTAACAAGAACACATGATAGTTGAGAATTTTCCGGAATGCGGTTAGTTTTGAGTGTTAAATTACCTTTTAAAACAAAAAAGAACTTGTTATTAGACATTGCGACAAAAATATATCGGAGGATTGGAGAGAAAACAAAACTCGATCACGGCGCCAAATTTTCGACACGCCCTATGAAAAAGGTGCGGCCCACGGGTGCGTACAGTTTCGAAAATGGATGCACTAGTTTTCCGACGAAAACAAAACTTTTCGAATGCTGTTTGATTGCTGGAGATTTTGTGTATTATTAAATTTTCCATTTGCATTCGTTCCAAACTGCTAATGAGCTAGATTTGTGGACCATTTTCACGAAAAAGCGTCCGTCTACCGTGAGAGGCTTTTCGAAAAGGCTTTGCGATGTTCGAACTCGAAGATGCTCCCTGTTGATGTTGCTGCTGGCTGCTGTCAAATAAATTGAAACCCAGCCAGTTCAGAACGGAAAGCGAAAACGGTCGGAAAACGCATAACGACGCGAAAGTTTTTCGCAAAATTATCAGTCCTATCTGCGTCACACGCACGGCATTCTACCGGAAGTGCGTCGTTGGTTACTTTACGCGACGTGTGCAAGTGTCGCGGACAGTTTCGGCTGGCTTTCGAATGACGAATATGGTCTTCTCCACGGACGCAGAATGGTAGAATAGTGCTCGGCCCTTGCGACAGTAGCAGCTGCCGGACGGTGTTGCGTGAAGTGAAAACTCAGTGTTTGTGATCCACTTTTGGTCGTTTCGTCACGGGCGGAATCGTTCCCCGCAGTGTTCTCGACTCCGAGAGCGGAATTTAGTCAAACGGAATATGTGTGTTTCCTGAAGCCGCCCCGCCCCCCACAGCGTGCGTGTTTACTGTCCGTCGGGTGTTTTTGTCGTGTGTTACGTGCGTAACCCTTTTTAACACTGCTACCGATAAGCCCCTCCGTTCCTCGGCTCATCTCGTGGGAATCTCGTGAATGTTTACCTTTCGTTCGAATTTGAACGGCAAAGTGTGTAGTGTAACGTAAGAATCCGTACGGAAGCTTGCGCAACTCTGGCCTCTTTCCTCTAGCGTAGTTGCAACGATTGCTAGAGTGTGTGCGAGAAAGAGAGAAAAACAGAGAGCAAGAGCGAAGGAAACGATAGAGTGCTACTAAATATCGTGTTTGATAAGGCTAGCGAGCGAACCGGGCTCGCTTAATCGCACTTGTCTGGCAAAGCATCCCAAAGTTCTAGTGCCGCACCATCGAACAAGTACCTTCCCGCCGTGCTCCGAACCCCCCTCGAAGGGTTGGGCGTAAACAGCGCCTAGTAGCAGCGGCTACCACCATCAATGACCGAGCTCGGTCCGAGGGAGGAGGGGGAACTTTGCCATTCGTCTCCGTAGGCCGCGGGCTATGCTCGGCACCCCTGGCTGTGGCCGGAAGAAAGGGACACATTTTCACGGACGGAGGAAGTAAAAACGGTGCGACCCTCGTTACGTCGTCGTTGCGATTCGATTCGATTTGTGCGGCGTACGGCGAGGCATCTTTTGCTGGGACAACTGGGAGCGCAATGAAATAAAATAAAATAACACGGTCTGAAGTCGCCGACCTGCTAGAGATGGATGTGATCTGCGGTTACTAGTTACTTCTACTATCCGCTTCATCCGCGCGGGCATGCGCCAGCCACTTTAGCGCCGTTCATAAATTTGAATAGTGTCGCATCCCTCGTCGGTTCTCGGCCCACGGACTCGCGGTACCCTCGGAAAACGGGACCCACTTTGTGTGCGCTTACACCGTGTTTAGGTGTGTGCGCAGTGCTGAGGCAGCATAAAAAAAGAACCGAACCCTGCTGCACGTGCGGGCCAGGGGATCAAGTCCTGGCAACAGTGACCCATTCGTGTGCGCGTGTGTGCGTTTACGGGGGAAAGAGACACAACATAGGCGCGCCCTTCGATGAGGAACGTGACGGGGTGAGCCATTGCGTAGCCTAGGTGAGTGCGAGGGATAAGTGCCCTACGGTTGCGTGTGCGCGACCGGGACAGTGCTAGTGGGTGAATTGATGGGCCAAAGAGGAAGCAAAACACAACAGACGGCAGCGCGCTGAAGTGCCACACCGGGAGGGAGATGAGAACGCGAGCGGAAACAAAACATCTGCCGTGGAAATAATAATTAAACACACGGCACGGCACGATGATTATGCTGCATATGTGCTAGGTGGCGACTGCACTGGTAGTGGTGCGCAGGAAGACAGCAAAGGATACGGGCGAACCAGTCGGTCGTGAGGGTGAAGACGTGGAGATCGTGTCTCCGGTCCGGGACACGCACCCGGGCGCCAGGCGCATCCCGACGGCGGCATACGCAAGAATCGAATAAAGCAGCAACAACACAGTCCAGGATCATTTGATCCCTTCTTGGCCCAAAGACGAAGTCTCAGTTGTTTGTATGTGAGACGCCCGAATTTGTATAGTCACAGGCTTGTGATGAAAGGATAGGACGATCCGCCGCATTGTAGAAAGTTGATTGAACTCTTGTGCGTTCCAATATCTCGCTGGGAACTTAGGGGAACTGCTTTCACCGACTCCCCTTGAAGCGGTAGGGCCTGTGCACCACCACAATGGACTCTTCGGACGACGATAACTCGGAGCACTCGCAGGGAGATAGGTTGAGCAAAACGCGTTGGAGCAAGCACGAGGTAAGGCTTTGGAATTTCGCAGATACCGCAGCAGAAAGGCGCCAGAAAAGTGTTGCGTGAGTCATAGCCTAACCATGGTGTTGATCCCTGTCCGCAGGATGCCGCACTGAAAACACTCGTGGAGCAGTACGGTGAACGGTGGGAAATCGTTTCGAGACTGCTGAAGGACCGGACCGATGTGCAATGCCAGCAACGTTGGACCAAGGTGGTCAACCCGGATTTAATCAAGGGCCCTTGGACGAAAGAGGTAAGGGTGAAAGCAAAGATATCTCTGAGCCTCAGGTAAATCTAACCATCTAATCGCTACAATGATTGCTGGTCGGCTTCGCCAGGACACGTCGACAGTGTCTTGGGGTATGCCCGAATTTTAAAATGATTTCGAAAACACACCCCGTTTCATCGTGAGTCACCGAAGCGTCCCAACGGAGAAATATCTTTTCGCCTTTTTTGTCTTTACCCCTTGCGTATGAAGATAGGGGGCAAATTGCACAATCCTACAAATTGCCCTACGAAAGAGGGTAAGAAGATTTCTCGGCGGTGTACCCCTTTCGGTTTTTTTTCACTTTCTAGCTCTGCTTCTTCCTCCCATGTGTTCGTCGATCGTATTTTATGTACTTCCCTTAGTGTGGCCCGCTCCCAGGGCACAGGTTTAAGATTGCCGCACAAGGTGTGTGGTGCGACGACGATGTTCTTTTTCCCCCAGGACCAAGGATCCTACTGGACCGTAACGCCCGTAGACCCCAGCGACAGGAAACGACAAGAAGTTCCTCCACCAACTTTCTGCTGGTTGGTTGGTTTCTGTGGTTGTTGTTCTTTGTTTCGCCGTCACCGGGAACCAGCACGCAACCGTGTCGTAGTTATGAAATACGGTCACCGAGCTGTGACACGAAATGTTGACATAAAATTTTTGAAGAACTTTGGATGCGTGTGAATTACAGTATCGATCTCTCCTTGCAATGGGTAGAGGCGAGGTACATCGAAAAGCTTAAAGCAGTACAGGAAACGGAGTTGTTAAGCCCTTGCCTTCATGCAGAGCATAACGATATGTGATGGGAGTAGCTATGCCGGAACTGGATCATTACGATAATTCCATCGGTCATCGCGGCGCTTGGTGCTTGGGCACCATCGTTCAAACTAACCCAAATCATACGATCGGCATAGTGGCGTTTGGAGCCGATCCTATTTCCGATGATGCAGCGCTTTTGTTTTTGCCTTAGGTGCGTTTATTTGTTATAGGATGCGTACCTACCACTGGCCGGCTGTGGCATAGACCGCGTAAACAGGTGGATCTTGTTTCCAAAATTTCAATCAAATGTATTTCTCTGTCGAAAATATTGACTAAATCGTATGTCTTATGCTTGCAATAAGTAACGAACCGTCTTTGCTCATTACCATAGGAGGACGACAAAGTGGTGTCTCTGGTGCAAAAATATGGACCAAAAAAGTGGACGGTCATCGCACGGCACCTGCGCGGACGCATCGGGAAGCAGTGTCGCGAACGGTGGCATAACCACCTGAACCCGGATATTATCAAGTCGGCCTGGACGGAGGAAGAGGACTTGATGATCTATACGGCGCACCAGAAGTGGGGCAACCAGTGGGCCAAGATAGCGAAACTTCTGCCCGGCCGGACGGATAACGCCATCAAAAACCACTGGAATTCGACCATGCGCCGCAAATATGAAGGCCCCGAAGCAACACGACGCCGGGGAAAACTGCCAAGCTTGTCCTATTCGGCACCGCTGTCCGGTGGCAGCACTTGTGGCGACGGTTCGGATGGAAACGCCAGCAGTGGCCCACAACCACTCCCAAAGCGCGAAAGTCTGCAGAACATTATCCGCAATAATCGCAAAAAATCGACGCTTGATGATAGCATGCTCCACGACAACCTTCCGGCGGAAGAGAGCATTATTGATGGAACTGTCGCGGTGTCGACGGAACGGGGCGATTTCCTCGTCAGCCCCGTCGCCGATCGTAAGAAGCATTACGTTATCGAACCGTTGTACTCAGCGAAGCTGGATTTGAAGCTCCTGTATAATCAGTCGGGAAAAATGCCGCTGAACAACAATAACACAATCGCCGAAGGAAATGCTCCGACGGCGCCGGGAACAAGGCACGTGTTGGGCACCACCTTGCTCGTACAGAAGCACCATGGTGGGATTCAGCAGTTGGCTCAGTGTATTCCAGCCAATATCGATCTACACGAACTGATCAACTCACCGAAAAAGGTTTGCGAGGATGTTGAACCGATGGACAGCAAGGTAACCCCCAACATCCTGCGGCGCAAGAGGAAACATGTTGGGGATGAAATGGTAAGCGATGTTAATGGCACCTTAGCCTTTTGTAACTGAAATGTCAACGTTCACCATTTGAATAACTATTTCCTTCCACTCGATTAGAACGAGCTGCAAATGCTGCGAGCACAGGCGCAATACCAGGTCGATAGTGCTGGTAATCCGATCGACGACGATCACATCGCAAGAGGCGCAGCGGCCGGCGGTGGCAATGGCTATGGCTATGGGGCGCCCGGCTTTGGTTCCCACATTCTCTCGCCGTCCATCACGCCCATTAAGCCGCTTCCGTTCTCGCCGAGTCAGTTCCTGAACTCTCCCAGCTTGAATGTGTCCTTTGATCAGATTCCCGCTAGTACACCCGTCAAACGGGCCGCACTTAAAGTACGTTTTTGCCATTGATTGATCACTTTTTTTATACGGCTGTGGTATTTGAGGAGATGAAAAAGGTCGATTTTTTACTAACGATCGTATGCTTTACACAGAACGACACTAGTCTATTGAGTACCCCGGTTCCAGCGAAGGACACTGGTCTTTCCATGATCAAAAAAGAACCTCCGTCGTCGACGAAGCAGCAGGAGAGCGGGGACAAAGACGAGGAGAAGAACAAAACCCCGTTGAAAGATGCAAAGCGATTGTTTGAACCACGTACACCAACGCCGTTTAAAAATGCAATGGCTGAAGTGGGCAAACGACGATCGGAAGTGTAAGTGTTTGAAGCTTGGGCTGAGAATTTATTGATTCAGAAGAAAATCGCAGAAACTTATTTTCGATTGTCGCTCCTGCTTAGCTACGTACCACCAAGCCCTGCCGGTATCGGAGAGGACATCGCGGAAATCATGCACCAGGAGCGGGAAAAGGAAAGCTTGTCCGAATCGTCGCTGGTGAGTGACTCATCGTCCGCCGCCAACAAAACGACGGCCAGTAATGGTACACAGGACGCAAGCAAGGTGCAGTTGAAGGAAAACAAAATTCCGCCCTCTTCGCCACGGATGCACAAAAAGGGTTCCAGCTCAGTCTTCTCGCAGCAATGGGATAACTCGGACATGAGTTTCTTTGCGGAAACACCTGTAAGTGAATGACACCTCCATAATCCAGGCTTTTTGAGGCTCAGTGCAAGACTAACATCATGTTTTCTGCTTCTTCTGGCTGTAGAGCAAGTCGGTCATCTCAGAAACGGGTGTACCCTACTCTCCGTCAATCCGCGATCGGCTGGGCGATTCGGAAGTACTGCTTGACGATTACACTGGGTTGCACGAAACCGCTGGTAATTCTGCGGACAACAGGTTGCAAAACAAACCCACAACACCAACGGTGAGTGCTGCGCAATGTCCCCCATTGCAAGTGGTTCATCATTTTCTTTGTTTGTCTCATTTAGTCCGTCGACCACAAATGGTTGAAGTACGCGTGTGGCAAAACACGTGACCAGCAAACCATTGCCCAGCAGGCGCACAACTGTCTCAAGAAAACGTCTCTTCAGCCACGCTCTTTGAACTTTTATAAATAAGCTCACGTGAGCGTGGATTGATGATTCGTACCAATCCCCATAAGGCCATCGCAGATGCAATGAGTGATTTCATGTCAACATGAAATCATTATAGTGTACCCAGGTGCAGCAGTCGGGCGCTTTCAGGAAGAAGTTAGAAATTAAATCACCAATACATGTAGCGTAAGTTCGAAAGGGACGGAAAGGAACTACAATGTAAAGGAGTTTGCCGTCGTGCATCATACGCGGCGCAATTTGGTTCAATTTGATTTAGTAGCGGTAACTCCCAACTATGAGTTTTCATTTCGTCCAACATACGGTAGACAAAGAGGAGCGCATAAAACTAACCAAAAACCTCATGTGTGGACACGTACATACTGTACTAATATTTGTGCCGGTAAAATCTAAATTAGCATACGTAATGGAGCATACATAGGTATACAAGCTTGATTTATTTTGCCTAGATGTCGCAAAGTTTTGTTGTAGTAATTCTATCTAAAAAGAGAGTAACAGATATGCCGGATATGGCGGCATATACCAAGTCATAATATTTTATATTTTACTTTAAATGTAAGCTTTTCGACGAAATTTTTTTTTTGTAGTTTGAGATAAGTCGAGTCGAGGAACTTTGTTACGAGCCGTTTTTTCTATCTTTGCTTCAGTTATAATTTTTCGAAATTTTACCCGTTTTCTTTTCGAGCATTTTGCCCCATTTGTCGTTGTTTTGTGAATCATTGACAACCTGAGCAAAGCTGAGCAAAATTTTTTGTAACGCCGACGGAACAATGGGAGGATTTCATATTGTACGTAAGCTTATTCTCATCGAATATTCTGTTTGTGAAAGTATACATAAGTGTAAGGGAGTAATAACGAAAGTTATTGAAACATTATAATTCTGCAAAATGTTAAAAAAAGAAATTGTGTAGCATAGCGTAGGAAATGTTCCGCTGAGAAAGATGCTTAGAGTTCACCACTTAGAACACCTCCTACAATAAGAACGGTAGTGGTTTAATTTTACCGAAAAATAAACATATTTTCATCTAAACAACAACAAAAACTGCATTAATTTGCCTACCAAACCAATTCTCTGTGGTTCCATTATCTTGTAAAGCAAGCTTCTTCCTGACATTCTGCTACTACCGCAAGTTCTATGCATCTTGGTCCGATGGCTGTCAAACGC
The DNA here is from genome assembly GCF_943735745.2 of Anopheles bellator. NCBI lineage: Eukaryota > Metazoa > Arthropoda > Insecta > Diptera > Culicidae > Anopheles > Anopheles bellator. The sequence goes on along the minus strand of NC_071286.1, from coordinate 70,738,102 downwards.
GATGTTTACAAATGTGTTCACGTTTTGCGGTGTGTGCTTGGATGCGAAAGTCCTCTTCGAAACGGTGTGTGGCTGAATGTTTAAAAAATGTTGGTAACCGACATAAATAATGTTAAAATCTATAACCTCAGCGGTGGCAAATCAATTCCGGAAGTAAGTACAACATCTGACTGGCTTAGTTCGGGCAATACTTACATTCCATTACGATGATTTCATTGCGCCATAGTGGCTAGTCGATCGGAAGCGAAAACAAGGCTCGAAAAAGAAGCAGGCCAGTTCGGATCGCCGCATAGAGCTAATACAGGATTTCGATATGCCCGGCGTTGCAACGGCCATAGCGATAACTCCAGATGGACAGTACGTCCTGGCAACGGGAACATACAAACCACGTGTCAAGTGCTTCGAAGTGAGCAATTTGTCTCTAAAGTTTGAGCGCTGCTTCGATTCGGAGGTGGAAAAGTTCGAAATCCTTAGCGATGACTACAGCAAGATGGCCTTTCTTCACGCGGACCGATACGTTGAGATACACGCAGCACCCGGCCGACACTATCGGTTGCGGATTCCTCGTTTCGGCAGAGATATAGTGTACCACAAGCCGACCTGCGATCTCCTGCTGGTTGGTACGTCGGCGGACATTTACCGGTTGAATTTGGAGCGCGGACAATTCCTGTTGCCTTACACTACCGCAGCCAGTGCAATTGATAGCGTCACGGTGAATCGCGAACACCAAATGATATGCGTCGGCACTCAGGAAGGTACGATCGAGGCGTGGGACTATCGTGATAAAGCGTGCTGTGGAACACTGGATGTTGCCCGGAACTTACCGCCAAGTAAAGAGGTACCATCAATTACTGCGCTAGAGTTCAAAAATGGACTTACGATAGCGGCCGGCACATCGACGGGCCACGTGCTACTTTACGACATTCGTGGTCGCAGTCCAATCGCCGTGAAGGACCATCTCAACCAGCTGCCGATTAAAAAGATACGCTTCCAGGGAGAACAAAAATCGGTCTACTCGCTCGATGCGGCCATGCTGAAGATTTGGGACGAAAGCACGCTAAAGCAGAAGGCATGCGTGGAATCGAGTAGCAATTTCAACGATTTCGCACACTTTCCCGGCAGCGGGTTGTTTCTGTTTGCAGAGGAGGACACCAAGATGCTTCCGTACTACGTGCCGAGCGAGGGACCCGCACCGCGCTGGTGCTCGTTCCTCGACAATCTCGTGGAGGACATTGAGTCGGAAACGGTACACAATTTGTACGACGATTACAAGTTTGTTACGAAACAGGAACTGGCCGACTTGAAGCTCGACCATCTGGAGGGCACGTCAATGCTTCGAGCGTACATGCATGGGTGAGCGAATGGAAAAGACTCAAACGAGTGTTGAATGCCCCACTATTCCTGTTTCTATTGCTCAATTTTAGGTTCTTTATCGACATACGATTGTACAAACAGGCCAAATCGGTCTCCGACACGTTTGCTTTCGATGGATTCCGAAAGGAGAAGATACGCAAGCAGATTGAAGCCGCACGTCCGGCTCGTATTCAGCTGAAGTCTGCCCTGCCCGAGGTAAATCGTGACCTTGCCCAGCAGCTGATGGAAGAGGAACACATGCGAAATGCTAAACGAAGCGCCATTGCCAAAGGGCTGCTAAGAGACGATCGATTCAAGGGCATGTTCCAAAATCCCGATTTCGAAGTGGATAAGGAAGCAAACGAGTACCGTATCCTTAGTGCCGTTCTGCAGCGCTCAGAACGGGACAAGGCACGGCGCAAGGAGAATGTGGTTGTCGATCCGGAGGAAGAGCAGAACGATGAGCAGAGCACGGACGATGATCTGTACAGCGAAAAAAGCGAAAGTGAGCGGGAGGGCGATAAGGAAGACGAAGGAATGGACGAAGAACGTCCCGGAAAGGGTGCCAGAAATGGAAAGGCAAATGTTCGACCACAAAAACTTGGCAATGGTCGCGGGAAAGAATCGAGTGGTGTTCGGAATGACGAAGAAGGTGATGAAGCTGAATTTTCTCTAGACGTGGAAGAAGGTGCCAACTTTAATATCATTCAGCCATCGAGGAAACTGCAAACGTTAGTAACTGACGGCCTTTTCGTAATTCATAATTGTCCTAATATGCTCCGCTTTCTGGCATGCTTTCAGTGTATCACTTGGCAAGCGCGTTACGAAACTGGATCACACCACGACAACCGCTCAGTTTGATAATGGTATCGGAAAGCGAGAAATCACTTTCACTACGGCAGCCCGATCGCGTGGCGGTAAGGACGAAGAACGGGATCGGTCGCGTTATCAGGCGGCACTTAAGAAACACAAAGAAGAACGCCGGAAGGTGATACGTTCGGCAAAGGGTGTCATTAGGAAGGCGGTGACGAAGAAATTTTAAACTTTTGTGTAGCGTATCACAAAGCAAAGGATTTATTAACTGCATCGCTCAAATTGGTTGATCTCGAACTAAAATGGGCGATTTGTAAACTGGAAATATACAAACAAGTTCAAATTGTTGTCCCATCGTTCTTCATCGGTGTCGCTGGCAGCTGATTCATGCTGTCCCAATCGATCTCGGAGAAATCGATCAAAATTCGACTGTGGCGCGGTTTGTACTGTGTGTACTTAACGCCCGCCGCATCGAACATCCGCTTCGCCGCGATCGTTTGATATTTGAGCGCATGCTTATCGCTCATGTACACCACCTCCTTGATCGCCGACTGGATAATGATCTTTGCGCACTCGTTGCACGGAAACAGGGCCACGTACATGGTGCAGTTTTTCACGTCCGCACTATTTTTGTTCAGGATTGCGTTCACCTCCGCGTGGCACACGTAGAGGTACTTCGTTTCCAACGGATCGTCCGATGTTTTCGACCAGGGGAAGTCATCATCGTTGCAGCCGGTGGGAAAACCATTGTACCCGAGGCCAACCACTCGCTTCTCTTCGTTCACGATGCAGGCACCGACCTGGGTCGACGGATCTTTGCTTCGTTTTGCCGCCAGAAAAGCCATCGCCATAAAGTACTCGGTCCAATCGATGGTGTCCCTTCGTTTGTAGTTGTCCTTCGGCGACTGCACCGCTGCTGCGGCAGAGATATTATCTTCCATTTAGGCGATTTTTCGAGACCACGAACTGCAACTGCAAAAAGGATCGAGTTATATGGCGAGGCGTTGGTCCTTGGTGCAAAACCGGAGTTTTCACGCGCCAACCCAACTGTCACCCGCGAGCTGTCAAAACGGCAAACTGTCAATCTTTCAGGGTTTCTTTTCGGTGTGGTGGCCTTTTCGTGCGTAATTTCTTTCGGCCGATCCGGTGTCCAATAATTGAATAATGCTACTGCAACACTGACCAAAGGCCAAGCATCGTCATCCATCCGTATCGATCGTAGTAGCCCGAGATGCCGAAGAAGAAGACAGGCCAGCGGAAGAAGGCCGAAAAGCAGAAGCTGCGCCAGAAGGAGATCCGGAACCGCGAATCTCAACTCCCGGAGCAACCATGCAACGTAGCGATGGATTGCGAAAAGTGTGGCAAGTACGTGTTGGCCGAGAAGTGCCGTTCTCGATATTTGAGCTTGTGTATCTACTCTCTCTTTCCATGGTTCCCTTTTATTGCACCCTTCGAAAAGGAAACAAAAATCCCGAGCTTTCTGCTACTTCTGCCAGAGTGTCCAGCGGTTACCGGTCTGTGCGCAGTGTGGGAAGCAAAAGTGCATGCTGAAGACGGGGGATTGTGTGATCAAGCATCCTGGCGTGTTTACGACAGGCCTGCAGATGGTGGGAGCGATCTGTGATCACTGCGAGGCCTGGATCTGCCACGGCAGGAAGTGTCTGCAGACGCATGCCTGCGTTTGTCCACTTATGGACGCTGTGTGCATTGAATGCGAGCGTGGCGTTTGGGATCACGGAGGACGGATGTACAAGTGCAGCTTCTGTGACAACTTCCTGTGCGAGGACGACCAGTTTGAGCATCAGGCCTCCTGCCAGGTGTTGGAATCCGAATCCTACAAGTGTCAGTCGTGCAACAAGCTTGGCCAGTACTCGTGTCTGCGGTGCAAGACGTGCTATTGCGACGATCACATTCGGCGGAAAGGTTTCAAGTACGACAAGAACAAACCGATACCGTGTCCCAAGTGTAACTACGAGACGAGCCAAACGAAGGATCTTAGCATGTCGGGTACGATCATGTTGATCGGCGGAATACAGCGGTATAGGTTGCTAACAGACATTCTTTCTTTTCTCAACCTGAAGTTCGCAGTCACAAGTACGGAAGGAAACGGCTGGATGATGAAGGAGAGGACGGTGATTATGCGTACGACGATGAGTACACGGCGTACCGGAACAAGTACGACGAGGTTTCGGATAGTTCTTCAGATGAAGATTACGATGACGACGACGAGTCAGAGTCGACGACGAGCGGAGAATCGGATAAAGAATCCGCCAGCACCAGTGGGGCGCAGAAGAAAACATAGCTCCTCCAGTTTGGTCCGCCCGTTCCTCTACGCAAATGGTTTCTTTCAGTAAGCTAGTAATTATGTGCGGCACCAATCGTAGACGAGTTGGGAGCGTTTATTGATTGCGCTAGGCTTTGGCCGGGAATTTTGTGGGCTAGCAGATTGTAATAAAAAAAAATGAATATTTTGAAGGCAACTAAGAGGGTGATTGAACAAAAGAAAAATGAACCTGCGGCAGCGGCTGACGTTCAAAACGCCTAAAAGAACATTCCTCTTAAACGTCGGCCCATTCCTTGCCGGTCATACAGGACGTTGAATTTGTTCACCAGTTGGTTCATATCGTTCGAAACCTTCGTCAGTGCCCCGAGGTAAGTGATCAGTCCGACATCATTCGATTGCTGGGAAAGCAGAAACCGAAAGAATATAAATATTCGGAATAATATTGTTTAAATAGTAAAGCTTACCGTATAGAATTCCTCTTTAAATGAAGGATTCTGCACCACGGGCAACCGGCGACTCAATGAATAGGCCATACGCAGTATCTCCTGGTTCGGTTCCAGCTGACCGCTCTCAACAGCTTTAATGTAGGCCAAGACGATCTTCACCCGCGAGTTTAGCATCTTAATCGCGCTGTACTGCGCCAACAGATGTTCGGCCACGGTGGAGTTTTCGTCCGACTCATTGGTGGACATGCGGGCAACGTGATCAACGCCGATACGCTCCGCTTCTTCGGTGGCCAATGTGTAGCTGAGCGGTACGAACAACATCATGGCCTCACCTTGTACTATGTCGATCACAGATTCGTACACTGAGATGGGCAGTTGCTGCAGGGGGACAATCAGTAAAGCAGAACAATGATTGACGACACCAGCGTGGCCGCTGCCAGAAGTGCTTACGTTCATGTTTCGACTGAGCGGATCTAACAGGAGCATTATGGGGCATTCGTTGATTTCGCAGATCTGTTTATGAATGTTGATGTGCTTGTCGGTGGGAATCGCATCGGTCGTGTACCAGCCGAGAAAATCGAGATCACTAAACACCTGCTTGTCTGAGGGGACGAAACAACGGAAATCGTGAACAGCATCGGCCATCGCCAGGTTCGAGGCGCACTACTTACACTGTTCTTCCTTTACGTGATAGTAATCCATCATGATCACTATGTCATCGTCGTTGAGCACATCGTACTTGAGCTCGAAAGAGTTCATCACCTCGATATTTCGTCCTTTCTGCTTCCCGATGAGCGCCCCGAAGGCCAGCGGCTTGCTGCCTTTCTGCGCCCGAGTACGCGTCCAGTGGTCGGAAATGTTCATAATGACCAGTGGGTGAAGCGAGCACGTCACGGACGGCACAGTGGCACTGCCGGCCATTACATTTTTGCCCTCCGCTAATGCTTTCCCACCCAGACCGCTAGTACCGGCGGCGGCCGGGGCCGGCGATGGAACCGCCTGTGAGGTTGAAGCGATCGCAGGAACAGCGGCCGCTGCGGCTGATGTACTGGCGGTGGCCAAAACTCCTTCACTGTCCACGTCCATCTTTTCCTCCGCCGGTTGGCTCATTGTTTGCTAAACTTTTTGGCTGCGCGAACTTACAAACCCGTGGCACGGCAACTTCCTACAGTTTGCGACTCAATTGCGAGAAATGGGAAACAATGTTTTGATCCCGCTTCGTTTGACGTCTGGAAAACCAAGGTTACTATAGCACCCCAGAGCAGGTGAGTTTTGGCATTGTGATGCCAAACAGTAGAAGAGCCCTGCGCCGACCTTTTCTATACGTTTTTTGAAATTCATTGTTCTCACTAAGTTAATGTACTGTACTATTCGTTCGTTTTTGATTAACCTCAAAGTAAATTTACTTAATAAATTAGAGAGACTTTGCCGTAGCGTTGAGAGAATGATTGTATGACAAATGGTTCAGTGAAGCGCAGCAGTAAACAAAGGTGGCGTAGATTCGTGGTCGATTGTTTTGCGAGTGGATAAAGTGTCCAAAAAGCGTGAACATCGCCGCCCTCCATTCCGTTTTATTGACGACGCATCGAAATGCCGGGTGTGAATGAATCCTCGGTTCAATCCACTCGCTAGTGTGACGGCGCAAGACGAATTCTAGGACAAGCGAGTAAGTACCGGGTGTTTGTTTTCGACCGTAATCCTTTTGTCCATGAAGAAGCCCCTCCGTGCCGTTGGACTACGTTGTGGTTCACAGATGGGCCGATCATTGGGCGAGCTCACAAAAGGATAAGCAACAAAAGTTGTGCATGCTGCACTACCGTGTGCATCAGCCGAGGTTATGGCACGGATTACCATCGTCATCAGTGGGTGCAGTTTTTCATTCATGCACAGTTTTCATAAATGCGACATTTAGCGCTTTGGAGCGTAGGGGGTGCCAACTAATATTGGTATCAGCGAGAATGAGTGATTACCGTTTGCTGACGGGGCACCGGAGAGAAACCGAATAAACGACCGACTCGCGTGACATATTGCTTTTCTGTGGACTAGGGATTCAGCTTCGCTCCGGTACCAGTGATATTTATTTACATTTCTCCCGCAAACAGGGCCCCAGCCGATCCGGGAAAGGGAAACCAATTTATTGTGGTTTTAGGCGACCGATTGACGACGGCAAGGCATCGGGAATTAGGGGCCACATTAAAAAGGATCAGCCCGCAATATGTTAACCTATTTACTCCTGTTTAGAGAGGTTTTCACACGGCGAGAGGATGATAAGTCAATTGGTTCGTAGTGCGAAAAAGGGAACACAATTAGGGCGTGATAATTTATCACAACCGACGCCAGCGGTGGGTTTAATTGAACATCTGAAGTACCGGTTCCGGCATTTTGGCAACCAATGAAAGTTACGATGAACTATACAGATTTGATGGTGGATCCTGCATAGTTAAGGTTTTGAAATTTGATAAATTTACGTTCCAAAACAAATGTAATTCAACAATTTATTGATTCATTTCCGCGCAAACGTGCAGTTTCGGCAGGCTAAAAATTAATTTGGGAATTTACCCGAGAATCCTTTTATTATTCTTCGTCGCTAATCAAGTGTGTAACAATCCGTATCAGACTGCCTTCGATCACCGTCGAATCGCCGTCGATTGGCCCACTTTGGACCCGGTAAATCCAACCGATTATCCCGTCTCATGGTCGAAATATCCTTGACGTCGGTTCGCCGTCTGTAGCACCAAACGAAGGGTGTTCGCACAATAGGGAGCAGCAGAACATCAAAGATGGCACTCCAATCGTTAGGGCAGGTTTCAAGGATTAAGCACAGGGTCCGCTTGGTTCCGCTTGGTCCCGCTGAGTCAAGTCATGCCATGGCAGGGTGCTGAATTCGGAACACCACACACCGTAATCCGCATCCGCATTGAGCCGAAATGAGGCACACCGAGAGGAAAATATTTTGATCTGCAATCGAGCGTTTAATTGAAGTGTAATTTAAATAACAATCAAGTTTCACTCTCGCATTGCACTGCTTGCAACGGGCGAGACAACGCGAATGAACGAGATAGCTAAAAGGTGGATGATTTTATAGAGTTAAGTAAGATTGCTCAGAAAAGGTGTGGGCTGTGGTTCGTCTTTGGACGACTTTCGACTGACCTCCCTTTCGATTTGTCAGGTACGGCTGAGAATGCCAGGCCCCGGGAGGGTTTTGTCAGCGTGTTGCGATTACGCGTTACCATCCTGTGCGTTCACTGTCATGCCACGGTCCGTCCCGACATTGTCCTGTCTGCGGGCCGTCCTTCGCTTAATCCGAATCGGGCCGCACTCTAGGACTCTAGGAGCACATTCCTCCCCGGTTTCGTGCTGGTTGGCGGTTGGAGGATTTCCGCGATTTGATTGTTCACAGCGGGACGCATTAACATGCACGAAATGCAATAAACCGTCGCCGTGCTATTGTTCTCCGTTAGTACATACAGCGTTACGGTCACGCTTGGCGCATCGGAGGGCAAATAATATTTTAATATTTAACTACCGAACCACTACGGTGTGCCTGGGTGACTGGGAGAAGGACAGAATGGACCAGATATACCATTTTCCGGCAGGGACTGTACGGTGACTGTATTATTTTTAGTCTACACTCAACAGCTGGCAGACACCGCTTGGATGGTAGTAAGCTATGAGCTGCAGCTGCACGCGGATTAAATCGTGGAAATGGCGGCGTTAGGTAATGGCACAAAGAGGGAAGCTGTTGAACACCTGAAGGCATACCTTGGCGCGGCACTATGCTGTGTTTCCGGCAACAGAATAATTAATATTTGTGAACTGGAAAAACTACTTACCGGTTTGATCAGCTTGCACGAACAGTACATGGTTGAAGCTGAGAACAAAGCAACGTTGTCCCCAGCTGCAGGAATTGAGCCTGCCAGCCTGCCACTATTGAGAGGCACTACCATCGCCCCGAAAACAATTATTCAACAAGATCCTAACAGTGAGGACACTGTTTCAAATCCGATCGACACTAGTGGTCAGATTTTAGCGAACACCACCAGGATCGGCGAACCAGAAGATTCGAGTGATAATGTTTCAAAGGATATACAGTCGGAAAGTAATAACGATACCGAGGTTGAGCATCCCATTGGAAAAGAAACGAACGGTACTCAGCCTAGCCAAGAAAACATTCCGTCGGTTGCCTCTTCTGGTGAATGTAACATTTTGAAAACGCCGTCGGATGCAAATATCTCGAAGGAAGTTTCTTCAGCTGACTCCAATTCGGAAGCAAACAGTCTCACTCGAAGTGCATCTGGTTCCCGTGTACAGCCCATTATAAGTGAATCACTATCTAACAATGCTACCCAGCAGAGTACTTTTGCTGAAGGGAACGATGAAAACTCTTATCCAACAATGCCTGACCTGTACGCCGGAGAAGACACTTTACGAAATGTGTCCGATCGTAGCTCACCCGGAACTACTTCCCGTTCGAAGCTTACTCATGACGATGAACCAAAGTCCAGCTTGCCAGCACAGCCACACGATTATATCGCCATTTTGGAAGGCTGTAAGAGTCACATGGAAACACTGAAGGAGGAAATCATTTCGCTAAAAACCCGATGGAAGACCCAGCAGGAACATTCGCTCCAACTGGCCGACGGGCTAGACAACCTGTTGGGTCGCTTTGCAATCCTAGATCCGAAGATAGACAAGCTGGAAACGGACACACGCTGCTTCGGGATGCTAGTGTCGGACTACGAAGTAGATTTCACCCAAATTAAGACGCAGCTCGAGCAACACGACTCCAAAGTGCGCGAGATCGATTGGACGTTTAAGCGTATTGAAAAAAATCATGATGTGGCCAACGAAAAGATGCATGCTCTCAGCAAACGGCTAAATGACGTCGATACCGTCAAGGCAAGCAAAGCAGAACTGCAGACAGAGCTCCAGCATCGCGCGCTGGTAACCGATGTGGCGTTGCGTGTTCCATTCGCTCAGTACAACGACACGGTGCGTGATCTCTCCAGGATGTTGACGCAGCTTCAGGAGCAAGTGCACAGCGTGGAAGAAAACCTTAAGACGGTACACTACCAGCTAACGACGGGGCTTACCGTCAAAGCTTCAGCACAGGACCTAACAGAGATGCGGAGGCAGTTGTTTAAGCTGCACGGTCGATGTCAGCAAATCGAGAAAAACATACGCTCGTTTTCGGCGACACAACCCAGTTTGGCCAGCTGCGGACCTTCGGCCGCTGTGTCGGTGACAGGAGCTAAGGTTGCCACATCGGAATCAATCAACTGCTTGACGTGCGGAATTCGGACCACCTTTCAAACTAACCGCAGTACCGTACCTGCCTCAAGGAAGTCTGTTCCATCGATTCGAACAACTTTAGCCAGACATTCCGGAGGGTGTCACACAAAGGTGGCCCCGCCGGAGAAAGTGTTCCGATCGGGAAGCGTGTGCCCGGCCAGAATGAATCCGCCGGGGCTAGGTAAAAGTACCACCGAAGCGGCACGTAAAAATCTGAGTAATGAAATGCCTGCGGCGAAAAAATAGCCATTAAATTTTTAGTTGGAGCTACGGAAACCGTTGGGGATGAATTGCTTTTCTCGAGCCACGCACAGAGTAGTCAAAATACTAAAACCATCTTGCCGATTTATTTATACACCATAGCATCTGACGTGGTCGCTTTCGCGATAGGACATTCGGCATTCTAAAACCGGTTCTGTACAAAATGAAAATGGTACTAACCCCCCCTAAAGCTAGACGGCGTTTGGCTCGCAACATTGGCCGTATTTACACACCGTAAAATCCGAAATTCTTTGGTTTCTGTTGGCTAATCCACCGATCCACCGATTGCCGCGGCACATCGGATTCATCTGTCCTCCACGCTGCAGCCGATGAGGTTCTCTATGCTGAAACCTTTCGTGTTGCCAAATTTGCGCTTTCGTGTCGCAAACGTCGTCTCGAGCATCTTTGCCGTCTCGGTGTAGCTGTCGCTTCTCAGCGCGGGATAATCGCCATCCGTGCCATTGTTGGAACCCGTCCCATCCGGTAACGGTTCCGTTGGTGTCGGTAAGCGGTGTACGTCATCGTACAAGTGACTCCGGACCGACTGTTCGTGCTGGGATCCTCGTTCCTCGACCGAGCCGCTGCTAACCTTGTCCGACTGTTCGTCTTCGTCCACATAATACTCGTCCGGATCACGCCCAGCGCGGGAAGGGCTACAGCGTGGCGAATAGCCCTCCGGATCCACCGGTGGACCATCGGCGGAAGATGGTCGCCCGAGATGCTGGGGGGAGCTAGGTAGGTGTTGCGATGGGGGTGCAATACTGGTGGGTGTTTCCGACTTGTGCCTATCCAAAAGCAGCTCGTGATAGACCAGGCCACTTCCTCTCTCTGCCGGTGACTTGTAATCGTCTTCACTCTCCACGTCAATGCGGTCGTCACTGGAAACATCCAAATCGGCGTCGGGAAATTCGTGCCCCCGGCGACTGCCACCGGCTGAGTCCACTTCAGCGGCTCCCGGCAGCATCGCCCCGGCTGGGAGGCCCCCAGGCAGGAGGCTTCCTCCCTTAGCCGCCCCTCCATAGTAGCTCGCTCCGTCGCGACCATTGCAGTGATGCACTCCACCGAGCGGCCCATGGTGGACGCCATCGTCGTACAGATCGAGCACCGGGCCGCCCCCGCCACCCTGACTCTGGTGGTAGCCGTGAAAGAACTTGTTCATGGCGCTCGAGATCTTCAAACTGTCGACGTTTCGCTGCAGAAAGTCACTGTTCTCCATCATGGCCACATTGAGATCGTCCATCTTGACCGTGCCGAAGAGGTTGAGCTTGCTGTCCAACAGGAAGTCACTCGCCGTCCGACCGGCCCCCAGCGAGGTTAACGGCCCTCCGGGACCCTCCGCACCGAACCCGGGCGTCATGGCGGGCGACCCGGCGTGCGCCGGGCCAAACTGGTGCATCGGAATGACCGGCACCGGTTTGCGTATCCAGAACGGGGCGAACGGGCCGAACACACCCGGAAACGCCATGCTCTGGGCGAGCGTAGTGCGCTTGTAGCGCTTCCGGCGCCTCAAGAAGCTACCGTTGTCGAACATATCCTCCGCCAGCGGATCGAGAGTCCAAAAGTTGCCCTTCCCGGGGTTGCCTGGTTCGCGAGGAATTTTGATAAAACAATCGTTCAGACTGAGGTTGTGTCGGATCGAGTTCTGCCACGCCGGGAACTTTTCTTTGTAGTACGGAAACCTGTCGAGGGGAGATGGAACGAACGGATGCCCAATGGCCAACGGGCGTTTTTAGCTATTACATTTTGAATTACACCATGGGTCTTTAGTTTTAAAGTAACACCATTCAACGTACTGACTAGGCGTTTGAGGTTTCATTGTAAATCTGAATCGCGCCGTGCCCTAAACGGATAACAGCGAATAATTTACCTAGTCATAATGAACTCGCAGATGCCGCTGAGGGTCAGCTTTTTCTGGGGCGACTGCAGGATGGCCATCGTGATGAGGGCAATGTAGGAGTACGGGGGCTTCACGAGACTCTGCGATCGGTGGCTTCCCGATTTGCCACTCGTCGAGCCACCACTAGGGCCGCCGCCGGCCGACGGAACTCCTTCACCGTTGGCTCCTTCCGATTCGGCAGCCAGAAGGCCCGAATGCCCGGTAGCACCGTTTTCCGAGCTACTGCTACTGCGGCTCCGGTTACGTGACGATCCACCACCGATCCGGTTCGACGGTGCCTGATGGCTCTGCTGTTGCTGCAGGTGATGATGATGGTGTTGCTGATGCGAGGTGTTTGCTGGATCCACCGCCAGCGACCCCAGCGGGCCGTTATTCGCAGCGGCCGAACTGATGGACAGTAATCCCGCCGGCCGTAGATCCAGTGGGGAGGCCATTGCCGGATGCATCATTTTTTTCGACCGGTCCTTAGTCTCTCAGTCAGTAGCAGTGTCTTCGGTTGCCGATTTTTTCACTAGACTTTTACACTTCTCCTTGCGTTCTTGTCTGGTTGGCCATTTCATACTCGTCACTTGATCGTCACCTTATTTCCAGCGCTTTCTGGGAATCGGAAATTGCACGGTAGTTTGCACTTTATTCACGCTTCTTTACGCATTCCGTAACGCAACTTGCTCGAATTTGCTTGGAACGAATCTTGGTCTTCGAACAGCTCATTGTCGGTTCCTTAAATGGCGGGGCACATTTTATCGAATCACTTCGAATCACGACAAATTTGACTTTGCACGACACATTCACATACAGCCTGAACCGACCAATTTCGTAATAAATGTCGGAAAACCCGTCGGAAGGATGTTGGGAAAAGCTACTCCAACTCCACTTTGCACCGGAACGTGACCGCGAACGGACCGGGTTGACGTGATAACGGGATGTGATAAGCGCAACCGTCCGACCGACGTCTCTGCGACCGGCACCGACGACGGCAAGAATGAAAATGTTATTTTAACTTTGTGGAAAATTGTGAAAATTTTGCACGCGCGCTGCTACACATCCTTCCGCGGCCACGTCGTGTCGGATGGGTGGTTGAAGGGCGGAGAAAAGCGCGCAGAACTCCAGTGCCAGTTTGCATGTGGCGCGCGCCGAAGGGAGACGGAGAAAAAATGGCGCCGTCTCACTCGCTTTTCTCGCTCACTCGCCCAATGGCTCCGTGGATGGTTCGGGGCTGCTGCTGTAGTTGTGTGCCGAGGTATACAAACCTCGCATGGCCTTCTCTGATCCGAAGGTCCTTCGTCAAGAAGTTCGCTTGTAATGTGATAATCAGGTCTCTCCACGTCCTCTCGACAGTTTCACTTGCACCACTGCGCCACAAACACACACCAGCAAAGCACGCGAGTTTCCACCGTGCCCCGCATCTCCTCCCTGGCGGTGGCCGCGGCACGGTGGAAAAAAGTTGTACAAACTGTGTTCCTTGGCAAGTAAAACATTTATTTTGGCCAAACCACGCCACGCTCGCCGTACGGATGAAAGTGAGAGCGATACTGTTGGCTTCCGGAAGCACGAGGCGCCTGTGTGAGTGCGTGTTACTGACCCGTGGATGGTCGGTGTATGTGTGCGAGAGAGCCACATCCTGTTCGGCGAGTTCGGGGTGTGTCCTAAGTGTCCTAATACTCTCCCTTCAGTCGCTACACCGTGTAGAGCAGAAAAGAGAACCTACTGTGCGTGAGTGAGACCACCAGAAGGTGCTTTTCCGGGCCGGGGAGTACATAAGGATGTGTTACGCTCACACAAAGGGCGTTCTTGCGCGTGTAGTTGTGTCGAGTTTTCCAACGATCCTTGCGATTCTATGCGTTACAGAGGGAAAACCCGTGCTGCTGCCACATAGGCCTTACATTAGGCCATCATCGGAAAAAGGGAGCTACTCCGGCCAGCTCCACGCCAGGCAAAGCACAACAAAGCTCTTAAAGCGCACGGAAGGGTGCAGGACGTACACGAATTGGCATCGTCGTCAGGTGCGGAGCAGCGGTGTCCTCAGAGGTGCACGTTGTTGGAAGTAATTCAATTTGACGACATGTGATAATTTGTATGCTGGGGATGAAAATGAAAAGAGTCGGAACCCAGCCGGATCGTGCCATGTAAGGACGGGTATTGCTGCGGGAACGAAACAATGTCCCAGCGGCCAGCTGGTTGCTGTTCACTGAAAAAAGATAGTAATTTTGTTCCGCTTTGTTGCAGCGCATGGGACGGTGCTGGAATGGCCAGGATGCTAAAACCAATTACGCCCCTGTGTGAAGGCGTTTGTAGGTCTATTTAACAGAATTTTGCACAACATTTTCATCGCTGGTAGAATACACCTGGCTGTGTAGTCCTTTGCGTAGCCGTCGGTGTCACAGTAAAGCGGTGGCAAAGTTTGTTGAAGGAATTTGTCAGAAACTGCTTAGTTATATGTTCATTTATTCAACAATAATCCCTTGCTTTACCCCGATTGGTTCACATTTTTTCCACGTCCTTGAACCTATGCACAACATAACACGAAGAACGTCCTCGGACGAGGGACGAATTCACATCGGATTGAATTGCTCTGCGCCGGTCGGAACGTCAGGGTAATTGTTTGATACCAATAGATGTAAGCATTCATCGCTTCACCGTTTGGCCGACAGGACAATACATCCCATCTCGGCAGGCCCATAGCAACGGAGTGAAAGTATCAACAACGGTTGCTTTGACTTTTATTCGGCAATTTCGGTGAATTTCATAACATGGCAGCTCGAAGCGGACAAAGTTGGGAGCGTCCCGAGCACCGAAATAGATAAAGTTGTTGGGTCGGAGGACGAACGCTTTCCGTTCGGTTTAGTTTGGCTCCGATGGCAGGCAGAATTAGGGAAAAATGACAAATGGACATGATGCGGAAAAAAACATTCAAGCGTGCCGAACGAGAAGAGCTCAAGATCCTCGTGGCCCTTTTGCCACGATGAACTACACAAGTCGTCCGTAAGCTTTTCGACCTCTTCAAGGTTTTCTGAAGTGTGCACTCTGAAGATGTTTCCGGACTTCACTGGTTTCTTTGGTCCGTTGGTTGATTCGGAGTGCCCGTGTTGTACGAATAAGCAAATTAGTGATTCGATCTTCGTTTTTTGATTTTATCTATATCACTGTAACACCACATAAATTAGTACAATAAATCCCTGGCAATGAAATATGGCGATGATTACATAATTGTTGGATATTTCATTAACAAGGATTCAGACGTCGAGTGGAAGAGGAATTAAAAGAGGATTTCGTTGGCCGTGCGCTAACGCACGAAAACTGACATAGATTCACAGCATCCGTTTGCTGGCCGAGCCCCGCAGCTAGACGACCGGGATCTGACACCGAGCAGCCGCCTTTATCTATGCGAAAGAGTTGAGTGGTTTATGAAGAAAATGTGTAAATAGACACAACATTGTTCGCCGTTGAAAGGAGAAACCGTTTTAAGCTTGAACGCTGCTCCCGAGGGCTGGCAATGGGCAGAGAAAAAGCAAACGAACACCGAACATGTACGCACACGGCTGCAACATTATCATTTTGCCCGGATTATGATTTTGTCACACAATATCCGGCGGCTATTTGCCCAGGACACTGTTGTCGAGAGCGCAGCCCTGGCACAGAACTTGTGCCAATGCAGGGCCACAAAGGGC
Source organism: Anopheles bellator (assembly GCF_943735745.2). NCBI lineage: Eukaryota > Metazoa > Arthropoda > Insecta > Diptera > Culicidae > Anopheles > Anopheles bellator. The sequence goes on along the minus strand of NC_071286.1, from coordinate 70,722,088 downwards.
CCACGATCCGTCCGGTAAATAAACGCTCGGGCAAACCCGCCCGGACTCGAAGCCCTATGCAAAAAGGGATGATTTTTTGCTTCATAAAACATTTCACTCACCTTTAGCCTGCGACGCAACGTTCGATAAGTACTGGCAACCAAACGGGATTAGATTGATGATCTCGTTTGGGAAAGGATATTTCACGATTGTGGTGTTTTGGTCGCATTTCACAGATTTGTTCGAAGGAAGAAAATTGTCTGCTGCCATACGATACAAACGTACAAGAATGTGTACATTTTAAACATCCCGATTTATTGTTCCAGTGGCCAGCAGTATATGATGAGCCTCAGATGAAACGAGATGGAATCACACAAAATATTCGCGTAATATGGGGTTATCGGAATCAACCCATAAAGCAAAACGCGCAAAATGTCCTGCCCTTATCGTCCACTCGATAAAGGACCAACAAAATTGTATGCGTAAATCGCCGTTGTGTGCGAACAGAAGTTTGGCACGATCGAAATGTCAGTTGTGCAAATAGTCCGTCAACAATGGCTTACTTCGTTTCTGTCTCCACAATTAACGGCGGTGTGATCGAGCCCCGAAGGCCCACGCCGGTTCTTTCTTCCCAATTCGGAAAGCGCCCTCTTATGCAGCAGTTTAAGGTCGTAACATGCGTTGATGGAAGTGCTGGCTGGAATGTTTACAGAGCGCCGGACGCGCAAGGCGACGCAATTCCGAGGTCTGTGAACGAAGCCAGCTGTTTGTGGAGATTTTTTGCTCTGCCCAAATGGCACCTAGCAGCCAGGATGCTGAGTTTGGTAGCGCACGAAAAACCTGTCAACTTGCTTGAGCCCTCCATTGCAGCATATCGTAGCACTTATCTTCGTTGCCTGGGAATGTTACGGCTGCATGGCGGAGCCATAGGTTGTCTGGACGCGAACGCGACTGGCAGCGACAAGCAAAACTGTTTATCGACATGATAAACGAATTTACGAAGTTTACATATTTAACGTACATTACATTGTTCTTACGGATTCTGCTTCGGGCAGTTATATTACTGAAAGCACACGTGAGCATTCTCCTGATCAAAGCAGGTAACAGTTTTTGAGTAACATTAAAATCCACAAAAGGAGTTTTAAATTTCGATTTATTCCTCTCGGTTTTGGAATCAACCCGATTCGTGTAAGCAAACCACGCGTAAAGCCAATCAGTTAACCAAACCTAGCCACACACACTGGTGAGGTATTTAGACTACGATTGCCAACAGCGTAGCGTCCAGCACTTGTACAACCAAGCTCTTCTGCGACGCCCAGGATCGATTGGAAAAGTTTTCCAATCCCGCTCTCGGAGGAACGACGAATCCTTTGGTCGACTTACACAATGGTTCATGGAAAGTTTTTGGTTTGCCAAGCAAAACCGTCCGGCTAGAGAGGGGAATTGATTCGAAACCGTGCCCAAATGCCGTGAGTTTCGCTGCCTTCATTTCAATATCGGTTTTCTGAAGTCGACCGTATCGTGCCACCATTTCTATTGGACCAAGAGGGGTAATAAATGGACGAATGGGACGGGAAGGATTGATGTTCGTCCGGTCGACAATGCGCAAGGTTCGAAGCACTATCGTTGGAAGGAATCGGATCGCACCGTTCAATTTCGATTTCGATCCTAAGCTGGGCCCTTCGTTTGGTATGCACACAAATCGAACGAACTTTATATTATGCCCCGGAGTTGTTGGCCAGAGTCAGTGAAGCCACCACGAAACTCGAGCTTCTATTACTGTTGATACAGACAACACCAATATTAACAGAGGGCCACAGCATTCCTGGGTACGGGCACCGTCCAGAGTGACGCTATGCCGATGCTGGCGTCCTCGATGGAGACGCATGGTGACCCGACAGGAATCGAATTCCAGAGAAGCGTTTCTGATTTATCCGGCAGTTATTGCCGCACACACTGGTGTCCGTTGTGTGCTCTAACCCGTGGAAAAGGAAATGGAATGAAAACTTTCCAATTGTAATTAAATTATTCGAAAATACGATCAGTTTCAAATAAAAGGTATAGGTAACAGATAACCAAGTAATGCCGATGAAAGGTTATAAAACCTAAAAATTGGCATCATTTTATTTTTTATCGATGGGAATTGGATTTAGTTTTAAAAGGGGTTCAAATGTTATTATGTGTCGGTTGTAGCCCAGTAAAGCAAAGGAAGTTAGCCATCTGGCAACACCATTCATAGCCAAAAGCGACGGAACTGAGATGATTGGTTTCGAATCCCATCGACGGACTCGATTTCGACCTCAGACGCTCAGATTCACTTTTCCTGTTGAATTCCATTCCGTGGCACTCCGGTGGAACTAAACCTGTGTCTGGAAGTTCACCAGCTTTAAACACGGCCCTTTTTCACGGACTTGACCGATTTACGAACCGCTGATCGGGATCGCATCTCCCTGCAGAGCCCAAACTTCAGGCTCACATGTGCATTGAAGTATGTGGGGCGTGACTTCGGATCTGTTTCCGCCGTCCGCGTGCCGCCTCCTGGCCCGATCATGACGATGTTGCCCAGTGGGTGCACCAGGAAACCGCAGTGCTTAACAAACCGTCCGTCGGGATTGAATTTTTCCTTGTTGTTGTCATGTTTGTTATCCTGGATGAGGACCTCCGGGCCTCCCTCGATAGCGTTGACGATGGACATGATGAAGTGATTCAAATCGAACAAGAGCGACAATTGACGTAACCCGTGCCGCGGATAGTAGGACGATATCGAGTCCTCCGTGTCCGGCAGGTGGTTGAGGGTGTTGAAGCGCAGCCAAGGAAAATCACAATAAAGCTCCACAACGCGACCAGTTCCGCCGTGGATCAGTCGCAGACCGAAGGTTTGACCCCCACGGGTCAGTGGTCCTCGACCGGTGCTGGACCCGGTTTGCAGTGAGTAAACGCCGGCCAAGTTCTTAGTGCCCCCGTTCGCCCGGTGGAGGGAAAAGCCAAGATGTTGCGCAACACGTAGATCGGCCACATCGTCGGAGGCATCTCGCAAGTTGCGGCGGCCATCGACGTACGAATTGGCATTAAGCTGGACAACATGTGCGTACGTGCCGGCGGGTCCTGCATCTCGGCCCGCAAGGTTTACCAGCAGCCGGTGGGCCAGTCGGACCACTTTCCCGGTGCTGCAGGTCTGATAGTGGCAGTGCACCGCGTTCGTCGGGTCGACCGACACGCTAACGGTGGCTACCGTATTTTTCCGACCGCATCGCAGCAGCACACTCAGGTGGAGCCGCGTTCCGTCAACGAACGGTTGCCAAACTCGATCAGCAATCGGTCGCTTCTTCGCCTCGCCGGATTCGATGCCTTCGTGCTCGAAACAAGCGCCGCAAATGAGGTCGGAATCGAGCTGGAGGTACTCCTCGAGCGTGTCGGGACCGAGAAGAATGTTGGCCGACTGCCGATCGCGATCCGGCACCCACAGTTCGACGATGGCCGCGTCCAGGCTGAGGATGGCCAGCTTGAGGCCGGCTTTCGTTTGCCAGGTGAATTTTTTCACTTCCACGCTTCGTCCGGCACTGTCCGTTAGCGAGCCAAAGGTAGTGGCCGTAAGCGTAACGCCCGACGACATAACGGGTGATGGGGAATTTTGATAAAGCTCCACCGAATGTACCGGTTGCGGGCGAAAACACTAAATCAGCAAAATGAAGCAAAAGTCACTGGTCGGAGCCATGTCTACTTTGATGCAGTAACCGTACTTTTGACTCAAAGCCAGTAAAGCCAAAATCAAAGCGTATCTATCTTATAATATAAGCCTGCTTATGTTCACCTTATTAATTTTGAAGTTCTTATCCGACAATTACAACCGCCAAGTGGTGTTGGGGACTGCTCCAGAGACAGTGTAAATGCCTCTGTATTGATTTCTGTAACGTTGTATTTTTACAGGGAGATTTTGACCTCGCGCCAACAATCTTACCATGCCGGTCTCGGGAATCGAACCGACGACCAGCTGCGTGACAGCGACGAGCGTTACCGACTGCTCTATCAACCTCGAAGGGTGCCGAGGTTTGATTTTGAGGTTAGTTAAGATCAATAAATTGAAAATGTCTTTTTTGCTGAATTAATAAAATAAGCTAAACACAGCAAACGAAACACGACATAATCCTTTTGTGGGTGCCCACAACTGGCACAGCCACTGGACTGTAATCAGTAAATTGTAATCATTTTATGTTTGCCCGAACGATTTACAGTTCTTCAAACAAGGAAAACAAATGTTAAAAACCGATTATCGCCCACTGATTGCAAAGAAGCATTTCTTTGATCTTCTTCGAGGGCTCGGCGCAAGCTCGGATGACGTGATTGGTGTTTGCCCACCGCTACGTCCTGTTCAACAATCACGTCCAACAACAAACACGCGCCCGATCGTCACCCGGATGCGTTTTCTTCGCTGCGTACGTATTTATTTTATTTAACCCCCTCAAGAGGCATGTGGGCGCTGTGGCAACAGTGGGCCGTTGTTTTCCGTAGTCTTCCGGCGCGCGCGGCAAGGATATGCAATACAACTCATCAACACCCGATTGCCCGCCATCAACCGTGTCCACGTGTCGAAGTCGAGCGGCACCGTGACACCGAGTCCACGTGCCGATGCTTGAGATAATGTTTACACCAAACAACACACCAAATTTGCACTCGAGACGCAGGTTTTTTCTTTTTTTTCAGGTCCTTCCACGACTCATTTCTTTTTGTGTCATTCGGTTACATTCTCACGGCCCGCACGGCCGGCCGGAAATCGACCTTCGTTATTGGGCCGCACATCATGGGTGTGAAAATAAACATATCATTTCACGCAACGGCTATCACGCCACGTGTTGCCTGCCGTGCTGGCTCCCTCTCTACCGGTACCAGCTCGCACCCTCTCTCTCTCTCTCTCTCTCTCTCGCGGCCGGATGATTGGCCTTCAGCGGGAAAAGGTTTAATATTAAATTCTTGTCCCACAAAACGAGCGGATCGTGTGGCGCGATAGGACAAATTAAAAGCGACAGCTCGCGTTAACAGGTTCGAGTGGACCAGTAGACTGTTTCTTTCCTACGGTGGGCCGTGTAAGGAGCTTACCCTGGGCCGGACCTGGTTGTTAGAGCTGACACTCTCGACTCTCGAGATATTGCCTAATAATTCCATCGGGCGGACACGGTGCGCATTGCGCGACACAGCGGGAGCTCCGAATGAAACCACTTCACGACCGACACCCCGATTTCATTTCCACGCAATAAACGACGGCGTGACCGGGACCGCGAGCGCGAGGTAACGAGAAACGAATTAAATCAATTGCACCCCCCGCCGGTGGCTTTGATTGTCGTAAATCGAATTCGGACGGAGAGGAAATTCTAAATCGCACTTAATTAAATAACTATTCTACCGCGGCCACCGGGGCCAAGCCCCGCAGCCCGTCGCTGCGCCGAGCTCTTCACCTTAACGTGCTTCACCTGCTGCTGCTGCTGGCGGTACTGTTCGGGATTCTAATCCCTGCGCCCAGAGTGGCCGCCTTCGCAGGGTGAGCCGTTGGTCAGGCGAAAGGGAGCCGAAAATGAAAAGCGATATGATTCGAGAGCGGATTGATTTTGCACATTGACAAACACCGCCGGGATGGTTGGAAGATTTGAATTTTGGTGGTTTGGAGAGGCTTTTAACGGGACGGGACCTCTCAATCAATGTCGCACAGAGGTCCCAATTGTGCCGCACAAAAGTGTCTGATTTGAATAAATTTCGCACCAGCTCGAGCGCAACCACCCGGTTCCCGCCATTCTAAACGCCGCATCCTTGACGGGGAGTGTGCCTTTGGTCGTTGGGGAGTGTGTACAAATATTCAAATATTCGTCGCTTCCAATCCAATTGCCCACCAATGGCGGGAACGGATCCGCCAGGACCGTCGGCGACGGTACCTTTCGACGAAATTTAGTTTGATTGCTCGGCCGGTCCGCAGCGATTCGCTAAACACGGCACCGGTGCGTGCCCGCCCACCCCGTAGGCCCGTTCATCCCTTCATTTGGGGGAAATTCGATTTCGCATTTGTCTAAATTGAATAGAAACTAATACCGAACGGGATGCGCGATTGCGCATCGGAACGCGTGTTTCCCGGTGATGGCGCTATTTGCGCAACGCCCGGTGGGGTAGGAGTGGGGGCCAGGAACCGCGTCGCTGCTCCGGTCCGGAATTGCGAGCAAACTCGTCGGAACGAACCAATAACCCAGCCGAAGCCGGCCGGCAGGAACTATTGGTTTTCGAGAGGTTGTCAAATAATCCGTAGCCGTAGCAGTAGAGAGCGTACCGCAGCCACTCGCTTCGAATGTAGCCGCCGATTGCGCAATGCTGGCGGCATGGTTGGCCCCGAAAGGAAGTGGGTCTTTTTGGGCCTTTTTTCTTCCCGGTGAAGAGCCCTCCGATTGCGGGGCTCATTCCTAACCGCAGCAGTAGCGGTAGCAGATAACGGTTCACCGGATTGGGAACAAATTAGAAATTCGATACCCGGCCACTGATTGATTCACGTGTCAGTGAAACGTATGACCGTATGACTTTTGGAGCACAGTTCCGCCATGGAGCTTTATGGATTGTCTGTCAGGTTGCACTCATACAGTATGATGCTAAAGTTCCAAAACATTGCATTAAATCGCCTGTGGTCACTGTCGAACCCGAAGATCACCCGCCAGCTTATCCGCATGATAGCCTTCTCGGACAAAGTATCGTTAAATGCCTGAAAACCTGCAACCACCGGAAGGATTATTGAGCGAATCCGTATCCGAAAGCTGTGTGGACCAAACCCTAAACCGGAGCAGGACAAAAAACACAAAAACACACATTGGCTGCACATTTAAAGTTAATCCTCGTTCGTCGTACCTTACGCAACACGGAACAATAGAAAAAATCGACCGATCCTTGCCCAGTGCCCAGCAGCAGCAGGGTGATAAAAAAGGCCCCGAATCACGCAAACCGCCGCCATTTCCAGCCGCGCTCAACCGTGCGGCCTCTCGCGCCGCGTCGGTGTACCACTTTGGAAACAATCGCCAGCCGACAAGGATAACAACCGGCCGGACCAACCCTCCGCTTCGAGCGGAGTAATGTTTTCCGCTCGATTTCGGTCACCGGGACCATTTCCGGCCCTTTCGGGATGATGATGGGTATTTGGAACTGCCAAACATCTTCCACGTTGCGGTCCCCTCGTTCGTCCAAAATAAAAGCGATAATCCTATCCTACTTAAAAACGCAACAAGAACCCGGTTCCTCGAGTGTGTGGGGACGATTTTCCATTCATTGCTTTGCGTGCGGTGCGTGCTTCGCGCATCGCATTCTGCACCGGTTCGTCACGATTCCCGTTTTGTGGTGCCTTTTCTCTTTGATGGTGTGCTGTAAAAATTGTTAAGCCTCGAGCTTCATTTTGCCGACTTCTCTTTTTCAGTTTTTGAAATAATATTTTCAATATTTATTTTTCATAAATCGGGCGAAAGTATTATGTCTTCCTGGGCGAATTGATGCACAAATATGCTCGATAAACAATTGGAGAGACGGTTAATTTCGCTCTTTTTTTGTAATAAAGGAAAAAGATAAACTCTGATCCATCTCTCAACCGGCACAACAGGGTGCTTATCATATGGTGAAATTTTGTGCGATTCTACCACACTCGCCGGAACAATAACGCCAGCTAAAGGAGTGTGCTCGAAAAATTTGCGCCCCACAAACGCCGGAAGTCGCAGGCCGAGAGAATACCCCTCATTGTATGCACCCCTTGCCCGGGACGAACGGTGAGCCGCTAATGGCGGAATAATATTTCTATGCGCGCCGCCGTGCTGGGTGGATTTATGCTGCACCGGTGCATGGTCGAATCGAACGCAACGCTTGCCGCAGGTTTCCGGGGCTGCAAAAGTATAACAGTTGGTTTAGGAGCATAATGATGGGCCACGGTTTGAAGACGCCGACGATGACCCGCCGATAGAGATGGATGGTTGTTGAGTTTTGAAACCACGATTCGTTCAAATTATTTCAATTATATGCCACCGGCAGCAGCCGTGGTCAAGTGTCTGGGTGTGGATGAATAGAAATGAATTTGTTTAAAATCTTTTCAACCGCGGGTAAGTTCCGGTGCCGGGGACCCTTTATGCTGCAAGGTGTATTTACATAAGCGATTCACTCGTTTGAAATGCACTCGAAAACCGATTGCTATGCTTTCATGCTCTTTTTGTCACGCTTGTCTTTGATGGTTAAAACATTTGCTAAAACAGAGCATAATTGTGCACAAAACTTGCTGTGGAATGTGTCGAGCGGTCGATAGCGTTCACAATATTTTTTACGTTTGCGCACCAACTTTGTGCGTTCCCATCGCAACGAGGACTCGCTCATCATCCCGCCCGCGGCGCTTACTTCGTGAGCAAAGCAGATTTGTGAAGCGTGTCTATATGCTCAAGAAAATACCTTGTTTACCTTGCGGCTTAGCCCTGCCGATCGAAACCGAAGCCGTTCGATTGTTTCTTTGTGTGGCCGGAAAATCCTCTCCACTTGCACTTGATCGCCCGACTGAGTAGTGTTGTCTGAGTCGAGAAATTGTTGTGCAAAGCACACAAAAAAAGGTCCATCCTTTGGAGAACACCATCATTCGAGGGGCGTCCCATGTCCTGGATGTCCTGTCGAAATGGGCCGAGGGCCGCTTAAGAACAAAACAAACGATCATAACAACCTTTAAATTACACCAAGGTATTTTAAACTTGCGCACCTCGGAACGGCGGACTACGGGCCTTCGAACGTTGCCGGGGATGTTGAACGATGTTTCCGGCATTTGCAGGGCGATGTTTCCGTTAAGCGGAGGGAAAAGGATGATGGGTGCCGGCGAAGAGTCAAGTGAAGTGGGCAGTTTGGACAAACAAATAAACTTTTAGCTAAGCATTTGGTTGTGAGGGGCATTTGCGTACAATGGAGCTCATGTTCTCGTTTCAAAATAATTCAAAATATTCACCCTTCGTACTAATTTCAGACTCATGCAACATATTTTTATTCAAATTGTTGGCTTTTCTGTGATCAGTAAAACTAATGGAAAATATCGTAACGATTCACGCACACATTTTTCATCGTCCCTTCACGATCTGTCCCCACCAGTGTCTCTGTGAAATGTTACACAACTTCACCTAAGCTGCTTCCGCTTTTGAACTTTCAGCGGATTACAATTCTTGCCACTTTGTTCGCCCGTCCACACTCTCTAGCAGCAAGCACGCGCTTATACGGACGTTGTTGCCAAAGACATAGCACATTTCGTATCCACCTTCCCTGCTCATCCTGATTGCCTCGCTTAGCTTGTGTTTTGTGCCGTACACCGGTCGGTGCTGGCTAAAGAGCCGGTCTCTTTCTTCGTCCTTCGGTGGGACGAAAACAGCACGCAGCAAAGAGACTCGAGTGGTGCCGGGGATTGTATGTGACAGCCAACATCGAGTGTAAGCAGTCAAAGAAAAATAAAACTCTTGTAAGACCTTTGTTCGGAACGGGCGCTCCGGGACTTTGGTATCGGTAACAGAATCGGTGTAACGGTGCTCGGGGGGCGCAGAATGTCCTTTTAGCCCCGTGTTTTGTTTTTCTTCGCTCTCATCAAGAGATTAGTCGTGTTGATTTTAGTACCCTCATGTGTAGCTCACGCTTTACTTTTACTTTATCTTCAAAACGAGGTTTGTGTGCACTGATGTTGCCCGATTGGAGGCTTTCGTGTGTTCATTTTCTTGCCCTCGCTGGGTTTGGATTTTTAAAGCATTAAAATACATAAAACATTCCCCATTTATGAGCGTTAGAGCTTTCGGAAGTGCCCAAAAATCAAAAAAAAAAAATTCTCAAGTAATGAGCATTCTTCCGAAATTCATCTCGATTCTTGTGCCGTGGTCCGCGGGAGCGAACTCAACATACGCTTGGCAATAAAACCCAACCTAAACCAGCGAAAACCGTCACCTGAGCAATCGATTCCATATGGCGAGATTCCCGATAAAAGAGCAGCTCAACAATCGTCCGTATTATGTTGATCAACACGGGAAGCGCTTTTGACCCTGTTTTGGGTTGAATATTTGATACAAATAGCACTTCGTCCCCGGCTAAAGTCCAAGCCCCGGGGAAGACAAAGAAGGAAGTGCCCTGGAAGCGGATGGGCTGTGCAAATAGTGTCCTCGGTGTGGGTGAGGGCACGGTTCGGCTTGGTTGGCCGTCGCACCCTCTCGATCAACTATTTGTCAACAGGATTACCGACGATTAGGAAATTTAATAAAGCGGCATAAATCATTAACCACTTTCCTCCTGGGTTCCGATCATCCGTCCCTCTGTTTGCCCGCAAGGGACATCCGTAAAATCCAGAAAGCCATCCGCGAGGGCTCCCGGTACCATCATCGTAACCATTAAGCGTAAAACCGGTATCAAAAACCAAGCACCGCTTGGTCCCGCTCTAATCCCCGGCACCCAGTTCCCGGCGCTTTCGTTATTGTCCTTCTCGATTGCTCGACGAAGTTGGCCCTTCCGAAGCGCACCCTTTTTACGCCCGCCAGTGGCAACGATTAAGGGCCAGTGGCCGCGGCAAAGTGTCATAAAACAAATATGAAAATAAAGTAAGTATTTAATTATAAACATGAGCGTCCGTCGCCGGCCGAAGGGACTCGTGTTGTCACTCCCTCACCAACAAGCGGCCTTTTATGGGTTGTTTTGAAGAAGACGAAAAAAAACAGACGTTTATTGCGGTTGCCGATGCCTTCACTGGGTCCTGGCACAACTGGCACTTAAATCTATTATTACTGCACCATTGCCACCATCATCACCGCGGTAATTCATCACCCAAGGATCTCCTCACGTACTCTGTGGCCAAGCAATTCCGCCCCGGCATGGCGAAGAACATTAGCAAATTATTAAAACTATTAGTGTCCTAGACCGGGGCACTTGTGGGCCTGTGTATGTGGTAGCGTAAATGTGTTCGTTTCTCATTTTCTCGGCAAAATGGCTCTTTTGTTTTGCTGCTCCGTTCAAGGAGCAGCAAAACGAGTTGCAAGCCCAACATCAAACGAAAGCACAAGCGGTCGCGTTGATGGAAGCGGCCTTTTGATGCCATAATGAAAGAAAAACGTATGAGAGCTGTGCGAGTCGAACGCTGACGCTTTTCCGGTCGCCAGCGAGCCGCTTCTCAGCCGAATGAGCAGAAGAAGCTGCACGAGGCGAGTATCTGTCAGAAAGCCAACGCACGTTGGTGCTCCTCGCTGCCTGAATGCTCGACGACGATGACGACGAAATCGCAGTAGCCAAATGGTGCGAATAATTATTGCTTGTTTTGCGGGACACACTTTGTTCGTGACGGCATTCGTGGGCGCCGGTTGCTCCTGGCAACCGGAAGGGATAAGGGCTACTCAATAAAGTAAGTCAAGCGTGAGACGGCACGGCGTGACAATATGCAGCTCATAATCGATTCCGACACGTGCCGTATTCGGCTGAGCAGAGACAAGGGACCGGAAGGAACCTCAGCCATCCTTTTTTTGGCTGGTTGGTGTTGGCTGGTTTGTGTTAGTAGTAAGGCGCAGGTTGCTATGGTTAGAGCGCAGAGAACAGGAATGTTATACAGGATTGTTGCCCCTTCCTGCGATTGATGATGGTATGCTGCTAACAGCATTCTTAATCAGAATTTGCACTAGGATAGTTTGCTTCAAACTAAACTCTTATAATTTAATTTGTAATTTCACTCTCTTTCGTCTGCTTTTAGGACCTAGCCGTGTGGAGTAAATATTTCACCTTTTAAAACTAATATTGATTGAAGAGAAAATCGGCAGACGGTGAACGGTGCCAAACGGTAAGTTGTCCTTGTTACCATGGGTGAGATGAAAAGAATCGGAGCTGCCGACGGCTTCTTAAAATGTTCGATGCGCGGTTTGACGTGCAAAGAACACTAATTGACTCTGTAGCAAAATGGACCAACGATGAACACATAAAATAACTGCTAAAAGCTTACTTTTCGCACGACCCAATAAGCAACTTTTCGCCGCTTCTTTCGTGCACAATCAAAAGTATCAAGCAACCGAAACGAATTATCCGTACCGCGGCGTCCTTTGCGAAACGACGATGGCGTCACCGCACATTTCAACTTTTCTGCCTTCCACCCATTGTTTCTCATCCATTTTCGCCACCGCCGTGGGGAGCGTTCGAAATTCGCTTTCTCCGCTGGGTGCGCTGTTTAAATATTATCCCATTAAACAACAGTGGGTTTAGTCCCACACGGGCGGATCCGGATTGGAATTTATTCGCCAGCTACGCTTTTCCGTTTTTAGCTTTTCTTAGTTTTTCGTTCCGGCAAATCTCCCGGAATAAGAAAAAAGTATTTGCATCTACCGACCCGTGTGGGCATGTGTGTACGAATACTTTCTCCCCTTTTAGTTTTACGGACACAACGGAATAGGTGGTGTGTGGCGATAACAGAGAAACTTTGCCCACCGAACGCGCCCGACGAAGCGGAAACGGAAGTGACAACAGACAAGGGTACAAAAATTTGCGCAGGGCAAAAATTTTGTTATTATTTTTATCTACGCCTTCGTAGCAGCCCATCCTGGAGCCCGTGTCGTCCGCCCGATCGGTGGAGCCGTCTTAATGGATCCAAAATGTCTGGCCAAATGGTGTTGGCAAGGATTGTGGGCCAGCGTGTCTCTCTTGCCACACCAATACATGTGTATCGCGACTGCGGGAAAGTGGTCTCGTTTCTATTCACTCACTCGCACTGGAGTAGGACGAGACCCATCCATCCGTAATCCTTGTTACAAGAGGGCTTCTTATTGGCTGGCCACTTTCGTCCTGTGGCCGTATGGCCAAACCCACACACGTGCAGCGAAGAACAGCGAAAGGACACTTACACTAGGTCCTGTGACTTTCGTTATGTGCAACGCGCTGTAAACCGGGTGCCATGATTGTCGGGTTCGCAGGATCGTAGAGTACATAGGGCGGCGCGTTCAGGCGGGAGATAGGGCGGCACCAGCGGCCAACCGCCAGGACATGGCAGCACGTTTACAAGCGCAAATCGAAGCCGAAGTGAGGTGTAATGAAATTTGTTGTGAAAATTTTCGCATTAAGCCCAACAATGTGAGAGCACATACAGGCGAAGTAATAGAATTGATTTGTAGGTTATCTATTTACCTTTCCACAGCGGAAGGCTGTGGATCGGTTTGCGCCAACGCGCCGTGTGTCTGCGGGGGTATTGCTTTTTCTGTACCCGTGGAATAATGGCGTCCCTGTGCGGGAGTCATCTTTTGTAAGATGTCGTGCGTCACCACCCGACACACAACCGGGGGAACCCAAGCAGGCAACCCCGGGTGGCGCCGCGGGGGCTAGTATCCTTTGTCATGGTGAACGATTCCGGTGGCGCGAAGATTTCCCGGGCGACTCTGGAACGGGTTGTGGACTGAGTGAAGCGGAAGAAAAAAGGACGAAATCATGGACAAGAATTGCGTTTGTAAACGCGTTTGTGGAGTGTAGATTAATGTTTGCAATCCTGTGGGACGCTCGGCGAGAATTCAACGGTGTGGCGATCGGCGATGACGGGAAAAGGGCGGCCAGATGCGCTTCCGTGGACTGAGTCATCCCCCTGCGTACATTGTTGGAGCGCAGCGTTCTGTACTGTTTTCCACGCTTTATTTTCATGTGTTCGACCAGTGTTGGTTGGGCAAAAGTTTGGAGAACTATTTTATCTATTACTACAGAAATATCGCATGCAATTCGTGAAGGAGATTGGTAACCAAATAGCTTGTTCCGAATAATGAAACTTTGACAAAACATATCTGTACATATTTTATAAAAAATGTCAAAATATAACTGCTTATTTAAAATATCGTAATCCTTATCTCCACCGGTCGGTTCAGTGTCCCTCGAATGCCGTCCTGGGGGTCTCCGGACCCTTGGCCAATTTTATGCTCGATACGTAACCTTAAAGGTTCACCAACCAATGTATTACAAATTTTCATTAGCTTTTCACTCTCCCTCTGCCACCGACACGCGGGTGAAGCAATTTTCTAACCGATTGTCGGGATTGTCGTACCCAAACGGGATCCGGTTTTTTGCCAAATTCGCGAGAAGCGTCCATTTTCTGTAGACCGAACGCTCTTCGCCGGCGGCGGCGGCGGAGCTAGCGGATTTAGGGTGGTGGAGATAAATTTAATCAAATCCTTGGGCAAATATAACGCTGACACCGCCGTATCAGGGGGCGAGGCCACAGAAGAATGGGCCAAAGTGGCGGTGTTTGCGTGTGCTGGGGCCACAGGACGAGAAAAGGATCTTTGTACGCCGTTGCACGCTGATGCAGCAGTTTTAGCCGTCGGTGTCGAAAAGTGGCACCAAGTGGCGACAAGAAAAGGGAAAATAAAAGTTCCACACCCCGAACCCGATGGTTTCAGCTATGGACGGTTCGTAGGCTTCGGAGTGTATGGTGGCCTCTGCCGCTAAAACAATATGCGCGAGAATTTGTTGATTGCACGGCAAAATTGCAAGAGTCAACTTGATTGTAAATAGTTTTTGTGCGTGTTTTAACAGCACTGTTTGTGGCCTCTTATGGCGCCACACCAGGGCTTTGCCAGTTCTCGACAGCCTCTATCGGTGTTTGTTCGGCTTCGTGTTATGTAAACGAAACAACTACCACAACGACGACACCAGCTTCGAAGAGGAAATGGAAAGAATCCTTACTGGATTAGCGTATACCTCGGTTACGGTTTGCCTACGTGTGCCCAATCCATTTTTCGTCCTTTCATCAAGCTAACGTTTACAACTAATAGCAAATTTTTGGCAACGATAAAAATTTGAAAAGAATAGTGACAGCAGCGTACCGACTCATTTCAGCGCTATTTATGCCTTGGCCGTTTATACACCCTTCGGAACGAGAGAAGATTGTAGACGTGTAGATGAAAAGGGAACCCGGAAAACGAGGAAAAACACTCACAATCGGTATCACCTTCTAGTGGCGAAAAGGAGAATAGGAACAGCCAAGCGCGGACAAACGGTGGATTCGTCCGTGGCCGAGTGGTGGTGATCAAGATGGTGACGAATGTTTTTCCTGCATGGTGACAGAGTTTCTGTTTTTCGCATCCGACAGCGCGCAAAGGAAACAGGAAAACAATTTTCTTCAACCATCGTCACCATCGTCGGTGCTTGGGGAAGATGGCACGTTCCACGGCACGGTCCGATCCCGGGGAAAGTCGGGAGCGTATTATGCGAGTAGTTTTGTTGTTCTCCCCTCTTTCACTGCCATTGTCGACGGGTTTGGGACGGTTCGCAGGAAAAGCATATTTTTTACTTTTTCCTTCAATCTACTTCATAAACATTATCCCTGCCCCGGACTGGCTTACGGCGGCGGCCGGGAAGACGAAACGAACAAAAAACGGGTTTGATTGCGCTGAAAAGTGTTTATGAGATGAAAATTACAAATGGTGGATGCAGAACGATTCAGTCGAAGAGAACAGAATGTGTTGAATATTAATAACCGCTTTTTATTCGCGAAAACACAGCAATAGAAAAGTAGTTTCATTTTGGAACAGCTTGAAATGGCAGACAGAAATTACAGGTAGCTGAATCAAAATGTGTCATTTTGCCCTTAAGTCCACGATTAAAAGAAGCCTTAGTGTTAGGTTCCATGTAACGGTGGAGTGCAGACTATATGGGCAGCCAAATTTAACGTGTTTCTTGTTTGTACCAAAAACCAAAATACCCATACCAAAAAGGCAGATAAGAAATTGGCTCTTACCTTCCTTTTCTAGCTATGGCAATGGTCTGTTATGCAACGTAATGCAGTAATTAAACAATTAGTTTAAACATCGTTCACTTTCCTTGGACAAACATGTGATTTAGCAATTTCGGACCATAAATCAGCAGCGGCTTTTCGGCTGATAAATTTTATCTCAAACGCCATAATAAGTCGTCACTGGCATCGGTGCCCGTGAACCGTTGGAATCGCTTTCACGACACCCTCTAATGGGAAGCGTTCACCGGGTCATTAATTCGCCACGCCATCGTTGGAGTGGTTTGTTTCGCGAAGATGTTTCTCCAGAAACGCTCGAAATCGCATTCCAATTAGGCGGATCTGATACCTGTGTCCTATACCTTTTCGCACTCATTGTGCAGATTGGTTTTTCCGTAGCTCCCGTTGATCGTCATAGTCTGGCGGGCAACATGAGTGAGGGCACCGCACCGTATAGCCGGTGGTCGGGCCGAGTGAACGTCAAAACAGCGATGACGAAGCGAAAGGAAACTCCGGACCGTAACCACCACGCAACCGTTATCGATGGGAGCACTCGGTCGGCCATCGAAACAAGGGGTTAAATTTATAGCCCACAGGTCTCAACAGATACACCAATAAAACGGTGACATTCCTCCATCGCGAGCGAAAGTTCCCTTCGGAGGTCGAACCGTTGCGAACCGATAGAGGTAATGAAAACAATCAACTGGTTTGTTATAATCTCGGCATTTTTATCTTTACTACGTACAATACAAAGGGCGCTGATTCGCTTAACATTTTTCTGACCCTTTCGACCACGTGGATAACAGTTTTCCGCGATCGGTTTTGAGGTTACAATTAATAAATAATTAATGCTTCGCTTACAGCCTAGAGCATTCGCATCCATGTGGCCAGCAACGCGAGGACCACATAGCTCGCCGGTACGCGTTTATCACAGCTCACAGCCCCGGACCTGGCGCCGGCCTTGGGAAGGTTCAGTGGATATTTGTAGTTGTACTGTGCGTTGTACTTCCGCTTGATGGTGTCCAGATCTTCCGGCAGCGGTACGCACTGGCTGTCGAGGAAATTAACAGCCCCATCGCTGCTCTTGGCCAGTACGCACAGCTCGAGCTGCGAGTCCCCCTGCGGCCGAATGTCTCCGCCATCGATCGCCGTCGAGCGACTGGTGTACGCTACTGTGCGCTCAAAAATGATGCGATTCGCACGATCTCGAATGTACGCGTAGAAATCGGCCACATCCGAGGTCGCCGCCACGTACCAGTTTACGATCAACTGACCGCGATAGCTGCACAGAATGAAACGGAACGGTTGTCATCGCATAATAAATCAAGCCATTCTGATACTTACAAAGAAATCTCGCGGAACCGTAGATCCGGTAGCGGTCGATAAGCATCGTCCGTCAGGGCCGGAACGCAAACGAGCACCTCGTCGGTCAAGTTGTACAGCGGTTCGCCGGCGAGTGAGGAAGGCTGGGCACACTTTAGCTCCCGATACGACTCACCGATCGATGGCAGGGAGCGAAGATGATGGTACAATGGCCGCAAGTAGCAGTCGCACTGCAACGGGTTTTCTCCGAGGGCCACCGTTAGGTTGGTGAACTTAATCTTGCGCACCAGCTGTGCTTCGAAGTGGGCCAACTCATTCGCCCGTAGATCCAACATCGTGAGGTTGTCCAACCGGAGTAACGATTCGTACGACGCGTTCCACAATTTGTTGTGATGCAGATAGAGGGCCGTGAAGTTGGTAGGCAGGTTGAAGACCTCGTTTTCCACCTTCGTCAGCTCGTTGTAGGAAAGGTCTAGCGTACGTAGGGACGTAAGGTTACCAAGCACCGCGGGTCGTATCTCTTTGATGTTGTTGTGGGACAGATTCAGATGTTGAACGGTAGCGGTTCCAATCTTCAGATCGTTCGTTACCACCGACATGGTGTTGTAGCTAAGATCGATCGATCGCAACCGGTAAGGGATGTATGGGTTCGAAGGGAACGTCTTTCTCGTCACGAAGCTGAACCGATTGTGGCTGATGTTGAGCTGAAAGGACACGAGCTCGTATCATAAACGAGAGGGCAATAAACGACACTCTTTCTACTCACCTCTTCCAAACTGAGGCAATCCTCCAACAGTCCGTGAGTTTTGTTGTCCAACGCCGTGAGCAAGTTGTGGGATAAATCTAGCCTTCTGAGTGAAACCAACCCCAAAAAGGCCCCGTTCGGTACGGACCGCAGCTCGTTGCGAGACATGTTTAACGTAAGCAACTGCAGCAAGCCATCGAAAGCCCGTTCGCTCACCGTGTGTAGTCCATTGTCCGTTAAATGCACCTCGAACAGGATCGGCAAACTACCGAAAGCACCCTTCGGCAGTGCGCTGATGCTGTTGTTCGCCAGATACAGGTACTGCATCGTACCGAGATCGCCAAAGCTATCTCTCGGCACTTCGGAGATACCGTTCGATTCTAGGTGGAGTCGTTGCAACGTTAGAAGCCCAGCAAAGCTACCACGGGCCAGATTGTTCGACAGCCGGTTGTGGCTTAGATCGAGCACCAGCAACGCGTTCATGGTGGGCCACGTTTTCTCCGGTATTTCCGTGATCTCGTTGTGCGCCAAGTCGAGCTCGTTCAGGGAGATCGGTATTTGAAACAACTTCTCCAGCTTGTTGTGCTGCATGTGAAGGAACCGTAGTCCGGTGATCTTCGCCAGGGCACCACGGGCAATATCGCGCAACAGATTGTGGCTCAGATCCATGTCGAGCAGTGTGTGCAGTGTGCCGAATGTGGAAGGGCCAACCTTTTCCAGGGCATTGTAGCTCAGGTTTAGATTGCGCAACGAGAGCAGATTCTGGAACACGGCATTGTAGATGTGCGAGATGTTGTTATACGACATATCGATCGTGTGCAGTTCGTACAGTTTCGGAAAGGTGTTCTTAGGCACGTCCACCAGGTTGTTGTACGAAACGTTCAGGATCTTGAGGCCGGTCATGTTGGCCAGCGGAAGCTGGCTCATGTTGGTAAGAAGGTTGTGCGTCATGATCCACTCGGTAGCGTACGTGGTTTCATCGAACGCGGTGCGCGGGATGGAGCGGATCAGATTGTGCGAAAGGTCCAGCACCGTCATGTTGGCACAGTTGATGAAGGACTTCGGTTCGATCGTTTCGAGCCGATTGTGTGAGATGTTGATGTGCGTCAGATAGAGGTCCTTGAACGCGTCCTTCTGAATCTCCGTAATCTCATTCTCCGCCAGGTTGACAAGCTGAAAGGAATCGAGTTTATTACTAACGCTTTAGCGGGATGCTCTTTTCAACTTACCTCAACATAATTTAGCTGGAAGAACATCTGGAAATCAACCTTCTTGATGCGATTTCGCGCCAAATCGATAGTGCCAATGCGTGTGACGGAACCGAACGTACCTCTTCCAACGTCACTGATCATATTGTCGCTCAGATACAGGCGCCGCAGAAAACGCATACCACGGAACGTGTTGGCGTCGATCTTACGAATGGCATTCGAAGCCATATTGACCACACGGAGCACAGTGTTACGTGCGAAAGTTCCCCTGTCGGAAAGAATAACGAAATGGAATGGACTACAAAACCCCCTATTATCGCACTCTTACCTCGTGATCTCTGTCAGGGCGTTGTTCGATACGTTGCACCAAGTCATCTTCGTCAGATCGGACACGTGCGTGGCATCGAGTTTGGTAAGATTGTTGAAGCTAAGATCGAGAATCTCGACTTCTCGCATACCCTTAAACTGTCCCTTCTTTAGCGCCGCCAAACGGTTCCCGTGCAGATCGAGAGTTTTTACCCTTTTCATGTTCTGTTAGAAAGTGGTATAAGCATTTGTGCAGAAATCGAACGAATTTGTTGGACTTACCGCGAACACATCGGCCTCTAGTTCCTCCAGCTGTCCGTTAATGACATGCAGCTTCTCCAGTGTACCATCGAAATGAGCTCCGGCAAAGGCTCCCTTCGGCAGCCTTTCGATCTGGTGTCCATCGACGATGAGCACTTTCAGATGACCCAGGATCTTGAACGCTTCCGATGGAAACTGCGTCAACTCGCTGTGTATCAGGTGCAGTTCGGCGAGCGTATCGTTGATGCCGTAGAAAGCGTGATCTGCGACCGTAGCCAGTGGCGTATCGACAATATGCAAATGCCTTACCGGCAGCTTATGCAACAGTGTGCCGAAAAGGTTCTCTGTGGAGCAAAATCAGTGCCCGGGGACCAGTAATTAGCATAAGGTTTCTACCAACAAAGGCATAGCAGCAGCGTCGATTATGAAACCTTTATTTTACAGTTTACGCGATTGAATGATTTGTTGACCCCGCTGCATTTAGAGTGAGTTGTCTTACGATTTTACGACCGTTCGCAGGACGTAAGCACACAGTGACAGTGGCCAAGCACGGTCAATCGAGCACGTCAACGAAGGGCCGACCGAGGCGGTTCCACTCGAAGGGCCAAGTGTTAAATATGATTTACCCTTTGGTCTCTATTCCACCGGAACCAGTCCAGCTGTCTGTCCACCAGGCCGATTTTGGGATTTCTTTTATTGAGTGCTGCTTTGGGCTTGCATCAAAACAAACCATCAAACCCAACCGAAACACTGACAGAAAAGCGCGAGTGGCAGGAAACGCGAAGCGAAATGGTTTAACTCTGTCGATGGTGGCCGTGGCTTAACCAAGGTAGGCGGAGAAATTGGGATTAATTTCACTTTCAAATCAAGTGCTTCACATTTGACTCGGGTCTGTCAGCATCCGAAATGAAACAACAAAAGATCGGGCTGCCCAATTTGTGACTCGCTTGGTCTGGCGGCAGAAAGCACCGGCGTAGTTCCGGTACAGGTTCAAAACAGGCATTTGCATCTAAATGGTTGACGCCGGGAACATTAGCATAGGTTAGTGAGTAAGTTAACGAAACTTGCCAGAGGTAACTTTCTACTGTCAAATGAAGCAATAATGCGGTAGTCACACAATGTATTTCAATCCAAAAATAGGACCAAAATTTGACGACGGCCAAAGAGTCGGACCCACGGCAAAATAACAGTTAATGTTTTGAGGTTACCAGCACGTCGCACAAATCCCGCGGGATTTCGAAGGGTTAACCGTGTTTTCACTGGCAGCGCCGTGAGGGGAAAATTCAGCTCCACTGGGAGCGTGTTTTTGTTTTCCGTAAATTATGTGTTTAGTTATTTCCCCCTATCTACTCTTCCTCTATTTGTGTCGGGTGCGAGTGTGTGCATAAACATTGGCCATGGCAGTAACGAAGAGAAGTTGGCTGTGGAACAGATTTGGAAAAGCGTATAAAGCAATTACACTTGTCCGTACGCCCGTACTAACCTCGTTTGCAATGCAGCCAAACAATATCATATGCTTCGCCGGACGCCGACCGACACAAAGAGAAATAAAGAGAGAGAGAGAGAGTGAAATTGCCCTCCCTTCAATCGGGTCATGTTTTTCCCATACATAAGAGAGCAGGAAAAAATGGAAGCTTTTTCTGCGATTCATCATCAAATCATCACATTATAAAAATGTGGAACCTACTTTTAGTACAAATATTTCAACACATAAAGCAACATAATGTTCCTTTTGGCAATTCTTGATGTGTCTCAAAGGTTGCGAAGAGTGGCAAGGTTACCGCAACCATTTTATCGCAACATTTGAATGGGCTCGAAACCGCGCGTCTTACGCTCAACGTTTACGCTTTTCGATCCGCAATTTTACCCAATCCTTAAAGTGCAAATCCAGTGCGTTCAGTAGATAAAGTGAGATCAACTGAAACGAAAGCGAAGCGCCGTGAAGCAATGAGCCTCAAACGGTTGCACTTGGCGATGGACGGTGTTTGCAAATCACGCCCAACGTAGCGCAACAGTAGCGCAATGTGCTCGTTGCTTATCTCGATGATAAACTTAGAGGTCAGTTGTTTGGCCCAATCTTCCGAATTGTACATTGTGCATATTACCCTGAACCGTAATTACTTACTTATCATGCAGCGCCGAAGACGCAGCTCCTCAATCGGTAAGTTCGTGTTGGCCAGATTGATGAAGGCAACGGACAGACTGGCCAGGTTCGAGTTTTCACACTCGATGTACAGGCCATCGTCTGTCCCGCGGGTGCACACACAGGGATAAAACAGTTTGGCTCTGCGAGAGGAATGCGATAATTACAGTGTGATTGACAGTTTATTGATTGATCGATACTTACTTTTCCGGACACTTATACTTCGGCCCCGGTGGTATGTACTCCGCGTGGGCACTGGGTGGGCCAATAGCTAACCATACCATGCAGATGCAGAGACCCACAATTATAGCTAACCTCCTCCCACTGGATCCAGATTTGTTCCGGTTCATTGTTCGGTTCGGTACCTTGTTCTGCGCGTGCTCTTTGAAAACGCGACTCGTGCGCTGAGACATATGTTGCGGTTTTTGTTTTTCTCCCTCTCGTTCTGTTCACTTTTTGG
The DNA here is from genome assembly GCF_943735745.2 of Anopheles bellator. Taxonomy (NCBI): domain Eukaryota; kingdom Metazoa; phylum Arthropoda; class Insecta; order Diptera; family Culicidae; genus Anopheles; species Anopheles bellator. The sequence goes on along the minus strand of NC_071286.1, from coordinate 70,699,924 downwards.
CTGCAGCCACACTGTAGCGATCACGATCGCGCCAAACGCCAACCTGACTGGGTGGGGCTGCTAAGGAGTAGCATTATTCACTGACCTTCGCTATGCCTCCGTTGCGAACCATTTTTTCCGGTTTGTCCGCACCGGTTGTCTCAGAGGGCTGCAACTAAATGAAACAGAAAGTTGAACCACACCGTTAACAATCAATCACAAAACCGTGTTGGAAGTGGCCGCGTGTAGTTCGGTTTGCGTAAATGGCTTTGCATCCGATCTTTTGTGTCTCTCGCGCGACTGATCGCTGCTGGATGCTGCCGCTGTGTAGTGAATTTGTATGATCTAAATCACCCAATGTCGGGAGGAGATCGCCAATTTTGCTTCCTTTCACAGTACACTTGTTACGCGGGAACGCAAAACCCGTTTGTCTCCAAAGAAAATTGGCGAGATGTGGAAATAATTGTGCATCCCAATAACCGGCGCGCCGATTGTACAGATTTCCAGTAATTTTATACCACTTTTGGGCACACGAAAATGGGATTGAATTAAAAAGGGTCTTCTCTTTGAAACGATTTTCCAGGCCCATCTCGTTTGCTTCTGTTATTGGTTCGGGTGCCATTCGGGCATTCGGGTGCTGTATCAAAGACTCATACATTGTAAAACATTTAACAAAAACTACTTCATCCCTCGAGATAATTATGCTTCAGTAAGCCCTCTACGCATTATCCGTGAAATCGATCGCACGGGAAAGCAAACGATGATGTCTACGGTTGGTGAACCCTGCTAACGATTAACATAAAGTGGCTCGTTGTCCGACCGGTGCATAATTACTTTCTTTTCTTTGCATGCACACCCTCACTGATCATCGCTAAGGGCAGGTTAATTTTATTCATTATCATAAATATCATACGAACGAAGGCTCGCTGCCTCTTTCAATCGAGCACTACAAGGTACTTCTGGGAGTCACTTGGCTTCACAGTGCTTCGCTCGATGCGATCTTCGTCACCCGTCATCGATCGGGCCTCGCCGAGAGGGTTCGTCGCTTATCATCGCTGGCAGGTCTATCGTTTCAATCTTTCACTTTACACAATAGCCGGTATCTGTTACGATCGTTAACACACACAGACACATGTGATGTTTTATTGATTCACTCAACCATCATTTGCTGGTCGAGATCGATGATCGCGAATACTTTAATTGGACCATCGCTCTCCTTATTTCACTGCACACCGGAGCTGAAGCTGAACCTTGTTTTCGCATCACGAACCATAGAAACGACGAAAACGCACCGCAGTGCGATATGGGACTGGTTTGCACTACGCAACGCGAAATTCACATAATGGCTCATATATCGGCTGTACGACGACATATCGCAGTTCCATTGACCGTTAGTTGTGCAACAAATTTATGCAGGAGCCCACGTAGCACTTTTCAGTCCGTCAAGGGCACCGACCTAAATTGAGTGTTGGCTCAAATCAATTTTATGACGTACGATTTTTCCCGATGATTTTGCACAGTACACTTCTGCAATCAGCACTCGTTTGAAGTGGCAGCCTTTGCTCGGCTAGCCTGGAAAATTGAACCGAACCAGACGAATGTGAAAGTACGACTAACTTCTCGCCTTCGATCGTACGTTGGACTCGTTCGTCTGCTTCTGTACTTAGTGGAACGGAGGGAATGATGTTGTGCAAGTTGTTGCGAATGATCGACCCAAAAGGAAGGCGCGGAGAATTTGAAAGCTGAGCATGATCGTACGGCCGTAGTGGGTAGCGTATCGGAAGGTTTGCAGCAGCGCACACGTTGAGCTTTTAGCGTGTCTAGATAAGAAATGTTTGCTTTTTAATCACTATCAAGAAGCATTCGTAAACTTACTGAATTTATACATTTAAAAAAATTGACTTTTTTCTCATAGCTAGTCATTTTAACGAATTTATGGGTAAATAGGAAACACGTTTACGTTTTGGCTGCGCGCGGTGTATATGAACCTTGTCCAGTGAGAAGTTCTACTCACTTCTCACTTTGTCGCTCTCACTCTCAATCGCTTTGTTTACATCCGCGAACCGGCAGACTTTCCTCGCGAAGCTAACGAAACGTCAAACGCGCAAAAGCGTGTGAATCCTGAAACCAAAAAAACATTGAAAATATTACTGGAAACGGTACGATTTCGATCAGAAACCTTGCCAAAAGTGACCCTCTAACCGCGGCACAATGCATGCCGATGAGAAGTATTGGAAGGAGGACGGCAAAAGCTATAAAAAAGTGAAACGTGCGCTGGAGGTAAGTCCTGCCGAGTGTTCAGTTTGTTCGTTCTAACCGCGTTCTCCGTGTTGTAGGAAAAGTGGAAACTTGTGCCGGCGTTTCTGCAGGTCAAAGGCTTGGTAAAGCAGCATATCGACGCGTTCAACTACTTTATCAATGTGGACATTAAAAAGATTGTGCAAGCGAACGAAGAGGTCAAAAGCGATGCCGACCCGTGCTTCTACCTCAAGTACCTTAACGTGCACGTGGGCAAACCGGACGTGGAAGAGGGCTACAATAACACTAAATCGACGACACCGCACGAGTGCCGGTTGCGCGATATGACGTACTCGGCGCCGATCACCGTCGACATTGAGTACACGCGAGGAACGCAGCGCGTCGTGCGGAATGGGTTGCTGATCGGACGGATGCCGATTATGTTGCGATCATCGAACTGCATCCTGACGGGCAAATCGGACTACGAGCTGTCGAAGGTGAACGAGTGTCCGATGGATCCGGGCGGTTACTTTATCATCCGTGGCACGGAGAAGGTGATCCTCATCCAGGAGCAGCTGAGCTGGAACAAGATGATCACGGAGGACTGTGCGGGAGTGATCCAGTGTCAGGTGACGAGTTCGACGCACGAGAAAAAATCACGCACCATTCTGCTGACCAAGCACGGGCGCTACTACCTCAAGCACAACTCGATGACTGAAGAGATCCCGGTGGCGATCATCCTGAAGGCGATGGGTGTTGCGTCCGATCAGGAAATTATGCAACTCGTGGGGATCGATCAGGAAACGCAGAAACGGTTCGGACCGTCGCTGCTAGAGGCGGCCAATCACAAGGTGTACACACAGCAGCGTGCCCTCGAGTACATGGGCTCGAAGTTGATCGCGAAACGGTTCACAACGGCAGCGACGAAGTACCGGACGGCGGCGGACGAAGCACGAGATCTGCTGGCCACCACCATTCTGGCACACGTTCCCGTGCCTAGCTTCAACTTTCAGGTGAAGGCGATATACGTGGCTCTGATGATTCGGCGCGTAATGGCGGCCGAACTGGACCGGAGTGCGGTGGACGATCGTGATTATTACGGCAACAAGCGGCTCGAGTTGGCCGGCTCGCTGCTTTCGCTCATGTTCGAGGATCTCTTCAAACGCTTCAACTGGGAGCTGAAGATGATCGCGGATAAGAACATTCCGAAGATCAAGGCCGCTCAGTTCGACGTGGGAAAGCATATGCGTGAAGCACTCATCACATCCGGGCTCGAAACGGCCATTTCGACGGGCAATTGGACGATCAAGCGGTTCAAAATGGAACGGGCCGGTGTGACGCAAGTTCTGTCCCGGTTGAGCTACATTTCGGCCCTCGGTATGATGACGCGTGTCAACTCGCAGTTTGAGAAGACGCGCAAAGTGTCGGGACCACGATCGTTGCAGCCCAGCCAATGGGGTATGCTGTGCCCATCGGACACACCGGAAGGAGAGGCTTGTGGGTTAGTAAAGAACCTTGCCCTCATGACGCACATCACGACGGAAGTGGACGAAGAACCAGTGATCCGTTTGGCGTACAACGCAGGCGTGGAAGACATCCGTCTGCTCGGTGGTGAAACGATCAACAATCCGACCGTCTTTATGGTGTTTATAAACGGCAACATCCTCGGGGTAACGATCGCGTACCGACGGCTGGTCGAAGTGTTCCGTATGATGCGTCGCCATGGGTTGATTGGGGCGTTCGTTTCGATTCACACCTCGTTTACGCAGCGCTGCGTGTATATTCACACCGACGGCGGGCGGTTGTGTCGGCCGTACATTATCGTACAGGGCGGACGGCCACTCGTCCAACAGGAACACCTGGAGCAGATGAAGGCGGGGTTGAGGAAATTCGACGATTTCCTGCACGACGGATTGATCGAGTATTTGGATGTGAACGAGGAGAATGATTCGTTCATTGCCTACCAGGAGCGGGACATCGATCCAGAGAAGACAACTCACCTCGAGATTGAACCGTTTACGTTGCTGGGAGTGTGCGCGGGCCTGGTGCCGTATCCGCACCACAATCAGAGCCCTCGTAACACGTACCAGTGTGCGATGGGTAAGCAAGCGATGGGCATCATCGGTTACAACCAGAAGAACCGTATCGATACGCTAATGTACAACATCGTGTACCCGCAGAGCCCGATGGTACGATCGCGCACTATCGAGCTTACAAACTTCGATAAGCTGCCGGCCGGACAGAATGCAACCGTTGCGGTCATGAGCTACTCCGGGTACGACATTGAGGACGCACTGATCCTCAACAAAGCGTCCATCGATCGCGGTTACGGCCGGTGTTTGGTGTACAAGAACAGCAAGTGTACGATCAAGCGGTACAGCAACCAGACGTTCGATCGTATTATGGGCCCCATGAAGGACTCGCTGACGGGCAAGATCATCGCACGGCACGAGTGTCTCGACACGGACGGTATCGTGTCGCCCGGTGAGCGGCTCGTCTGCAAGCAGACGATGGTCAACAAGGAGATGCCAGCCGTGAAGTCGAACAATCCGATCGAACAGAAAGAATCGGGCCAGCAACCGATCGCGTACAGCGCGGTGCCGATCACGTACAAGGGCACCGAGCCGAGCTACGCCGAGCGGGTCCTCGTGTCGACCAACAACGAGGAAGAGTTTCTGGTGAAGATCCTGCTGCGCCAGACGCGCCGACCCGAGATCGGTGACAAGTTTAGTTCGCGCCACGGTCAGAAAGGTGTTACCGGGTTGATCGTCGATCAGGAGGACCTTCCGTTCAACGACTACGGTATGGCACCAGATATGGTGATGAACCCGCACGGATTCCCTTCCCGCATGACGGTGGGCAAAACGCTGGAGCTACTCGGCAGCAAGGCTGGCGTGCTGGAGGGCAAGTTCCACTACGGGACCGCTTTCGGTGGATCCAAGTGTCAGGATTTGCAGGACGAGCTGTTCAAGCACGGGTTCAACTATCTCGGCAAGGACGTGTTCTACTCGGGCATCACGGGAGAACCGCTCGAGGTGTACATCTACTCCGGCCCGGTCTACTATCAGAAGCTGAAGCACATGGTGCAGGACAAGATGCATGCTCGCGCTCGTGGTCCGAGGGCCGTGCTGACGCGCCAACCGACGCAGGGTCGAAGTCGCGAAGGTGGTCTACGATTGGGAGAAATGGAGCGCGATTGCCTGATCTCGTACGGGGCCTCGATGCTGATCATGGAACGACTCATGATCTCGTCCGACGCGTTCGATGTGGACGTGTGCAATGTTTGCGGCCGGCTGGCGTACTCGTCCTGGTGCCACAACTGCCGCTCGTCGGCCAGCGTATCAAAAATCTCCATGCCGTACGCCTGCAAGCTACTGTTCCAGGAACTGACCAGCATGAACATTGTACCGCGACTGAAGTTACAGAACTACTGAATGGATGTTTCCCAATAAAGCACCATTGTTTGAGTTTTTTTTTAATATTCAAGCTTAAGAATTCGTAACACAAATATCAATTGGCCCTGCCGATCATGTTGCTGCTGTTTCATTTCACCGAGAAGTATGCCTGATCGATGTTTTTGCAAAACTTAACTAGATTGTCGTGAAGCGAAACATTTTCTGCGAGCACACTGTTCGGTAGCGGCATGGTGATGATGCTGTACAGATGGCCGAACACGAGGGCATCCAGTTCTGTGGGACTGTTTCGGCAGGGTAAAAGAATATACGTTATAGTGATTCACTCCGAGTTGCCTTCTCTCTCAAAGACCTACCTATCGCCGAAAAAGTACTTCTTGTCACCTAAACGTCCGCTCAGATCGCTAAGCAAATGGTGAACGACGTCCACGACCTTCGCCAGGTCAGCATCGTGGAATTCCGTCCTCTTCAGCTGACGCTGGATGGCGCTCTCTTTGCGCCAGTTTTGTACATAGTTGAGCGGAAACGGGTACACGCACCCGTTGCGCTGCTTTGTCACGGTGTCGCGCACCTCCTTCAGCGACCAGCTCACGTAGTGCTCCGCATTGGTCAGAATGTGTTCCGCCAAACAGATGGACGTTCGCATCGTATCCTTGTCGTCCTGTGACAGAAATTCGCTCATCGATTTGCCAAAGTTTTGCTCCACAAACGTCACGATGTGGTCAAACTCGGCGTAGATAAAGTTCTCCACCCGCAGCACCGGTAACTTCGTGCGCTTGCCACCCGGCGAGATGAACTCGGCGTTAGCGCGCTGCTCGAGCGCAACCGGAAGGTTTAACATCTTAAAGTACGTGCGCACCGCCAGACAGCTTGCATTCTCGGCCAGCAGAATCTGTTCCTCCTCGTACGGTTGGTACAGCACGGCATCCCGGGGCCACTCCTGCATGTCTGCGGAAGCAATACAGCAGCGGTCAGTCGGTAGCACAACAGCGCGAACGCTAGCTTACCTGCTGTGGCGGTTTTCTTCAAAAAATTTTCGATCGTTGCAGACATGCTTCACGCTCCACTACCATAAACAAAAGTTAGGGACGATTCAATGAACCCGAACGCCGATTACATAAAGAAATCAGGATTCACGGAATAGAAGAATCAAAACAAACGGCTGACAGCGTATGTCGTATGCTTGTCGACCTTCGCGTCACAATGTCGACTATTCGAAAAGCTGACCGTTTGCCGGATGCGCGCGTTCCCTTTTGTTGGGTTTCCGTCCTACTGAATCAATCCTTTTGGAGCCGTTTTTTTGGGACCGACTGTGATACTCCACTGCGCTACAATCACTCTGCAACATTATATATATATACATATATATTAAAAACGGTTTCTAGCAATAAAACACCAACTCTATTTTGTTTGTTGTTTTTCATGTACATGTGTGTTACACAGTTTTTGTTTGTTTGGTTTCCGGTTGCGGACACACTCGATTGCCGACGACGGCGGGTGGGAAAACGGGCAAAGGTTGTTCACCCTACACCGATCATAGACGGATTACGGAGAAGGAGGATTCCTGTAACTGGTACGACGGCGAGGGCCTCCTAACGCATCCGCATCCGCAGATACGCTGCTGCCCTTTCCTTGCAAGCCTATTACAATCGGTGCCTTTTGGCCGCTAACTGAAATTAATTTCGAAACGAAATCCAATGTTCTCCGGCCGGAAGCCGGAAACAAAGACCTAAGGCAGAAACTTTTCGCGGTACAGCTTTTGTGGAAACTTTGCAACACTTTCAGTTTATTCTGCCAACATGTTATGGTCTGCCCTCCCGTCTTTAACAAATCAATCATCGACGCGATTAAATGCAATTTACTACGTACCGCACTTTACTTTTCGTTTCCAAAGTGAACACGAGAAGCAACCACAGTGTGTAACACGCATTCGCGCACCGCAACGCCTGCTGCTATCAGAGGTTACAAATTTCGGTTTACGCTTTTACTATTATACACTTCCTTTTAGCGCTGCGCCTGCTTGGCTTCGTACATTGATAAATATAAATAACGTTCTACGATACTCGGGAATGCACGCCGCTTTGTTTTTTAATATGCACTGGGACTCACTGGGACACTGGGAGAACAAATCATTGGTTCAATCAACACCTCCTTCCGGGAGGAGTCCACACCAGCGGGAATCAAAGACACACAACCGTGTACGATAGGGGGAACGCCGGGTAGTGTTTATGAAAACCAGTGTTTTACATTTTATGTTTCTAAACGAGATTGGATCGAGTTTAGAATTAGTCTCATTGTTTCCTGACCGCTTCTGAAGCCATCTCTACTACATTACAAGTGCATTCTGCTTGTTCGCTTTCACTAATGGCGCGTCCACACAAAAAGAAAAATGAATGTCCACACATTCCGTCCGCGCTACATAGCTTATCGCCCCCTGTGATGGCCTGGAAGATGAGTTTGTCACAGTGGAAATAAAACTCGATAGTGTGCGCCATCTCCGATTGGAATGTATTGTTTTTCGTTTCAACAACTTCGCAGGATCGAAGCAGGCGTTGCCGCCGCCATTCTCTGCTCGGTTTCATGTTTCTTTTCTGTTAAATGCCTGGTGACCTGGGACACTAATTTTGCTTGGTATCACAAAATATTTCCATGAAAAGAAAGACACACACACACACACACCGAGGGGGTATGACTGTTACTTACAACGTTCTGTGGATTTTGTTCTAATCTATACTCTACAAGTTGATTCTCTTTCCTTCGTCCGCAGTCTACACTACACAATTCTTACCACTCTGATCCTGATGATCCTGCCGTTGTCGTTTGTTTCGTTACCCATTAATGTCTTTTCTCTGTTCGTTTCCTTGGCAACCCTCGCACGAGCTCGGAACCAATCGTTACGTGTTGCATTCGATGGAGCATTCATCGGGGGCACCACTGCTTAACGATTCTTTTCTACTTCATCCCGACAGCAGCGCGCACTCCTCGGCGATGTTCCGAATTTAAAATAAACAAACACGATTCTCTAACACTATCACAACACACTAAACTAACGATATCTTTACGTTTACGTTCAACAGAACCAGATAAAAGAGGAAGGAAGGACAATCATAAAAAAGCCAGCAAAAATGCATACGCCAAAGAATGGATTTGGCTCCCCCCGAAAAAAAAATACAATTATATACTTCATAAAAGATGGTTGGGAGTTATTAAAATCGGCTCTTTTGGTTTGTAATGTTAAGAAAATAATAATTGAAGAAGAAAAACGCTTCTGAAAACGAACGCCGATCTGTGGGCGGGTGTGGCTGAATCCCATTCTGATAACAAGTTTGTGGTACGTTTCTATTGACCACTCACTAGCACGGCCTAGTGCCGGCCGCGGATGGCGCCCGGGGGCAAAAGCAGCACGACGCAGCCGCGCGGATTTTTCGGAGTCTGTGTCGTGTGTGTTCTGTACAAGTTTTGTTTCCCTTTCGCTGCGGCCACCCTTTTCTTATGAACTTGGCACCTATTTTTGAAGACAACTCTTTGTTGTTCGCAATGTTTTTAGTGGGTTTTTTCGCATTTTCTGCTCCATTCGCTCCGTGGCTTGATTTCGTCTCTACTAACAGCAACAATGTAACACAGCCTTATTAGCTACGACTACCATTTCGGTTGTGTATGTGTGCTTTAGTGTGTGTGTGTATGTGTGAATGGGGGTATGTGTGATAGATGCGCGTAAGAATATGATAAGAGTTTCTTTTTCTTCTTGTTTTCTGCGTTCCTTGATGCCATAGGCTGCCGGAGGCTCCCGGAACGGGCTCGCCCCACCTGCACACAGAGTGGAATTTCCTTAAAATCCCTTTGGTAATATGAGCAATGGGCACACACAATCAACGACTTTCTCTTACTTTTTGTTTTTTGGTAGCTAATCTCATGCATGGTAATGCGGCAGAGGAGATATCAAGGATCGTACAAGAGATAACAGATAACACGCGGTCGGGTGTGACACAAGTTTGTTGCCGAGAGCACTTCCTTCGGGATAGTTACTATGCTTCCGGGGCACACCATCTGCCGCCGTTGCTCAGCCGCTGTACGTTTGGTGGTCCCCTCCGCCCGGGCTGTTGGAGGGACCGGGAGCAAAAGAACACTCGTGTACGGGTGACGGTGTGCGCTCGGTCTCTTAGTAGTTCCCGGGCTCGCATCTATCCGCTAGCTATGGATGCAGCTCCTTGAATACGTCCGAAATGAAGGTGGACTTGGCGTGCAGACCACCGCCCGGCGGAAGATCGGGAATGTCTTCACCGCCCAGCTCGCGCAGCAGTTCGCCAAAGTCGACCTCGTTCATCTGTCTCAGTATTGTCTCTACGCGCTTGCGCAAGTGGGCCTCGAGCGCTACCTCCCGTGTTTGTGCCTCCTCCGAGGGCGTCGGTGCGCCCGGAAACGCGATGATGATGATACTCATATTGTCCCGGCTGCCTTTCTGCAAGCATGTGTCGATTACCTGATTCGCCACAACGACCAGATCGTCCGACAGCTGGAGCCGATTGTGTACGAACTGGCAGAGCTCAAGGTTGGTCATTACGTCCCACACACCGTCACAGGCGAGAACGAGAAACTCATCGGCCGGATCACGGTCCTGACAGAAGATTTCCGGTTCGGGTGAAACGAGCTGCTCGCACTGACCGAGTGACCGCACGTTCTTGTAGTCGTAATCGCCCAGTGCTCGGCTGACCGCCAGACTGCCGTTCACTCGCTGCACCATCACCGAGCCGCCCGCATTCTGGATGCGCTCCTTCTCGCCCGGCAAGATCGGTTTGTGGTCCTGTGTTGTGAAGATTGGTTGCGCGTTCCGACAGAGAACAGCCCGCGAATCGCCACAGTTTGCTATGTACAGGTGGTCGCGCGAAATGAATGCACAGACGGCCGTCGTGCCGGACTTGTCGACGCCGGACGCGAGCTCGGGAATGTCGCGCATCGCCTCGTCTTGTTTCAGGAATCCGGCATGAATGGCTCGCGTTATATCGTTGTTGCTAAACTCGGTCGTGCTAACGATGCGCTGCAATAGATTGGCCGCGCAGTGCTTCGCCACATTGTCGCCGGCGTGCCCATCGAACATCGCAAAGTAGTTCCAGTCCTCCAGCTTTTCGCCGAGGCCCGTCTTCGCGTGATAAGCGTCCTCCATCTCGCACCGCCAGCCCTGCATGGCGCCCACACCGAACCGCAACCCATTGCCCTCGCCGTGCTCGTTGTGTTTCACCGTAATTGGCTTTTCTAAAAAGGCACCCATTCCGTTTGTTCCAGTAGCGCACGCAGAACGTTCTAGAAATTGTACTATTCTTTACGCTGTACGCTGCAAGTGAATAAAAAAGTTATGGATAATTCATAGCACAGGCCCGAACCGACGAGGACTTGCTCTTACCCTTAAGTATTCACGACCGCCGCCAGAGGCGCCCTCTTTAAATGCTATTCTTCTCGTGACTCTCTCGTACTGGTTATTCCCGGGATTGTATGATCGCCCTGAAACAACATAAATTAGAATTAGAAACAAATTCAGGGCGCACCGCTCTGTGATAACGCCAACAAGCAACGGCAGTAGCCGCCGCCACCGGTTTGAACTGTTGTTTAGTAAGCGTGCATGACGATTTCCTATCCCGGGTTCCTCATTTGTGGTGGAGCTTCGGAATTTGGTTCCCGGTACCTGGCCCATCCGTCCCACAGCAGAAGCGCGCGAGGCTTCCGCACCAAAATAGAAATGATCTCATGAGTTCTACTTTTTTTCTTTCTTGGCCGTACTCTCGCCGACACGCGTTCATATCGCGGGCCGGCGTTATCCGATGGCACGGGAAAGGCAGTCAAAGTAGAGCCGTAAAACTGCGCGCCGTGCACCGATAAGTCGATAAGAAACCCGATCGATGACACGCGAGCGAACGCGCGTCTCCGCTGGACTGACCGTTCCACACCGTTAAGAATTTTATCCCCTTTTTCCCCTTTTTTAATCAGTGGACCACTGATTTGATAATGGCATCGGTGAAACCGACCGATAAAAGGTTTGCACTCTTGTCACCTTCGAATCGTGGTAGGCTTCGTTCCGTTTCGGGGCAAAGTAACGCATTGGCAGTGGTCGGTGTCTAGGGCATCCATCCACGAGACGCAGCAGGCGAGCAAAAAGTGCAGCGCATGTTTACATACAATTCAATTACCATCTGGCGCTACACTCTTCATCATCACTATAAATAGTTGATGCGGTGGAAGCATCAAAGAAAGCTGGTTCGCACTTATTGGTTCCCCGTGGTCTGGTCTGGTGTGGTGCGCCACCTCTTCCCTATCGTCTATCGAGAGCAATTGCTAGTCATTGTTAAATAATTTAAAATAGATTATTTTTAAATTGCTGGCGTACGCGCAGACACTTGCATCAGACTCATGCACCGTCGGGTCATATCGGGACGCACACAAACACGCCGGGTATTTGGCTAAGGAAGCATCCCATCACTCGCGGGAAGGCTATAAAAGGATTATGGCAATGCGCTCAATGTGGCATGCATAGGAACGCCCGCCTGATACAGCCCATTGTCGGGGACGAAGATTATCCTTGTCAATGTTGTACCCTTCAGCAGGACGACATGGCGTTCGCCCGTCCCTTATGGGAGCTTCGTTTCAAAAGAGGACATAATTTTATGTGATGAGAGGCATTCCGTCGCTCGTTCTTCTGCAATCTTCTGCAGCGCGACCAGACGATGACTTACACAGAATGGTAGAGCCATCACACGGAAGAGAGAGCCATCGTTAGAGTCCGTTGATCGGTTTATGAATGGACTTTTGGCACACAGACGGTGACCTATATTTTCATTCATTCGTCCTTCTTCGCACCGACGGAAGGGTGAACGTGCTTGTTTCAGTGTTTTGTAACAAAAAAAACGTCGTACCGCAACGTATCAAATCGTGTTGGCTTTACTGGTTTCTTTGTCCCATGGAAAAAGTTGAATCCAGTTTGATTTTGACACAGTCTCGACACACGTTACGAAGCAAACCTCTTTCTTTGTGTTACAAAAGATTACCTTCTGTCACGAGAGTTCACTTCCTGTTTTCGTCGTGCCGAATGAGTCACGTTGATATGCACCACCTTTTCAAAACGCGAAAGAACGTGTAACCGATAGGAAAAGTTGCGTCGTTGCCGTGCATACCTTACTCTGCATGAACACCACCGGCACTCAGGCCATGGAAAATCCCTTCAGTCACTACGACTGGGACGAGCGAAAACGCGTTTGCTTCGAATGTCTCTTTAGATTCCGTTGTTATGGTGTCCGAAAAACATAGCGAACTATGAGTGATTCAGCTGAAACCGTTCAGCATGGGACGTGGAGCCGATTTCTGGACGAATTTAAGGATGGCCCTGGTTACCACCAGAAAATAAACAGCCAACGCATAAACGTTCAGCGAACTGTTCAGGCGCACCAACAGAGTATGAGTGATGCAACGGGAAACTTACAACTTCCGCGAGGTTCGCTTGTTTCCTCGTTCGGTTGTGAATCATGCACTTTCAAATACCCACAAACCTTCGATGAACGAATCTTCCTATAGGTCAGGCTCTGATTGCTTCTTCTCTGTGTTCCGAGATGTAACCATTCTACAAAAGGCGCACTTGACGTTGTAGGAAGTACGCCTCGGCAGCGTGTCTTAGCTAACGATAGTAAGACTGTGCTTGTTCCTCTGCGATCACTAGCGATCGTACAGCAAATCCAAGGTGCGAGGACCACTGCTTCACTGGCAGCGAAATAGAGCGGCTCCTTAAAGTCATCCTGCGATAGCAATGTGTTTACCTAGATCTAGATTGCCTCGCGAACACTAATTGCTTGCCGCTCGTTAGTTCTGACCCCACAGCGAGACCCTGATTGGAACACTGGGCGCCGAATGCCTGCTAAAAACAACAAACTAGAACGTACACTGCGATCACTACTTCTCGACGCTCACATCTTCCATCGTTTTCGCGTTCCCAGCTCCCTACGATCAGTTATTGGAACGCCAAAACTACTCACTCTGTTGTGCTTAGGCTGGGTTTGTTGTGTTTCGTGTGCTTCGGTTCGACAGCGAAGCCCCCACTTTCTGTTTGTCACCCCACAACGATCTCAATGCGTTCCCTTTCCCATCAACTCACTTCTCAGCTCGCATGCTTCTCGCCCCGTCCGCGATAGGATTCTATTTTATTCCATCCGTGCCGGTTGAACGGTAAGTCGAAAAGAAATCCGTTCTGCAACAAAGCCAAGAAAAAGAGCCAAGTTAGTCATGAACGCAACGCTATCACATGAGCAGCAGTGCCTTTATTCACAAACCTTCGCCTTCTGACTCTCGAGGGTCGGTCTTGGCTACCGGTAGCGGCTGCAGTTTTCACTGCCACCCTTCGCGACCCGGTTCTTTTTGGGGCAATCCCGAAACCACGTTCCGGAGCGTTCGTGGAGAACTGTTTTCCGAATGCGCACCTACAGACCACACGGTGCAACTGGGCGTACGAGTAAGAAAAACAACCTCAAGAACACTTCAACGCGGCGATGTGGTATTCGATTGGAACGCTGCGTAATCGGCGGCAGTAGGTTCATACGACACACAGGGCGCTCGTTACGATAAACGTATCTGCTCGACGGATTATCGAGTCAATTCGGGCAAATACGCGGACAAAATAACCAAGCTTCACGTCCGCCGCCAAAAGTGCGAGCTGCGAAAATGGATCTCAACAAGCCGCCCTTCGCCAATCACCGATACGAGCCGCCGTCAAAAACAGCGACAGTTAGCCGCCCGTCTGTCAATGGGTAGGAATGTGCAAACGGCGGCCAGTCGGTCAATCGATTTTTGAAGTATCAAATGAGTTTTTCTGTGAGCTTTCTCCGATGATGTGTTGCTTTGGACCCGTTAATTTTTATAGTTTCGTTTTTAGAACCTTACACTAATATTCCACTCCTTAAAAGAACGATTTCAACAGAAAATATTCACATATTTTCATATATCATTCAATTGTGCAGTTGCTATGAAGGACGTTAAGACGAGAAGTAGTAGCTTCCGAAAAGTAAGACAATGAATATAATGAAGATACTGAGGGAGTTCCTTTCTACTTTTTTGCCGACTACGATCACACGTTTTCGTATTATACTCTCACCTGGGTTATCTACGGTTTTTTCATCAAATATTTGGTTTTAATTGCAGTCGATCGATTCGCAAATCGAAACGCACCACTACAAGTTATCATACGTCGGCCAAACAATGAGGGAGTCAAATGAAAATTGAGGACAATATACAATATACGGAACATTTATCTCAAATCAATTTTCGAATAAAAATTCGGATTGGTTGCAAATGGGGTTTTTAATTAATTGATTTATATCGGAGACATGAGATTCAATCACGAGGCATTTTATTTTTCAACTTCTGTCTCTTGGCATGTACCACACGCTCTTCTGGTGTAATGTTAGTTTTATTTTTTACACACTACTTTCTAACATTCTATTTGCACGTACAAAAATATATCAGTCGTATTCATTAGACTATTTATACATCTCTACCATTAGTGATCTTTCAGCACGGTTGCCCCGATCAATCAACGGCCTGTTAGAACCTGTTTTCTGACTGTATACCTAACTTCGTATAGTAGTGCATTCCGTACTTAATAACGAACTTACGAATTCGCACAACTTGTATATCGGCAATGCAAGAATTCATCCTGTGCGTGCGTATGCTGTGCAAGTATGATTTACGGTGTGTGTAATTAACATGTGTGTTCTTAGGTGGACCGGATTAAGAAACAACGGGAACCTAGTCTTGAAAACGGACCACGAACTGCATGCGTCAAACTGCTACAGGATCTAAAAGAACTACATAACCTGTCTAAATGCAGAGCAGCAGTTTCTTGCTGCACCACTGCACTCCATTGACTTTGATCAACTTCTATCGGCGCCAATACAGTGATGATTGTTATAGGTTGTTTCAGCTCATAATTCGGTATTGTCTTCGAAATGTGCCTAGGCGTACAGTAAATGGTCATTGAACAATGGTGTGACTATAACATACATTTGGGGGACTGATGTAAACATAAAATTAAAACATTTAATGGCAAAAATGGATTTCCTTAGAGTAAACTCGTAGATCACGACGAAACGAACATAAAAACCGTATGGAATCGTACAAGCAAACGGCACACCCAACGACGAGTTACGGATCACTTTTTACGTTACAACGGAAGACAATCCAAATACCAATTCCGAAATAGTAACAGTGTAGGCTTACTGGAAGAAGACAACGTTGCCTAAGTACTCGAACATTCGCTCGCGGCAAATGTTACGACAATGATCGTGAATACCGTCCAGGAATATTACTATTACTTGAGCCCACCGACACGCCGACCCGGTTCTTTTTCTCTAAGGAATAGTATCACAATTGCTTTTCGTATCGATGAAAGGAAACAGGGAAGAATGGAATTGGAACAAAAACGAACGAATAAAATCAGATAAGTTCGGCACGGTTATGGGCTCACATTGCCGGACCATCATTCGCGCCGGCGTTCGGTTGCGTAGCTTCCGAGTGTGGACTGCTATCGGGTTCGATCTCTTCCTGCACCGTGCTGATGATCTCTGCGCGACACATTGGACAGAATTGCAGCATGGCAGCGCAGGTAGTACAGAAGCCACGATGCTGACACGGTTCTATCCGTACCGAAGCTTTCATGTCGAAACAGAGCGTACACGAGTCTTCGCGGACGCTCAGTTTTCGCAGTTGCTCTAGGAAAAGGTGCCGCGGAAGAACAATCTGAAAAGAAAAAAAACACAATCCCGTGAAAGTGCGTGCGTTGCTGGTGAACCCAGATTAACCTCTCGTTCGTACCTTGTCTTGCTCGTTGAGTACGGCATGATCATTGAAGCTTTTGAAAGGACGATTTTTCGGCGGATAGACGAACGGTTCGGAGCCGAAATTGAATCGACACTGCTGGAAAGACATGAACGAGGCGGCCGCAAAGAAGCCATCGCGCGCTCCGGACCCGAACAGTTGCTTCTGCACCTCGCCCACGATACCGTCCAAGCTGAACACGACCTCGCGGGCATCCAGATCGAGCAGACAGCCAAGAACGGACCCTCCCGACCAGACGTGCAGTGTGTGTTGCATCGATTTTGCCCTATGCCAGATCAGCTTCCGGCAGCCATCGAACGCGATCGAGTAAGCGTCATCTCCAATGCCGTAGCCTTCGTGGCTGAGGAAGTTCGACTCCTTTGTGGCCCATCCGATCTGCATTACACCCGGCGTGATGATGCGCACCTCGTAGTACCAGCAGCCGGAACTAACCTGGAACGTGCAGCGAACACTTTCGAACGAATAGGCATCACAACGGGCCTCCAATCCATCGGCCGATATCTTCAGGTATTCGCTCACGTCACGCGTGTTCAACATAACGTTCACATTGCTCACATCGGCCACCTCATACGAATACTGGCGACCCTCGATAAGGACTGTAACAATCAGGAAGAGACATTAAAACCGTGTATCGGGCGATAGCAAACGGTCCACTCACAGTAATTGTCGAGACACCAACGGGCACAGAATCCAACCTGTCGCAGCGTGTAATCGTTGCTGGACGTGTGCCTTTCAAGCCGCGTTAGGGGATTGTCAGGAAAGAGCGCCAGTTTCCGCTTGAAAAATAAAATCATTTCGTTTGGCATCGTCAAGCACACCTCTCTACTTGGTACAGCATCCCCGGCTTACCCGTATGGTTCCTTTATTTTCACTCGTCTGAGCAAACTTTTCCAGGGCGATCAGCGAAAATAGCATCACATCCGGATGGATACCTTCATCCTGTGAAAACAAACGACATTTTAGTTACAATCTTTTGGGAAAGCTCCAGCGGCACGTGAGTCAATGAACTACCAAGTTTCCCAGTAGATAACCGAGCGTAACATCCGACAGCACCGAGATGCTACACGGTCCGGCCAGCCGTTCGGCCAGGAAGCCGAGGATGACGCACATGTTCCGTTCACGCTTCGGGGTACGCCGGATCGATCGTGTTATCATATCGGCCACCTCGAGCACCGAATCCTTCGATGGTAGCGGGCTATCGTCCAACAGTAGCGTGATGACGCTCGGGCCCATCGGATTGTCTAGCGGAACGACGCGAATGAGAGACTTTACCAGCTGTATCCAGCCAGACGGTTTGTCCGTTATGTCGTGCAGTTGAACCATCGAGTTTGGTGTTTCCGGCTCACTGTGAATAAATTGCAAAAAATTGAAATTCTTTTCTGCTACTTATTGATCGTTGCATAAATATTAGTTGTTAATTTTTAATGCCACAAAACGAAAGGAGGGAATAGCCACGTCTGGTGCAACAGTCCCATTAGTAGCTAATTCTTCAATTTACTTTACAAATCGTATACTGCAGAATAACATGACCAGTGTGCAAGTGTTGAATCGATACGACGGTAAAGTGCAACGCACGCCACACATGCCAGGGCCACAGATCCGTGTCCCGACCGTTTAATTTAGTTTTGCAGTAACCTCGAGCGGCGAGGGGATAAGAAAAACATACAATTCTCTCCAAGCACACAACCCGACACATCCTCAAACACGATGCGCGCGCGAATCTTGGCACCGAATGGTTGTGAACGGGGTGCACAACATTCGTTTGTTTATGCGCAACATTTTCGATAGTTTCCCACGATTCCACGACACCTTTCTCGGCCATGCAATTGTTGGTAGTTTTGCAGGTGCGGTCGATGGTTCCAATTGAATTAAGAGCTGTCTCACGCATATTTCACCAACATTGCTCTCGATTTTGATACTCTAAACACGATCGCCAATTTATTAATAATTAACTAGAGGCAAATCAATTCCGCGAGCTGGTTAGGGAATAAAACATTGGAAGGAGGCAAACATATCGTAAGCCGGTTTGAAAGCACGTTTCACATATCTGTGCATTTATCATCCAGCTTAACTTTTTAGCACCGCAGCTGATTACCTTTTGCTCTGTCTACACTCAAGCGGCACGTTCCGTGCGGTGAGTTTTTGTAAGGTACGCGGATTCCAAATGTTGAATCATCCGTCGTACGAAATAAAAAGCCCAGGGGACGTGTTCCGTATTCAAAAATATAAGCTTCACGCCAGGCGTATTTTAGTTACAAAAACATTTGCGGCAGTAAGTGACCGAACGATGAGCATCCGGTTTGATTACGGAAACGAGGTAAAGAGTTACATCAAGCTGTCAACAATGCACACGACCGCGCCTTTCGGAGGTCCTTTTTGTCCTCCGCCAGGTACAACAATAAATCACTTTCCTTCTCTGGCAAGGAACCCGTACGACGATAATGACGTCATACCGGCGCTGCTCTTGCCACGCTGAGGTGCAAACCAAACGTTACCGCTTTTGACCTCTTTCGACCCAAAAGGACGGACAGCGCGAAGGAGTGGTGCCGTTTTGGTATTGAAAAGTTTCGTGTAGAAATTAATTAGGTCTCCCACGGGGAGACCAGCGGTGCAGTGTGCTTTGTCGAGAGGGGACCGGGCGCGGGCACTGGAGAAGCACGGATAAGACGAAAAATTTGTTCGTGGTTGCCGGTAATGCGATACGCATGTTCGTACACTTCCTCACCGAAAGGCACGTGTAGCGGTTTTCACAAAAGCAGCACAACCGCGAACGGCAGCCCCAGACGTTCACGGTGACACAGAACATGCTACTTGCAATCAACATTAGTCCAGGGGCTACGGCTGTGACTACGCAGTGGCGTGAGGGTCATTGAGTCATGGTTGGGTCATGGAGGCGGGCCATTTCCACCGGGCTAGTAACGATGGCGGAAAAAGTAACCACGTTTACGGTGTGCAAAATCTTGGCCGGGTCAGCGAAATACATGCCGTGACACAATAGGGGGTTATGATTCGAAAGAAAGCTTCTGCATGAGGAGATTGTTCCCCGTCTATAACCATAAACGTTTTTCGCACTGCGGATTTGCCAGGGATGCGAGAAAATATCAAACATCGTACGTAGCGGTGGCAGTCGGTAATGGTGCGGATTTAGATTAATTCAACGGTTCACCGTGATTCATCGTTTACGGTTGATTCATTGAAAGCTGGTGGGAAGTTTCACAATGCGAAAATCTCAGCTCATTTTCTAGCCCGCGAAGAAAGGTTTATATAAACCAGTGGACCAGATGGAGCGCTGACGATAAAATACGACAACAAAAAATGTGTTCCAAATCTCCACGGCTTACCGCGTTGGTGGTGTGACCGTCGAAAATTGGCACGGAAACTACATAAAGTTTGAACACCTTTCTCATCGAAGCAAACCTGCAAAGGCTACTGAGGTTTGTACTTAAACACTTTATAAAATTCATTGACTTCCTACAGCGAACCACTTATTATATTCCGAACGTGAAAAAAGTGTAATCTAGTAACAAAACACATTCCATCACCCAACCAAGCGTAGTATTTAATAGCTCGGATATGCGCTGATGATTAAACCTTATTTTTACCCTCTAACGAGAGCTTCCGGACGTAGCAAAGGTCGCCAGGTAATCATTGCTTGATGGCCCGGTGCGTAACCCTTGAACTGGCCATGTGGTGGCCACCAGGTGGCTCGGGGAATCGATGAAAATAAAAACGTTCCATCGGTCGGTCGGTCGATAGAAAGGATTTTATCGTGCGGGGGGCCGGACGCCTCGAAGCAAACACGATAATTGTACTAATTTATTGAGAGTTTGTCGCCTGCCAGCTCGTGTCCTTCTCCCCCTGTGTCGCATGTGCCCCCTCGTCAACATGGAGAGAGGAGCAGTGAAGTAATGGTCTTTGCCTCGGGGGGTTTTTGTCACAATTTTCGGCACAATTCGGCCTTTGAAAGGGAACAACACACAAGTTAGTGTAAAACGTTTCCGTAACAGTTGCAAAACCCTGGCATGCGGTTGGCAGTTGTATAAACCTATCGCTAAACTACAAACTATCCGTGGCCGGGTATCGAGGACGATACAAGTTTAAGATAATTCTTTAGCCTTGGGCAAAGCAAACCTTCATACTCACTTGTCCACAATCGAACCAATTATCTCGAGCGTTTCCCTGACCAGCTCGTCGACCGTGTCGGATAGTGAAACCTGACGGTCGGACCGGGAGCAGTTGCGCAAATGATTCCCGTTCGAACCGGATCCTCCGCCGCCGGCCAACCGGCCGGCTTCGCTATTGTTGGCCACGTACGAGTCGCGGCTACTATCGTTGGCGAATCCTTCCTCGACCTTGTCCTTGCAGAGGCAAACTCCCATTGTGCGGTCGAGTGTGCGTGAATGGGGTGATGGCGGGTTGTGAAGTTCTTCGTGAAGACACGGTACAGATTGATGACGATCGTAGGTTACGCGCTGATCGCACTCGGACGTAGAGGCCGTCAGTTGTTGTCTGTTATGTTGTCAACATCGTCGTTCGTTTCCGGTGCCTCGGAAATTCGCAACCTTCGAAATCGTTTTCCACTTTCCACCTCCCGGGCGGTTTACACTCGGAAAAGCGGTGTTGCTATTTTCGCTTCGCTCGAAGCGGACGCCACACTGCCCTTTCTTGTTTACTTCACTGTGCACGAGAGACACACGCCACGGCAGACACAGTGTGCAGTGAGAGGATGATAAATGGGTCGGCAGTGAAGATACGCAAACGATTTACATCGTCGCCGTCTACGATTATGGCAGCAAACACGTAAACAAACGCAATCTCAACACACTCGCTGATGAGGCCACGGTTCGGCGGCCGGGTGCGAAACGGCCAAAATACGAATACACCCGAGAACAGGAACGATTAGGAATCGTTCACGATCACCTTAACCCGTTATTCGTGTCGGCAGGTCGTTGTTAAAAGAACTGGGTGTGCGGGCAGCAGCGATGGCGAATGTGTTATCGTTGAACTTGATTGCACGAAATGAATTCTCGCGACCCGTGGACGTCAGGCCAAGAATATCCACCACCACGATTACGATCGTTTGAGAGAGGTTTGCCCTGCCGTGATTCGAAACGACAAACACATCATCTTCGCTGTACGTAATCTTCTTTTATAACGGGATCCTGCATTTCTCGAGCGGCTGAGGGCGCGGCGGCTGCCGATCGTGTTCCGTTCGGTAAACTTTCGATAAGATGAGACAACTTCGACGCAAAGAGGACAGACAGTAAACAGGCATGAAATGAGCTAACATATCTCTCGAGATGTTGATGTGTAGATTTGGTTTGCCGCGGAGCACTAGCCAACAGCACACTTTGAAACTGTTGATTTGTTTTGTCCAGCACAACTAGAAATGGTGGCAGCTGTGGAGGGTGGGGAGATGATTGGTCACCAAATCTCGGTCCGGCTCACTTGGCTTTTTTGGGCACACCTAATGGAACGACTCGAATGGAAGTCGATAGTAACCGTTTTTCGGGACTGCCTTACTGTTCCAGGCAGACCGAACCGGATAACACCACACTGATTTGCACGATGATCCGTGTGCGTTCTATCTTCTGTGGAACTGGTTCAAAACTATGTGTTCCTTCTTTGAAGGCGATGAATCAACAACCGAACTTGTCATTCAGCAACTGACAGTTTCCCACGAGATGTTGGCCCAGGTGGTGAAACGACTCTCTACAGTGCACTGCAAAATGGATGTGACGTCTGCTTTAAAATTTGACCGAACGATTCGTTTGGGCTCCATCACTCGCAGATGATAGCACTGCTTCGGTAAATAAATTGTGTTTCGAAGTGTTTTTGGTACTTTTTTAACCTCCCACTTTTAATTTTTATGTAGTCTCCGTTGAATATTTTCACCTCAATAAGTCTTTCGCAATGAACATCGCTTACTATGAAACTATAAGTGCGGAAATCCGTGACTTGACAGACTTATCCTTTAATCACGGCTATAGGGCGAAGCTTGATGGCTTTGTTGCTGATGCCAACATCGTGGCACGTTTGAACGACGTCCCGAACGTCCTTGTACGAGTCGGGCGCTTCTTCCTGCACCAGTTTCGGTGATGCCACCCGAATGGAAATGCCTTTCTCTTCCAAGTCCCGTAGCACGTCCTTGTAATCCAGATTGCGGCGTGATTTAGCACGCGATAAGCTGCGTCCCGCGCCGTGGCATGTCGAGCCAAAGGTTTCGACCATACCCTTCTCGGTGCCGGTCAGCACAAAGCTGCACGTTCCCATGGAACCTCCGACCAGAACCGGCTGGCCGGTGAGTTGATAATCGACTGGAATTAACGGGTGGTGAGGCGGGAATGCCCGCGTTGAGCCTTTCCGATGCACGAGCAGCTGCTTCGGACGACCGTCCACCATGTGTTCCTCCATTTTCGCTACGTTGTGCGAGACGTCGTAAATGACATGCATGTCCAGATCGTCTGGGGTGGTATCGAACTGCTTGGCGAACGCTTGTCTAGTGAGGAAGGTCATGGAACTGCGGTTGACCCAAGCAAAGTTGGCCGCGGCTGACATCGCCTTCAGATAGTTTTGTCCCTCAGGACTGTTGATGCGAGCACAGGCTAGCTGCCGATCGTTCGTCTCGATCTTGTCCCGTTTCATTGCCTTTTCCATCTCAACAAGTGCATCCGTGGCTACCTGGTGACCAAAGCCACGGCTTCCCGAATGGATCATCACGCAGATCTGCCCCAGCTCCTCGATACCCATCTTGCTGGCGGCGTACTTGTCGTAGATTTCCTCCACCACCTGTATCTCGGCGTAGTGGTTGCCGGCACCCAGTGTTCCGAGTTGCGGAAGTCCACGTTTCTTCGCCCGCAAACTGACCTTACTTGGGTCGGCATTAAGCATACGGCCGTACTCCTCGCAATGTTCTTTATCTTCCGCCCATACGTAGCCCTCGCGTAACGACCAATCCATACCCATCTCGAGGGCTTCTTCCAGGTCGTGGGCATTCATAGGAATGATGCCCTTCGATCCAACTCCAACAGGAATGTGATCGAACAGACTTTGGGCAAGCTGTTCCTTCACCGGCTTCACGTCCTTCTCGAAGAGGTTTGTTCGCAGCAAACGGACACCACAGTTGATGTCAAAGCCGACACCACCCGGCGAAACAATGGAGCAGGGATTGCTCATGTCGAATGCCGCCATGTTGCCGATTGCAAATCCGTAACCGGAATGAATATCAGGCAGACCAACGGAGCTGAAAAGTATCGTAAACAATCATCAGAATCTTGCGCGAATTGACGAAATTCAAACCATACCGTCCAACAATTCCTGGCAGTGCCGCTACGTTCGCGATCTGCTTCACTCCCGGTAGGAACCCACCGGTCATTCCGGGACGGCACGCGTTTCGCAGCTCATCAAACATTAGCTTCTCGAGCCGGCTATTGGCGTAAAACACGCCGTCAACGTTCATGTTCGGTTGGAAGCCCTTCTTGATGAGAAAACTATTTGGCGACAGCCGCTCGATGTACTTCATTTCTTCGTTATACTCTCGCACGACCATTGTGATGAAATTCTTGGTTTTGTTGCAGTAGAAACAAATGCGTACGCAATCAAATCGACGGATTAAATAGAACTGGATGGGGAGCACTGGCCGCAAACGGATGACGAATGTTTTCTTTATAGCAATATTGTTATCTTGCAATCTTGTTATCGCAATATGTTTTATCGCTAAGTTTAGATTTCAGTTTTAACTAGGCTTTGTTTTCCCGTTAATGATGGTTCGAATAATAATAATAATAATAATAATAATATTGTGATGTCGCTTTTGACAGCAGGGAGCCGGTTTTGACAGTCGCTGTCAAATGGCCTTCTGCAGTCGCGTGGCTTCAATTTGGGGGTTTTGGAAATTGAAGTAAAATATTCAAAACTGTTGATGTTAAAAGAATTGTTTATTTTCGAGGAAATATGTTCGTCATTTTATATAATCCCCAAAACACACATACTACCAAAATCCTACCCTTTTGAGTCCGTCGGACGAGATCATCTGATGCATCTGAAATGCATTATAAAAACCCTAAAATGTAATCGATGTTCCATTATCGTACAAGGAAACCTAGAAATGTTAAGTACCGACCAACATAGCGACGCATAAAACCTTGATCAGTTGGGATATTACTTCACTTCTGACTAATAATTGACGATTTTTTTATTCAGTTGTAAGCAACGGTTTCCGAACTGCAATAACGTAATCTCCAGAATAACACGTAGTGGGATGGGGATTTCCGAATCAACTAAATGCCGTCACATTGTCGGCTCCGTGTACCACAACTATACAAAACCGATCGCAAGTGGGCAAGTGCGCACAGCCCCTAGTTCTTGGTCGGTTCCCCAAAAAGCGATCCGCAATGTAGGCGAAACGGAATGGGGCCACCGTCGCTAGGACCACCGTCTCGCCTTGGGGCCATTACCTTCCGGGGCGGCATGCTTCCGTTCCAACCTTAACCACCGTCGGTCGGTCCTGACCATTTAATGGACTCATTATTCATTGTTCTTCAATCTAATGTATCGGCCATTGTGGAGCGCGGATTTTCGGCTTGGAGCAGCCACCAAGTTCAGGGGAATCGACATCTGGCAGAGAACACGGGCGCTCTGCATGGTGGAGAGTTTCATCCTCTCCAGGTGTCCGGCTGCTCCGATGGCCGGAGCGCACATTTGAACCTGACCGCCGAAAGACCGGTCGAAACGCTTACCCCGCTTACACATTTGGCATCGAGGGCGTGTACGATGGGAATTGTCCAGAGCTGAGGTAACTTGTAAACTGTCGCCTTCGGCAGTTCATGTACCACAACCACCAGCCCGCCCTCCGCCTGCAGCCGCCGCCTTCGGTTCACGGTTGGTGTGCATTATTCAAAACCTACTCCTTCCGCCGGAGCCCTGAGATCCAGCGACAACCTATGACCGGGTGGTAGTGTATCCGACTCCGATGACGTTTGTGTCGCCTAACGCGGATCTACGGCAGGCAGGCGAGCGTCGTTGGTGTGATCTTGCCGTTGTCCCGAATCCGTCGTGTTGGCCCCCGGGTCTCGGGTGGGCAGCAGTTTGGCGTGGGCAGATGAGAATCGACAGATTAGCGGTTGGCCCCGTACACGCGATCGCGCCAGCGACAGCCTTTGCCGTGGTCGCCACGCTTCACTTCACAGTACCTTCGCGATCGCGCTCGGTGGTAAGGTAATTCGGAACGCTAGAGACGGGCCAGTGACTTGAAAGCATGTTCATTTCTAATCGCCGACCGCCATCAGCGAATGTGGATCCGTTTCCTTCCGTCCGCTAGTGACAGCTAATGGCAAAAGAATTTTCGGCAGCCAGTCTGGAGTGATCTTTCACCAAACAAGTGCAGCCTGTGCGGAGCAGCTTCCGTGGGTTTCCATTAACAGGAGCAGAAGCTCCGAACCGAACGAAACTCGAATTTCGCAGAATTTGCACCGCACACTCAGTTCGTCGCAGAGTTGCCTTTTTATTCGCGTTTTGGGCGGTGGGCATCGTGACGGGTGGTGGGCAAAAGGCAGAAAGAAAGAGACACGGTTTGCCCGGAATAAGTAAGTTACCAAAAACGTGGAAAACCACATTCAGCCATGGCGAATCCAGGTCTGGTCCTGGACTCGCGCGGATGGGCTGACCAACGGTGAGTGAGTGTCCGAACGCGAAGTGCACCAGTTTTCGACCGACTGCTGAACAGTTACGACCCCAGCCCTCGTTTACGATTCCGTGCACCAAAAGTGGCTCGAAGCTGTGCGAAGTTTTGGTTTCTTTTGGCTCTCTGTTGGTGGTAAGCTTCCCTTTGCGTTCCCTCTCTTCCGGCTGCACCGGACCGAACTTTAAACGATCATGTGATCTCGAACGAACGCCAGAATCGTGCACGGCAGTTGAACGAGAAGAAACAGCAAAAAAAACTCCATCAAGACTCCGATGCTCGATATCATCCTCGATTTGATTCGATTAGTTCGGACTCGCTGTGTGGCCTCCCCGGTTGGTGGTCGAAAATTCGTTCCGTCGATCCGGATCTCGTTGATGAAACGCGCTATCGCGATTTAATGCCATTTTGCTACATCATTAGCATACCGTGTCGCGCAGCCTCATCGCGGTGGTCACCTCGGTGCGGCACTAAAGTGTAACAGGATTAAGGCGAAGGACCGGATCAAAAGCTCAAAACGAGAACAAAAACACGACGAGGCAAACGGCCAATCACACGACACCTGATAAAACTTGAAACAACCGTCATTCGGGGCGCCCGGCGTGGCGCTGGGTTGGCGCTTTTACGATCATCAGTTCGCACCGTTCGGAGGATTTAGGAGTCACGAGTCACGAGAGGATCAATCGACAGGTAAGCTAATGGCCGAGGCGAGAGAGATAGCCCAGAACACGTATTTGCGTACACCGAAGCCTGGGTTGCGGTTGCGATAGGTAACGATCTGAGGTGTCGTTCGGCTGACGGCCCCGCCAGAGCCCGGAGCGACCTAGAATCGAATCCCTTAGCGGGCTGCACCACACCAGCCCCCTTTTCTCTGCTGCAGGTGGCTGCGGTGAGGTGTGCGTTCCGTCCACCGTTCCGCCACCGATCGTTGGGCTGTGGCGTTGGTTGGCGTAAAAGTTGCATAAATTTTGACACCCACCCAATCGTGGTCGTGGCCGTGGCTTAGCGGCTGAACGATCGTGATCGTACCCTGCGTATGCAGTGGTTTCATCTGTGGCCACCCGGAGCCGTTTGGTGGTGGCTGATGGCGTTTATTGCTTCCCGCTGCACTCCCACAGCCTTCCGTCTTCCCCCGGAGGGGTTGGACGAATTAGCGCACGCCGCTGCACTTGCACGGCATATGGCGAACCTAGACGATCGCTCTGGGATGAACAACGATTCGCTATCGCGACCGCTAGATCTTCGCTTCACTGTGGCCGCGGGCCGGGCCGGGCCATATTTGGGCGAATGAGCTTGAATGTCTTTTCAATATTGCTTTTGGTTGTATTTCGTCCATTTCGGGGCCTGCGGCTGCGGCTACGTACTACGCACCTCGCTGCGCCAGGGACAAGCTGTCTCGAGGGACCCCACTGGTGGACATGTGCCCACCGGTAGACCTTCGGTCAAACCCACTCGCACTTTTTTTTCGGTCAGTAAGTTCTTTTGCTCCTTTTTGGCCGTACACTACACTTCTGGTGGTGAGATTGATTTTCTGTTTCGACGCGACGCGGACTTTTGGGAAGGGTGTGGTTGCCGCCACCTTACGGTGTCAGGGTTAGGAGCTGTTTTGAGTGTTGCGGTATTGCATACTTTTCGGAATTAGCGATGACGCGACCAGGCGAACGGTCATCCGTAGGCCCTTACCGGAGGTGTGTCGATTCGGAAGCTTGATCCGTCTCGTGTTGACCTGTAGAAAGTCTGCCGTAACCTTGAAAGGCGTTGCTTATGTCACGTTTCAACTTCTGAACGCACGAACAAGTTACTTCAGCAATATTCGTTGACCTTTTTATTTCCAACCAAAAGCGTTACTGCAAAGACGATTCGTATCATTGGATCAGACCATTAGGCTAATGTGTAAGACGTTTTCAAGATCATTTTTCAGAAGCAGATTCCATAACGTCTTCCACTCCAAAATTTCAACCACTTTCGACCGTATCGGCCAAGATAAACACCCTTGGCCGGGGCCACAAGAAGAGGTGTATAATCTTTATATTACGACAGATTAGCACCGTTCAGAAGTGGGATTTCATCAGCGGCACGGTGCCCGCGACTAATGATGTTGTCCATTTCTGGATCGGACGAGAAGCAAATCAGCATAAACCGCAAGCCAAGCAAAGGCACGGAAGATCGTTCAGTAGCCAACCGGACTGATCAGGTTCAATCGATCTCATAACTCACTGCCAAATCCGAGGGCGTCCCGTTCCCGGTGCAGCAGAAGGATTAGGTGTCATATATTGTACGAGTTTATGCTTCTCGAAGAGCTTACCGCGAACACACCTGCGCGA
Source organism: Anopheles bellator (assembly GCF_943735745.2). NCBI lineage: Eukaryota > Metazoa > Arthropoda > Insecta > Diptera > Culicidae > Anopheles > Anopheles bellator. The sequence goes on along the minus strand of NC_071286.1, from coordinate 70,671,425 downwards.
TTAGATAGTTTTCCGGGTTGCTGCCCGAGGAACGAGCCTAGGAAAAGTGTGACCAAAACGGTCCAAAGTCTATTGTTTAGTGTGCGGTAATTTATTGAAATTGGCCAGATCGAAACAATGGCGGGTTATAAAACGAAGATTCCTTTCGCCGGCGATTCGATGTGACCTCCGCCGTACGAAAAGCAGACAGATCACGTCTATAGCTCTCCCGGGGGATGACGGCGGTACCCCGTGAAGGATCGCAGCGCAGCGCGCCAGACAGCGTCCAGAAGGTAGGCGTAATGATGTCGCCTCCAGTCTGTGACTCCAGTGGCCCCATTCGCCGGCGGCCCGGACGCCCAGACGCCCGGAGAAAGAGAGACACAGCCTTGCCGATGATTCGCCGTGAAGGGTTGCTTCGGCGGGTGGCTCGAAGGTACCGTTAAAGAAGGCTCCTCTCCTGCTCGCATCTGCTCGTGCATCGTGCCGGCCAGCCCGGCCCGGTGGTCGTGTTCCAATTTCGCGGAACTGTGCACTAAAAACTACTGCTGCCGCTCATTATCATGCCGTTTTGGAGCGCATCTCCGACGGAGCACGACACTCGAGTACCGGGGACGGAGGTACCTTGGCCGAGCTAACGGTGCCGGCGGTGGTTTCGGGTGAGCAACGGGAGAAACTGTCCCAAACTGTTCAAGGACAGCTGCCCGCGAGGTCCGGGAATCGAGAAATCATACATGAAATAAATAAATATGTTTTAACTCATGGCGTCATGTGGTGAAAACCGTGGCGGCGCTCGGAGCAACGTCTCGCTCCACTTTGCGAAATGTATTCATTTGTACGGTAAAGTTAATTTCCAAACTTCATACGGGACTTGATACGGGAAAGAGCACACGTGCAGTATGAAAACAGGATTAAAACATATCACGAACGAACCGTACAAGGTTGCCCGATTCGTATCGATCCAATTTGGGTCACATTCACTCTCGCTACGGAATGTGTTCTCCACACCTTGTTGCTACTGTAATGAGTGTAAAATTGAATCGAATTTTCAGCATTCAACATCGGATGAATCGGATCGGTGGGAATGTTGATTACCTTTCAGGTTCTGCCCGCGCTGCCCGATAACGATGATGGAGAGGTGAATAAATGCCATTGACGGGATGGTGACTACTGAACCGTCATCCGTCATTCAGTATTTCTTAAGGGACGGCATGCCGCCTTTGCTTTCAATAAAGCTGGGCCATACTTGGGGCATCTTTTCAGCGCATCGGCCACATCAGCAAATCGTTGAATGACGACCGGCACAACGACTCGAACTCGATGTGAATAGAAATAACTGCGTTAATTCTCGTAGACGCAGATCTCATCTTAATATTGTAGTTCTGTGCAAAGAATTGAGATGTGAGCCCCTCGCGGCTAATCTGAAAGCCATCTGGCCATAGCCGACCCGGTGTCCTGGGCACCGGGCAGGACACAAAGCAGAATTTATTGCACATCTTAGTCGCCGGCAATCACACGGCTTTTCAGCGTACCCATTTATTTAGTGGCTCTTTTGTGCTTTCGATGGTCACCGGGTATGCAAACGGTCGGCGATATAATACCCCCCGTTTTTCGTTTCGTCTGTCCCCGAAGTGCGCCACTCGAAAGGGGGGCGTCAGTCGAAAACTTCTATCGCACGGAACGGATCGCGGATTGAATGCTTGGTCAGTTCGCCCGGTTCGCCGGCAAGAAAGGGCCTTCGCAAGTACGCTTTGATAGCAGCAGCCGGTAAAATTTCGGAGGAAGAAGTAGAATGCCGCACGTGCAGCTTTGTCCATACGGGTCCTAACCCAGCATAAAGAGGCCGGTCCGTGAGGCCGCCCGCGGACCGTGGTTTGGCTGCATGTCGTTAGCATTGAATAGCAACGTTCCGCTTGGGTGTTTTGTCCTGCTGCCCGGTGCCTAGCCAGGCCGCCAGTGTCACACAGATTGGTTGTAAAAAATGATAAATATGCCCACAAAATGCAGCATCACGATAACGCCCGTCGGCTGTGGTGGCCTATCCCGTAGGGTGGGTCGACTGTCCGAGCAATAAAATTTATCGATTGCGCAACAATCGTAACGATCTCGGCGTGAGCCTGGTCTGGCCGGTGACTGATCGGGACAGAGAGACGGGCCCCAACTGGGTCACTTCTCGTCACACAGTATTTATCGCATTTTCATCGGCCATCGGATTCACCCGATCGGAATGAAAGTGACGACAAGCGAGCGGAGCTGATGCACCGGAACGGAGATCATAAATCGCGTGCGTGAAAACCTCAGAAGAAACCTCGGGCCCCAGTCTTCGGAGGGGCCGGTACGATGGGTTGAACCATAAAAACGGCTGCGCTTAACCGTGCCAAGTGCCAAAACGGTTATAGAATAATCGATTTTCAGTTTTCGAAACCCAACAAACACTCCGTTTATGGCGTTTGCAGTTCGCTGGCCCAGTGCCGATGCTGAATGGAGGGTGGAAAATCAGTGTTGAGTACCGTTGGAGGGCTCGTCGAGTGAAAGTCTACCATTAAGTGACGCTCCGGCGCTCTGAACTCTCCCCAACACACCCAACAGGTGAGTGGAAAATTGAATTTTACTGCAACACATTCAAGCGTCACTGGCACGGTTGGCGGGAAAACGCGAGGCACGTAACAAGCCCATCCAGCGATAGGGACCCATACAACCGACCTTAACGACAATCGGCTACGCTACACTTGCTCCGAGGCGATCGAGCCCGGCCACTCCGCCCGGGGGGAAGGGTTACAGAGATCCTAGCGGCACAGATAGGTGTAAATGAAAAGTGGTTTGTAATGGAGAAAAGGGGGAAAGACGGCAGCAAGAGTATGGCCACCGCAGCGGGAAAGAGAGCCGAAATGGAAAACAAATCAAGGAAAAGGTTGAAACGAGCCAAAACTAGATACGGTGCGGGAGGCAAACAATTGAACCGCAACCGCAACACAACGCCAAGCAGCAAACGGCACAAGGGCTCTACATAACTGCCCGGCGACGCCGAGCTCGGGCTGATTGTTTTGCCAGTGGCCGGTAAATGAAGGGAAAAAAGCGCTGATAAAAATCGCGCACCACCAGAGGTTATGAGCCACCGCCAGGAGGAAGGAAAGACCATGGGACAGACATGGAGAATGGAAAACCGGACAGTAAGCGAGCAAAACAGAAAACCAAACAAAAGAAAGCCAAACTCCGGAACTGGTGGTCCCCCCGAAAATAATGACGCGTATAAAAGAAGCACACGTAAACACAAAGTAAATGAATAAAAGATACAACTAAAGTGGGGCTCAGAAAAATGCAGTGGAAAAATAAATAAAGTAGACAAAAAACGGGTAAAGTGTTGCCATTAAAAGTTGGGCTTTGGACACAAATAAATTATGCAACTCGTTAGTGATAGCGCACCGAGCCCGGGAGCTCAGGTTGTTGCTTTTATATGCCGGCCCCGGCGGCCCATTGGCTCGAAGCCACGGCGCGGATACTATCAATCAGCCCGACCAGGCCCGGGGAAAAGGGCACTACAGGGCAGAGAAAGGTGCAACATTGTTAGGGCAAGAAAAACATGGTGTAACGATAAAAATCGTTTGCCTCGGTGCGTTCAGATTGATTGTTGGCCGAACGGTGGGTGGGTGGAAGCAATGGGCGCACATTCAAACGAAAGATTTGCCTTCGGTCAGCTTGACGTTGGGAGGAAATAGTTTTAAGACAGACAGTGAGCGAGAAAGAAAGAGGGCGAATGGACAAAAGGAAAAACGGGGAACCAAATTAAACGGCGGGCACTGGAATGCGCCTGTGCAACAACAACCAAAAAAAATGGAAAGGAAAAACCAATTCTCGTCCGGGGGCCACAAATAACTGGCCATCATTCATGCGCCCGCGTCGTCTGTGACAAGGGAAGCAAAAAAGGAAAACAGGAAATTTGCATGCAGCGGACGCCGAAGGGGGAAAGAACTGGCCGGACAGTAACATAGCGCGAGAGAGAGAGAGAAACATCATTTAAATATTTTACGCATATTATGTCGATGGCGGGTAGGAAAGAAAATGCTACAATCCGGACATGCCGCTTGTTGTTGGCCGGCAGCAAATACCAACTCCTTGCACCGGCCAACCACTGGCTGGCCGCTTGGGTTTCGCTTGGTTAGATGATCCACTTTCGATTGTTGCTATGAATATTCAAAACTCAACCACAAACCGCCGGCACCAGCACCAGCTCCATGTAGGGAAGTGGGAAACCGGGAAGTACCACCCGAAAGGAAGCAGATGCCGATGCCTGTAGACAATGCCTGTTTGGGGGTTTTTTTTTTTGTTTCGTTACCGAGCCGACCCTCAAGTGATCGCTCATATCGGGGGCTGATCTTGCGTCGAGAGTCGATGTTTGAAATGCGGTTTGATTGATTTCAGCTTCAAGATCATGCGTCACTTTTATGCGTCGAACAAAATAGCAAGCGGGACCAAGGGGTTCATCAGCCCCAACTTTGGGTAAACAAATCATTAGACGCAACGCGTGCGTCACCCCAGTGCGCGACCAATCAATCATCAACAGTTGGGACACCGGAATGCGTTTCCGGAACGCGTAGAATCCTTCGGTCCAAAAGTCACCCTCGGTGATCATCGTCACGGATGGGTTATCAACAGCACCGCCGCCCAGAGAGAGGTCATCGCTGGGGAATTCGGAATTTGCTTCCTTGCCCGGACGGCCGCGGTTCCGTTAAGATAATGATGAACCATAACTCATCTAATGATTGCGTCACGACCATCGAGCGTCGCAGCGCAGCGTGTGGTCGGCCGACGCCGGTGCGCCTCCTTCGGTCCGTTCACGAGATGGGTTGCAACAGTGGTGAGTGGTTTCCGGTGCGCAGAAACATTATGCCCATCTAGGGAATCCCGGGCGAGCACGATCGGCCGGCCGACCGGCCCGCAACCCGGAAGCAAAAGTTCTTCGGTCCCGGGCGCAGAGACAGAAGCAGGCGCAAAGGGCGAGGATTTCAAGTTCAAGTCCAATCACGATCGCCATGTACTCGGGGCCGTCGGTGCCGAGGTGATAAACATGTCGCACGAATGTCGAACGTCGGACGGAAATCGAACGGTTGTCGTTCGATTGCACGGCAGGACTCTGTTTTTGGCGTGGACTCTCGTCTGGCGTACACGAGATGTGCATTAGAGCGGAGGCGTGTTTTGCACCTTAGTTTCCCGATAATTAAAGCCCCCAGGTGCACCCCGGGTTCCTGTGGCCTTGAGCATTATCGTATTGTCATGTTCAACTCAGAAAAGGGATTTGGTCGTAATCGCTCACTTCGGAATCCGATCTAACGGCGGAACGGCTTATTTAGCCGGGATGATTGTGCGAAAAACCAGGCACCACGTGTGGTTCGCAAAACGGTGGCGCCACCACCACCACAACAATCCGGAAATGCGTTGTGAATGGTCACCAAACTCCAGCCATCCAATCACCATAAATTCCCGAGTAAAATGCCCGATATTAAGATCAAAAGCCAATCGAGCGCCGACCAAACTGTCGATCGCTGGACGTCACGGACCCGAAACTCCGGCAGCTGTGTCTGGGGAGGGAGTGAATAAAGAATCGGTCGAAAACGGTTCAGGACAAAAACGCGGCCCCGTGCGGCCACCGCTGGAACCGTCCGAAGTCTCGACCGACCGGTCGGCCAAGGCTCGGGCGAACGCACGGCCGAATGGTAATCAGTGATGGTGATCGTGCATAACGATCAATTTCGAGCTTTTTAATGACCTAACGTTTGCCTTTTTGGGCATACGCTTACGATTTGATTAATAAGTCGTTCCGTGCGTCGTTGTGCCGGCCCTCGGAGTGGTGGCAACACTTGGATATGATAGAACTTTTTCTAAGCCCCTCAGCCACGAAGAAGATAAACATGCAATTGGTGCCTGTAAATCACACCCGCCCGGTTCTCGCTCGATCGACCGACGGACGACGTGGATCTTGGACGTTCCCGTCCGTCCGGTACAGCACCGGCAGCGATCGGCTAGCCGTAACTCAGCTCAAGTAGTCCGCAGATTGTGCCCATTGTGTCGGTTGGCCCTTGTTTATCTTCCGGTCCGCCGTCCGGTCGGTGCGTTTTCAGGGTTAAACTACGGTTATGGTCAGGCCGGCGCGACAACAGCTGAACCGTTGTTCTCGATGTTACTAGTACGAGGTGTGTGGTTTTGGGAAGTCGGTGCGGTTAGCACATGCCGACGATACAGTGCGCAGCAAGTTGAACAATTGGCACGCACAGCCACGATCTGCTTCCTGGAACCCAGATGCCCATTTTCGGAACCCGCTCATTAGGGGTTTATTTATTTTTCTCCCCAAAAAGTGCTCCTCTCGAAACTTTACGCGCCGCCCCGATCGGGGTTCGGGCGTGTTCTTACGTCAGCGCGCGCGCCCCACGGTTCGATGTGAAAATCAAAAGACTTCGCAGCGCAAGTGACGAACCTCGCACCGCCAGCCCGTTGTTGTTGTTTTTTGTCTCGCTTTCGCACGCCAATCAGCCCGCCGGTGACCGTAAGAAATTCCTAATTGTGGCAAAGAGCAGCACTAGGAAGTGGGTCTAAGTAATTACCGGCGGTGCCATTTCGCACGAAGACGACGACGATGGCGGCGGCGCCAGCCAGCCAGCCCGCCAGTAGGAGGGCTTTCGCTGTTGGGCGAAAGGAAAGTTGCGCCAAGCTTGCGGAAGCGGTGAAAGAAAAGTTCGACACGGTGACTGGTGGACTAGTTGGAAAACCCTGCTCCGCTCCGCCCCGGTCCGCCTGGGGCCCGTATGAGGAAACGGAAACGAATTTTGGGAGACGTTCGACGCGACAGCGGGGCAGAACTTCGTTCCACGGGCAATCACTGGCGCACGGCGTTTCTACGCCGGCATCACAGTGATTGGCGAAGCCATCATTAATTCTGCACACTCGGGGCGGTGACGGCATTTCCCCGGGAGGCATTCACGATACGCCGATTGTCGGAAAATAGTTTGAAATCTCACCTCAGTTTTACGGATACCGGAGCGGAGCCGGTTCAGGTTTCGCGCCGGCAAAACGCCGGAAAGTAGCACGGAGTTGAGCGCGAGAAGAAAAACTCACACGTGAACGCTCTGCACGCGCTGGGGCAGTTTTGTCGATCGGCCGGCCCAGGGCTGAGTGATGGCGCGCCGGTTCGGTGGAGTTTATTTGAAAAATTTAGCCAAGATAGTGGGATAGAGAAAAGTGAAGGTACACTTACGCCGATCCAAGGTGCTGCTGGCGGCGTAACCGCTTCAAATAAATGGGAAACCAAACGGTGCACCATACGGCCGTACTTTATGGGGTGCATCCAGTGTGCGGTGGTTGTTATAGTAACATTCAAAATCAGGCCATCAGGCCACAGGGAAAGCGCTGTTTAGTGGTGGGAAGTCGAAAAAAAAGGACGGGAGAAATTAGAAAGGAGTCTCGAAAGTGTGACGAGTTCGCATTCAGTTATGAACGGTTCTAGGTTATGTGATTTTTTTAAAGCAAGCTTCCTGCTAGTAAACCATTTCAATCTGACAGCAAACACTCATCGCTTACTACGATGGCAGAATGACATCAACAAATGCGCACGTACTTTGTGCAAAGCTGCTTAAGCGCCTGACATTCTTTGTAAATGCAAAACACCAAACCCTGTGTCGAACCGGGGCTTGGGAAGTTATTTATCGAGCGATAAAGTAGAATCGCGGACTGGTGCAGGATACCCTCCTAGCTCAAGGTGCGCGCCGGAGAAATCGCAGCCGCAGCCATTCCTCGCGGTCGTCAACGGCAACGAGTAGCAATAATATTTTGAGTAATCGTTTCAGATTTCAATATTGAATGCATTGAAACGATGATGGCGTACTTCCCGGTTTCCTGTTTTGGTCCGCTGAAATCGTCCTTTCGAACCGGGGTGCCGAATCGAGCACCCCGTACCGATTGTCCTAAATGGCGTGCAAATAGTAAGACATCATTTTATTGGACCGTACCTTGCTAATAGATGACATCCCTTATTACCCGGCACGGCAACGGCGCTGCAAAAGGTCCACTCTCTGGCCCGTACGGCTGGCCCAGTTCTGTGACCGAGGGCGGCCCCGAGGCCATTAGCATTGAATTGATCGTTTGGTCGTTTGTGGTCGCTGCGGGAAGGCTTCACAACATACGAGACCTGCCTTGCGTACTTTCAGAAGCCATCATAGCCAGAAAGCTTCGTAGACCCTTGAGCAATCTCAACCCCCCCCCAAAGCAATCTGATCCATTATCTGATTTTAACAACAGTAAAGCTCCCGGTCCCGGTCAAGCTTTACGGCATAATCCACTCCCAAGATGGTGGTGTCCAGTCTGCTCCTTAGGTTCTACGCTCCGGCCAGCTCGTGTGTGCACCTTTCCGTTGCACTTTTGCCATCGGTTTCTCTACTCCAGAAGAGCCGGCCGGCCCACATCCTCCGCCATTTCTATTTTTACTTCCTCACCCCCTCCCACCCGGGGGGGTGCGGTCGGGGCGAGCGGGGCATTAACTAGCCTGCTTCGCGTTTCCCTGGGGCCGGCCCATATCGGTGCGTTAATATTTTTATAACGACAAACGGTCGTTTCCTGCTGCTGCTGCTGCTGCGCCACACGTCTTCACGGCTTCCAGTGGTGCGCTGGTGGTTATTGGGAGCGCAATGAATATGGATGCCGGTATCCCTGCCCCCCCCCTGGCTTCCAACCCTCGGACGGTCAGCAAATGGCCATATTTGTTAGGACGCGAGCGGCGAGTGATCGGGGTTTTTTTTCCTATAGCCACCGTTATTGGCCGCAGGCTGCTCGTCGACCGCCGTCTCTAAGCCGGAGATCATCATCAGCATCCGGTGGCGGTGGTGACGATGGCGGTGCGAAGACTAGGCTATAACAAGTTAATAAAACTGTAACGGATACCGTCGGTATAATGCGCTGAAATGAAGTCACCGCCGATCGTTCGGGCGATGCGGTGAATAATCGATCCGATTCGCTCGATCAGCTCGATCCCGAGCGAGTGGAACGGATCGTGGAACGGGTCGACCGCGGCTTAAGACACCACCTCGGTCGGGCTGATGGATGGGCCGAAAAAAGGGGGACCGTACCGTACCGCGTGTGGCTTCCGTACATACGCACGGGGCGGGCGCGATCGCGAAGAGATCGCGGGACGATCGCAGCACCGTGGATCGTGGAGTTCAATTTCATGGCCATCGCGCGGCCACCCCGACTCCTTCGGGGACGCCTTGATTTATGAAGCATTGTTCGGAACCCCGTCCGTTCGTTCGGGGCTGGCGGAACTGGCGGCCATTTAATGCTTCTCCGGGCCAGCGACAACCCGTCGGTGGCGATGCGTCAAGGCGGCCGTCTCGATTTTATTTTAATGGGTGCATCGCCGGATTACGGGACGGGACGTCGAGAGTGCGTCGTTTGTTCAGTTTGATTGCTTTCCACCGCAGGACGGCTGTGGCCACAGTCAGACAGCCGGACAGACGGACAGGCAGACAGGCCGGAGCTACTTTATTACCGTTGCGCATTCGATCGGCGCAAATCTGACAACAGTGTCCGGCCCAACCGGCTCACAATGTGCGCAAGGATAAATATTTAGACACCACGCTACGTGTGCGCTACGCGTCGCTCCGAAGGACCCCCGGGCTTCTGAGTTCGTTACTTCCTCCGGTAACGTTTCTTTTACTAGCTGTTTAGTGGCTTTTAAAACGAATAATCGTCGGCCGATCGGTTAATGCGTCTCGTCGTTGGATTAACGTTGGCCGCCCGACGGACGATAAACGATATGTCGGCGGTACCGATCGAAAGTGCGGCTTACCGAGGCGCACTCGATTCGATCACCATCTCGCGCCATGTTGGGCCGATCGTCGCCCACGCGCCTCCAGAACACCCTCAGAACCCGCCTGCGCTGCGCTTTTCCGCGGGGGCCTAAGGGGTGGGGGTCTGCATAAACTTCGAGGCGGGCGCGATCAGGCACGATCACCATCAAGGATCGTCTCGCGACCCCCGCGAAAAGCCCCTGAGAGGAAGAGATGATTTATGAGCTGGCGAATCGAAAGGACCGCACTGGGCCCCTTGGGTCAGGATGGAACGCTCGCCACAGGAAAACTGTCGGCGCTCGAGCCCCGGTCCCCGGGGGGTTTAATGGTCGGGTTCGCCGTGGTCTGGCCGTGGCCTCGGCCTCCAGAGGATCGCTCTGCCGAGCATCATGGGCGTCCACGTCAATCCGGCTCGGGCCGGAAGACGGCTAAAGGTGTTAACCCCGCCATCGAGCCATCGAGCATCGTCGTGCGCGAACGATAAACGCATTGTTGTGGACGGGCCCATTAAGCCGTCGCGGGCTGGCTGCGATCGGTGGGCGAACGCGCCCGTTTCCTGTTTCCGTGCCCGGCCAAGCTTAATTCGTCGTCCCTTCTTTTAAGCGACCGATCCCACCCTAATGGGGACGTCTTCTTCGGCGCAGATGTTTTCCGTGGCCGGGCACTTTATCATCTTCGCGCGGCTTAGGCTTTTGGTGGGCTCGCAAAAAAGGCCACGACGCTCCGGAGGCACCATAAGTGGCTCGCCGGAGCGTAGGATTTGCTTGCAATCTTGCCCGGTACGCTCGGTGTCTTTCGAAAAGGAGGGAGCCCACAGACAGCCCCCGGAGCCTGGCTAGGGTAGAACGGGTGTCCCCGTTCGCTGAGCGGATGGAGCGTTGCCTATGAGGGAACCTTGTTGCGCTCGAAGAACGAAACACTTCTCTCGGGGGGGACCGTCAAGCCGGGTCGGGTCCGTGCGGATGAAATGAGGTGTTATGGTATTTTAAGTGGGCTTTTCGGGAATTCGGGCTTCCCGACGACGGGCCGGCCAATTTATGTACCGCAGCGACCGTGGCGAAGAGTGCAACTTTAATTGAACCCGGTTTTGGAATGGCGCAAATCGGCGCGGCGAGACGGTCCGGTTCCTGTTTTCTGACGCGTACTCTGAATGGACCAATTATCGACCAGCGCGCGCTGCGGTGCGAAGGCTGACCGAATCCTGCCGCGCGAAACGAGCACAGGATAATAAAGAAAATAAAGCGCCACTTTATGGAGTTGCCCTTTCGGTGGCCTTAATGAGGAGCCAACCTTGGTGCTCGAGCTCTTCGAATGGGGATTTTCTAAAGTTCTAAAACTCTTCCAGCGACCGATAGGTTGTCGTCGATCTTCCGGTCGATCTTCCTTGCAGCTGCAGCCTTTCTAGACGCAACGTACTGCGTAAAGTACTGCGTCGCATCTGTCGTCTGCGTGGCCTTTCATCAACGATTTACAGCCCGGGGAGCGTCTCGTAGGCGCTGGTTCGCCGGCTGGGTTCATGGCTCTCGCCGTTGACCCTAGCGACGCGAAGAGATTACCCCGACTTTTGCTTTCCGTTCCGTGCTGATCCACGTTGGTTCAGGGTTCCGATGGTTGTTTTTATTTATTTTCGACTGGGCCGCGGGTATCGATTCCTTCTTTTTTTCTTTTCGATCTGTTCCCAGCCTTGCTCGTTGTTCGTTCTGTTCTGCCCAGCCGTTTCGGAGTTTGCACATCGACGGGCACAACGACGACGACGACGACGACGACGACGGTGCAACCGGTTCCGGGCCAAGAGCCAAGCCAAGAGAACGGTGTGTATGGAGCAAAAGAAAACCCAGAGTTTCGCGGAGCGCAATCGCGAAGAAAGCCATCGAGTCGAGCCGATTTCCCCCCCGTTTAGTCGAATTGATCCTTAACCAGAGTACCGCAGAGATTGCGAGCCGCGAGGGGAGAAAGATCGGGCACTCCCTAGAGGTGGTGCCTTCTGTTACTTTAAATGATCATTGTTACAATTATTTCTTTTTATGAACCGAACTTATCGGTGAGTCTTTCGACGTTCTGTTCGGGATGCAAACGCCAAGACTTATCCGGCAGCACCGTGGCCACGACAGTAAAGCGAACTCGGAGCGAGCCGGCCCACACGATGCCGTTGGGACGAAAATCACAATCGACACAAGCGGCTCGAAGGAGCGCGAAGAGTGGTCGGGCCATTGCCGCCGTCGGTCGTCGAACGCATACGCCGCTCTCTCGTTTGCCGGCCGCGCACCTGGGTGCGTTCCGTCCACCATCCCTTCCGCCCGCCAGCCCCACTCAACTCTGGCCGCGCTCGCGCGCGCAAAAAAAGCGAAACGCGCGAGTTCACGCAAAGCTCTGCCGCGCGTTGGCTCAGTATCGCGTTGGCGGGCAATCCGAACGGACGTGAAACCAGGTTTCAGGGTTTGACGTCAGGTTAGGTTGCGGCCGCCACTGGGCCATTCGTGTTTTGGTGCATCGTGCGTGTTAGCGAAGAGGCAAGATCGCAACGAATTATTGCTCCAACGCCGGCGTTGGATAGAAAATTCTGTTCCACTTCCGATCTTTCTGCACAGCCCTTTGGGCTCTTTGGCCCGTTGCCAGCTCGCGTTGCAAACACTTTTCCTTCGAATTGCACACCCGCTACTGCACGGACTTTCTCCGCCTTCGAAGTGCACCGAATAGCTAGAGTTTTTTGAACTGAGCTGTACTGGAGTCTGACCCGGCCCTCGCGTCCACTGAAGAAACGTATCGAGAGGTCCTTTTGAAGAATTAGTTCCGGGCACGAAAGATCATCCCGTTCATCCCGGCAAAGCAGAGCCATCGCCAGCTGGCCACCCAGTCGACCGATACTACAACTTAGACCGGGACTTTGGCGGCACCCTCAGGGTCTCGATTATCCCTAAGTATCTGCGTGCATGTGTTAGTGCCCCTGTGTATGTGTGTTGTGGCGTAGAAGCATTCCCCCTCGGTGTGGCCCGGCACAGAAGCCGGTGACCATCAAACGGATCCGAAAAGTTAAGGTTGAAGTAGGGGCCCCAGTTAAAATTGGCCGCAATTCGTAGGTCCGGTCAAAGAACGGTACCCCACCGTGTGTGCTTGTGTGCGTCGTGGTTGGCTAGCGTTCCGTGACAGTGTTCCATTGGCACTCTCTCGGGGGGCGAGAGGCCACGAGAAAACTCGACCGAAAACCGGAGCAAAGGAAAGAAAACTAACCTTCAAACCACCGCCAGGGGAAAGCCTCCACCGGCAGCCGTTCCGATCAGCGATCACGGGCTGGCCGCCGGTTCTGTGCGTCATCCGGCCCGCAAACAGTGGCCCCGAAAGGTAAATATACTTATCGATACTGGCGAGAACGGTCACGGCGAGAACGGAATCAAACCGAACCCAGCGGGTGCGTGGTAAATTCTTCGGCCTCTCGGCCGACCATTAGAACCGCCGATGCCGATGCCGATCCCAGCCCACCGACGGGATCCGGTTTGGGTGGGAGTCTCGGTGGCCAAATCGGGAAACTTGGCCAGAGCGTTACCACCGGCAAACGAAGCGACGAAGCGCCGATCGGGGCCCCGGGCTTCGTAATTAATGGTGCGGCCCCGGCAAAGTATGGAAATCGGGAGTGTTTGTGTTTCGTACCAATGGGGTAGTGGCCTTCCAATGTTTCAACATCTTGTTTCTGGCTGCCGTTCGACACACTTTGTGGCCAAAGTTATGATTTATCGTAGGGCGGACGCACCGAAAAACACGGCCCCCCTTTCTGGTACTTTGGATCCTTCTCTATTTATCTGCAACTCCACTCGGAGTTCCAATTTCGGTATGTGGGTTTTGGAGGGGAGGGGGGTATGGGACAAAACATTGCGGGCTTTGTTTATCTGGTTCGTTGCACTAAATTGTTGTCAAGAGCTTCATCACCCCCTCCCGGGGGTGTCGCTTGGCCGTGGACGGCAAGTTGGAGTAACAAAAACATACGGAAGGAAGCAAAACAAAACGCCATTCGCCAACCGCTCCCGTCACGTACCCTCGATGCCCGCTGGGGCCTGGACGTGCCAGTTGGCCCGAGCTGCGCCGGCGATAGCTCTCCAGGCCGTTCCGCAACATTGTCCGCAAAGCCCGCCCGAATCTGGCCCCAATAAGGGCAGCATCAATTATGACACCTGAAGAAGCGTTTGCTGAATTCAAATCGCCATGGCCGCGGGCTGTTTTGTTAGCGGCGCAACTATTGACACGGCTACTACCGGTGCGCCGCCGTGGCTTCTGTGGCTGGCAGCCAGCGAGTCCTTCACCGAACAACCAAGCCGTGCTGGCGCTCCGGGGATCCGGGTTCTGTTTTGCAAATTAGGCACACACAAAAAAAAACAAACCAACGCAGAACCGAGGACGGTTTGACATTAAATGTGACAAATGTTTATCGATTAATCAAATCGCTTTCTTTTGAGCCAGCCTTCGGGCAGCAGGCAGAATGGAACTCTTCCGTGGTTGGGCTTGGGCGCCCAATTCAACGTTTGCTTTTTGCTTGAACTTTGCATAGCATCAGCAAAAGAGCAGAGATCCGGGCGCCATTAGGTGCGCAAACCCACATCCCGTGCCGACATCCGGAACCGCAGCCCTGGGCCCGCCGTGACCTAGTTCGTTGGGCAAATAAATCACAGCCTAGCGGAGCGCTCTGCTTTCCCGCACTCGGGGTCCATTTTCTTAACAGCAGCTGCTACCGATCAGCGTGTATTGACAAATATTGAAACTCTTGGATCTCCCCATCTTGGATTAACCGACGAAGTACCGAAAGTGAAATCGTGCATACGCGGGACGCGATTAAACAATAACCGAGTGGGAAGAGTGCAGTGCAAATGGATTTTGCCGTCCTTTGGACCATCGTTCCAATCGTGCTGGGTTGGTGCACGAAATTACACGCTTGATGGGGCCAGGAAATGACTAATTCTTCGGCGGTGGAGTTTGTTTATTCGGTTCGAACGTTCGAACGTGTGCGTGCGGAGAGACCATATGGGGCGGTTTGCTTTTGTTTCGAAATGTTGGTGTGGCCCCAAATGTTTACCCTAACAAGCGTCTAATAGCGACCAAAACGCGGAATGCATCCTTTGCCCAATCTGAAAATGGGTTGAAATATGAGTCAAACGCATATTTTACCGAAATTATGGCACAGCCTTTCGCTACCATTATGCACAAGGCGATCATAACGACGCGTGGTGGCCGGTGTCGGATTACCCGGGGCGGGGTTGCGGTGCCGAACGGCCGAACGCTGATTTGCATGCCCTTGAACTCCGTTCAAATTCAAAACTTGGCGCCTGACATCGACGCGCGGCGAGGGATTCGGAGTCGGAGATTAGTCGTTTTCTCCCGTCCGTCGTTCGCGAGATTCGGTTGGTGAGTTTCTTTTACGAGTTGGCCACTTATCGGCCGGCCAAATGCGGAATGGTTTATCAACGTCAAACATCGTGGCAAAATATTGGCCGCCATCATGATTTATAGGTGTAGCCAGTGTGCCGATAAAAACCAAAAGCATGTCTTCATTAGTCAGCCCCGGTGAGTTGCCCCGGGTTGAAGAGCCGAGCCGTGTGAGTGGTTCGTTTCGCAGCCTGATCGTTCGTCCTTCTCCGATCCGATCGTGGCCAGCCATTGGCCCCGAGCGACAGTGACGAGAGGGCAAAAACAAAAGACTTTTAAGCGACGAACCTCGTCGCGGCTCGGCTTGCGGTGAGGTGAATTTTTTTGCGGCCAACTTTCTGCGTCAAGTTTCTGTACTTCAACCACAAATCCTTGACGTTTGATCCTCCTCGGGACTCCTTTCTTCTTCAGCTTGCCAGCAGTCAGTCTTTTGACATTCTTTCGAAGTGACTGTGAATGGCACGAAGCTCATGTCTGGGCCGTTAATGCATCGCGCCGTCATCGGAGTCTTTGGGCCGGCAGCTGAAACCAGAGTGTGACCGTCGTCCGCACACGGCCCCAAAATGTATTCACTTTCGATTATATTGCATTTCACTTCACGCCACGCTCGGTCGCCACCCACCTCGCTTCCGTTGGACGTTGCATGATGAGCCGCAACTGGTTTCTTTTCCTTTCGGTCAACAGAAAACGAACCAAATCGAAGACCCAGCAGCATTCGGGAACCATTAGCATACCGTGACGCTCGCGTTACGATCTGTGTGTCTTCCGTTCCGCTGAGCGGCCAGCGCCCGATGAGGCTTAATTGAGCTTGAAAATGATCGATGAGACGGCGATCTGTTTCACGAAGCGCGAAGCAGCAGCATCGCGCAGAAGAAAGACTTTAAATGAACCGGAAATTTGAGCTTTCACGACGCTGAGTCGCAAACGAGTTTCTGTCTTAGTTTTCGATGAGCCTTCAATCCCTGCTGCCCAGCCGTGCGGATTCGCGATGGCTCCACTTTAACGGGATGACTTCTGTGTGGTGCGTTTCGGAGTTGAAATATGATGGCGCCAACCGATGAACGTTTGCGGAGACTGCGCATATTGAGTTACGACTTCGATCAATGTCCCCGAATCCACAGCCTATCGAATGACAAATCTATACTCGATACGGAAACTATGTGTCACGCTTCTACCGCCGCTGGTTGTGGCTTTATAGTGCGGAAATATAATTTTAAAACATAAGCAAGATGCCATCGGGACGGGACAGCCATCGGGTTTGGAGCTGACGAAAAGATCGACCTTCATTACTGATGTTAAACAAGCTGCCAGAACAGCCTGGTGTTGATAGGCGTGCGCCTGCCGATGACGAATCGCCGATCACGATCTTGTCGGAAACGGCGACCCGAAACCGTCAAACTCCACCGAAATCCATCTCCAAAAGCGTCAGTCCC
The DNA here is from genome assembly GCF_943735745.2 of Anopheles bellator. Lineage (NCBI taxonomy): Eukaryota > Metazoa > Arthropoda > Insecta > Diptera > Culicidae > Anopheles > Anopheles bellator. The sequence continues at coordinate 70,654,774 of NC_071286.1, read as the reverse complement.
GCCAGCCTTTTGGAGCGTACAATTTCGGTTATGACAATCAATCAACAATTTCAAGCCCAGCGCTCGTTCGTGATTAGCCATATTTAGCTAGTTGTCTTGAGCGGTGCCCCACAGGCCGATAGCGGGGGTTTCAGGTGTTTATGCGGACAAGAACCATAAGAAGAAACATCGGGTGGTGCCAGAGTAGCACTTTACATTACTCACCCGAGCACTTGAGCCGCTGGAGGAGAAGCTGAGAGGACGGCTCATCGACTGATGCGCGGACGGACGACGCAACCAGCTTGTGGTGGTCACCGTCGGGTTCACGTACGATGATTCAATATAGGACGTTTTCGACCTCGTTATGACTTCGATCATTCAACGGAAATTCCACCAATCAGGAGTTGATGAGGGAAATTTCGGTACCAAACACCAACTGAACGTCGGTGCGATACGATCACAGGGTTAAGAAACTTGTCCCACGTCGACGGCGGAATGATGGCAACATGGTTTTAGCGCACCAGTTGTTTAAACAAGTTCAGCGTATCAACACGGTAGACTACTAGGCCAAGGTATTTGACCGAAGAAAATGGGGCAGCTACTCAGCGAGTTGCAGCGTCTTCTTAGCTGGGAAAACATTCTTTCAATGGTTGCTTGGATGGAACGATTGCAAATTGTTGCCACAGTATCGGGGTCATGGCCAACACAAATATACGTTTCTCGGGCACCATTCCAGCAACAAAAAAGCATTGCGTACATTAGCGAACCATATTTTTGAGGCTTACTTTTAGAGAGAACCATATTTTTGAGACTGTATGCTGACTCTGCAGTCAGAGAACACCATTCTACTCTAGTAATAGCCTCGCAACTCGCAATCGTATACCGTATCGGTCAGATCGTGAGCATCGGCTATCAGCTTAAACTTACTAAAGGCTACGCAGGACCTTAATCGCTGCAGGCTGGCACCAGCTTCGTAAGGGACGATTTGCAGGATCAAGTCGAACTTTTCATCCGCCAACCGTGATAAAGTTGCGTAGAATGTACCGAGCTATAACCCGAAGAAAGTAGTTAGTCCATCGACAAAAGGCCATTCCATGGGCTTCACTTACCGTGCTGATGCAACTATCACAGCTACCAGGGCATGGCGTAGATTCTAAGCACGTGGATAAATTGAGAAAGAGCTCGGCAACGTTGAAAAGGACCAGCTCGACGATATCGCCTATCAGTCGTTCGACGGCGTACAGTCGATTCAGTTCCTGCTCGTAGCAAAGGGTAACGTCGAAAACGTTGTCGACTGCCAAATCGATTACCTTCGAGGAGTACTTGGCGTAGCAATAGCGTGCGTGGGGACCACCGGAAACGAGCACAAGCACCACACTTTGCAGGGCTGGACAGATACGTTGACCGTACACCGTCTCCAGATCGTCGTCGAACGTGGCAGCCTGCAGGATGTAGTTGGCCAGCGTTTGCTCCAGGAGCAGTACCTTTTCGGCGATCGAAACCGCCGACAGGCTGGAGTTGAACGACGCCAGGGCCCTCTGGAGGTTTTTAGTAAACGTTGGGACTGCCTGTAACTGTGATAGTAAACCGTTCACATCCTGCTGCTGCGTGTAATACGCTGGTGCAACACTTTCAATGCGCTGCGTTGCTTCCGTTTTCAGTTCACGAAGACTGGCGTTAAAGTTAACAACTTCCTGATGAGCACCGAGCACAGTAGTTCCGATGTCGCTCTTGGCCGTTAGGATGTAAGTGTCCGCCTGATCGATGTTTGCTAGTGTGCTGTGCACCGAGTACAGGAACGGTGCAAGAGCGGCCGCCAGATTCACGATGCCGTGCAAAACGTCATTAACGAGCCGCGGGGAAATCAGGTGACGAGCCAGGGAAGGCGATATGGGAGTTCCGTCTTCGAGGCCATTTTTTTGCGCCAGATCAACTAGCGTGCTGTGCATTGTGGTGAGGCTTTCTTCGAGCGAGGATATCACTTCCAACATGTAGTTAAAATTATCACTGATCATACTGGTGATATACGACGCTCCGCTACTTTCAAACGTGCTAAATTCTTCCGCAAATCTCGTGCTGAGCAGAGTCTTCAGCTGGCCTAAGGCTTGAATCACGTTCACAAAGGGTGGTGTCACAATACCGGTACTATCGTCGGCCAGAGCGATGAGAAAGTCCGCCATTGCCACACCGGCACCGACGAAGTTTCGTGCAATGTAATACAGCGCGTCGCGCATCTCGTACAGCAGTTGGTAGCCTGAGCCGAGTGGGATTGTGTAATCGTCCAGGAGGTCCATAAGATCCGCGGCAAGCGACGACCTTTGCGCTGTCTCAACGCTGCCCGAAATGTTACCATTTAATCCAAAGTCAGGACTGGTGGATACACTCTAATGAAGACAAAAACCGCGATAACGGATAAAGCGATTTAAATTCGTCGCAAATGATTTGTCTCACCTGTAGAATGTAACAGACGATCAGCATCAGTGTGCCTGCTAAGCTAATGCTGTTCATCAGATTACTTTTGTACCTCATTAACGTCAAGAGAAGGTTTGGAATGAATTAAGCTTGGAACCGAGCTCAACTCCACAGACCGATCGTTGAATTGGAACTGTAATTGACAACCAAAAACCACGGTTAACCCCATCGTTTTAGCTAGCGCTATGCGAATTCATCTGGGTAAATATTGTTGCTCAATTTTCTGGGACACACGTGATAGAGAAAATAGAAAAGCAAACATTTAATCAACATATTTTCGACACCCACAATCACGCGAATCGCAAAAGGCAATGTTTTTTTTTTGTATATTTGCCATAGATACGCACGAGTTCGTCTCATCTTATCCGAGGGTAGTTTTAATCGTGTACATTACACTGGGCACCCCGGATCCGATACCATCCAGGGCCGCCAGCACATTGTACACCAGAGCAGCTGGGACGAATTTCCGGACAAGGCTCGATGTTACGGGGCCATTACCGGCTGCGAGCTGTGCTTGAGCGATGCCGTTCTGAAGATCACCAAGTGCCACGGACAACGCTTGCAAAGCCTTGCTGATACCCTTAAATCCGTCCACAAATTGGTTGCTCATCGAAGGGCCAAGTTTGCTGGTTAAAGTATTAAGCTCCATACCGAGCCCCCCGTTGAGTAGGATGTTCAGTGATATGATCGCTTGATTGACTTGTCCAAATGAGGCCTTCACCGGACCGGTATCATTGTTGGCGAGCGTTACAATCGAATCCATCAGTAACGTTCCGCTGGAGCTCAGCTGCGTAGCGATCGACAGGACAATGTCACGAATCAGGATGAGTAACGCATATCCCGATTTGATGGTGACGGAGAAATTGTCCAGCTCATCGAACGACCCACGCAGTGCCGTGGCACGATCGGCTACTTTGGCACTGTTTCCTACATCCTGTGGCAAGCCGAAGTCTGCTCGAGGCATGGAGAACACTGTCTGAAAATTAAAAATATCCATGCGCTAATTTATCACGTTGAATTATAGATCGTGGTTGTGGGAAATTAATTACCTGAAAAACTACAGCCACACACAATGCGGAAAGCGTTCTTAAACACATAATGGTGCGATGTGAACCGATCACCATATAAAACGAATAATCTTGCAGCAGCTCCAGTGACAGCGAATTTACGGGGCCAAAGACGGTACATCTGATCAAACAACAGTAAATTTGTCTTAATACTGGTATTCTATCTGAATGAAGTATACACGACGCTAACGGACAGATAACGGGAACTAAAACATTGACCGAGAAACCAGCAGCCGCATTATTGGTTTTCGGGTTCGATATTCGAATTTTCAAATTACGCCTAAAGTTATGTAAAATTTTTATTTTTATGCTGTCATTTTTAATAAATCTTTTTAGAGATTATCTGAATAGTTAATAACTGCTAAAACCAATCCAATTGTTGTGGCTTGTTCGGCAGTTTAACCAAACAATTGACACATCGAAGGAATGGTCCCCAACGAGTGGCATTCGGTGACATCAGAATGCGGTATGTTCTTCTGCGCTCCGAATCTGGTGTAGATGTTTGCTACATTCGCTCGCATCTAAATCGGGGTCACCGAAATGGTCTCCGGTCGTGTTCTGGCGGAAGGTTTCTGTTCCTCTGATCCGCCGACGTCCGGTTTTCACATTCGTTAGGCGTCCGACTCCGTCCGTCTCGGCTCTCTTTTTTGAGGGCTAGAACCTCGGTGAAAGTCGGTCGCCGACGGATTGCGAGCACGATCTGCGGTCAGATTTCCTGTTTTGATTCTTCGCATCTTCAGCACGCACCTCGAACGCCCGGGCATGGGCTGCTGTAAAAAGTACCGTTCGAATCGGCCACGTTTCCAGTCTTCAGCGAGCGAACGGGAGAGAAGTAAGAGATCGAGAGGCGAGAGAATATTTAAACAAGATTGGGGCTTTCGGGATGATTTCAACATCCGTGGCCAACCAGTTGGGTGTGTTTTACCGTGTGTGATAGACCGACGACGACCGAAGTGCGTTCCTTAAGATGGCCAGCGGCAGAGGTCTAGTGGCGGCTTTGGTGCTGCTGACGACCGCTATCATTCCCGACAGTTCCACCGGAGCGGGAGACTTTGGCTTGCCGTACACTGTGCCCGGATTCGATGCAACCTTCCGTAGCAGCATCGGATCGGGCGTTGTGAGCGTGGTGAAGGCCAACGCCACTCTCGTCAAGTATGACGCCTCGCTGGATCGCAGCGGTGCCACCGGGGTACTGTTCGGATTGGCCAACAATCTTACTACCCCACTGAACCGGGTGCTTGGCCATGTGGCTGCCGCTTTCGGTGGCAACAGCACCGATACCGTGCAAACGCTGCTGCAAGAGCTCCAGTCCTTGGAGGATCCGACATCCGCTGCGCTGGAGGCGGTATCGGAAGCTGTAGGCTCGCTGGATGGTGTCGTTGCTCCAAGGCGCGTGGAAAGTCTGACGGCCAACGTGTCGACGATCGCGACGCAAGTCAGCACGCTGGTACGCAACGTGGCCACTTTCAGTGGAGCATTGCGCAAGGTAGAAGATCCCGAGTCGAGCTACAATGCCTCCAGCATCGCGTCACTCATCGACTCGGATATGGTCCAGTCGCTGACCTCGCCGGTGCGTGCAATTAACGTCGCCCTCGGGGACATCTCGAAAGTGTTCGTTGCCATCGGGAAAGATCGCACCGATGCCATAGCGCACGAAGTGGCCACGAACACGAGCGTGCGCAACGCACAGCAAGATCTGTCCAACCATTTCGCCACCGTCGAACGCTCCGTTTCCGAAACGATTCGCCAAATGGAGCTGCAGACTAACGGTACCGTGCGACAGGTCGGCGAAGAGTACAACCGGACGAAGACTCGTCTGGCCGACGCAGCCGACGAGGAACTGGTGCAGACGTTCGCCGAAATGGTCGCTTCGCAAGGGCTTGAACATAACCGACTCGCGGGCGAACTGTTCCGCGAACTGTCCGCCAACTACTCCCGAACGCTCCAGGGCGCGGCGGACGAGGTGGCCGCGCAGCTTTCCGCTGCCACTGCCGCACTGATCGATGAGGCTACGGTGAGTGACGGGCCTACGGCGGATCGATGCCTGCAGCGCCACGTGACCGACTTCCGCCAGGGACCGTACTCGGTATCACGTCTCTCCGGCTGCTACCAGGCCGATGTTCGCACGTTGCCCTACCTGCAAGCGGCGAGCGGAAACTTCCTCGATCAGCTCCGAGGCGGGGCCGCCTATGCCGCCCAGACTCAGTCAATCTGCGGATCAGGAGCCTCGAACTGCACGACGAAGGTACGCTTCTTCAACCGTGTCGTTTAGTGCACCGAAGATTCAGTACTTCTCTCTCTTTTTCTAGTACATCGAAGCACTGCCGACACTTGGCCCACAGCTTCAGGATCGTTTGAAGAGTTTTGAATCCTTCTTGCGGACGGAAACGGCGGCACTGAGCGAGCGATACGCCATCTGCGCTGCGGCCATCCGTGTCGATATAGACTCCCACGTGAAGTCGACCGAGGAGAAGTTCAAAAAATGCCTCACCGGCGGGAACTAATTATGCGTGCACTTGGCTATTAATGGAAAATTATAAAATCAAAATAAAGTATTTTTACCTATCGCGCAAAATGTCTACCAACCATCTGTCAGTCTAAAGAAACGTTTCTTTCTTCGAAAAATCGCAGCAACCATTGGCCCGACTGACGGTGCGAATGCAATGTCAAGGCAGAAACGTTCTCCAGCCTAAGTAAGCCATTAACTGCCGCCATTTGGATCACCATTTCCTTAATGGTGCGCATTTTTCTACTTTAATAAACAACAAGTGCCCTCCGTAACCGGCGGCATTGAACTTGCACCGGTTGCGCTTCGTCGTTCTTTATGGACCCGTCGAAGCACCGTCGATCGAAAGACACCGTCGGATGCGATGAAGCGAGGAACCCGTTTACAGTGGCACCGATGCCAGTTCGCCGATACGCCGGCCCTTTTACGGGCGGCAGCAGACGAACCATTTCGAACGCTTTCGAACCGTATCGATCGAGTTCGTTGGCTTCTTCATCGTTCCTGGATCATCGTCGGTTAGGACTCGCTCTGGTGGCAGGGATCGGCGGGGATGTGTGCCTGAACATGGTTGACCCCATTTCGTCTTCGGGTTTGCGCGCCGCACATTTCCAATGGGCACATTTCAAATAAATCTTCTTTCTCGCCTGAAATGAATGTACTTAATCGCCATTTTCGACCTCTCCCGCTGCCTTTTACAGAGCGACGCCTGGTGTCGGCATTGTGGAAACCGGACAGAAACATCATTGGATTGGACGTACCGTAAATTGGAACACAAAAGCCCCGCCGGTCCGAGAATTCGTTGGGAAAATCTGACAACAATCGCCCGATATGGAGGTGGCCGCCCTGACAAGTGGTGGCGGCACGACGACGGTTGGTAACCCGCGCGGACCATTCCAGCGCGAGGTGCGCGAGTGGCAACATGTCGATCCAAATACGGGCGCGCTGCTGACGGGACGCCTCGAGGCGGACCGCTGGGTGAACGGACCGCTCAACAGCTACGGCAAGGTAAGGAACACGCCATTCCACGGAATGTCTCCTCTGGTGGCTCTTCTTTTCTCGCCACAATTAACGGGGTTTTCCCAACGGGGAATGGGTGCAGGGAAAACGGAGGCCCCGCGGCTAAAAGAGGCCTCGTCCACTGTCGCAAAACATCACTTCCACATGCCACGGTGACACCTATGTTTGGCCTGTTGCTTCCTCTCCGTTCTTGTCTGGATAATGAATTGTCGGCCAAAGAACTCCAAACCCTGTGTCGATGGCTGTGCCACAAATTTTAAGACCTCTAGAAAAGTCTGCTCCGGGAAATAACATAATCATAATCAAAAAGCAAGATTGCATATTAAAACATATTTTTAAACGTTTATAAAATCTTATATTATTCCACATTTAAGTGGACATCGACCTTAACAGGAAACCTGCGGCCAAACGAAGGTGCAAAAACGACACGTCGAGGAAGCGAAGAGGTCATTTACACCAATTGCGCCTTAAAGTAAACCTCAAAGTTTGGTGGCCGAAAGAGAAAGTCTGTGGCAGTGGAAGCAAGAAGTGTTCAGTCTTGCAGTAATCGCATGTTTTTCGCGCTCTACAACGTCCTTAAACCACTCTGACACGGGGGGCACTAAACCAAAGCGAACCCGTCCGGTCCGACTCCCCTGGGAAGTTGTCGTCGTCGCAACAATCGAGCCCGGCGCGTCTTCCATGGCCCGGCCGTTCGTTCGTGGTGAGAGAATTTGTAATGAACTTGCCCTTTTTGCACGAAACAATGGACCATCGGAGTTGACAGCTCCGCTCCACCCTGGGGCCGACCGATCCACTTCACCGTCTGATCTTGATACCGATATTGGCCGCTCCTGGTTTCGCGCTAGATGGCGTCCCCGCTGACCTCTACCCACTGGCAGCCCGTCCCCCGACCCCCGATCTATTGTGGCCCTGTGCACATGGGTCGCGCCGGGTGTTCAAAATGGCCTATCGGCTTCGAAATCGATCGTGGCGCTCATTTGCGTACAATTGAGCAGTCTGTCGAATGTCTGGCCGTGGCTCCGTTTTGCCACGAAGACGAACACAGAAATGTGGCGGAGTGGCAAAATTATTGATTGTAAGATTCCCATTTTTGGCGGGCGACACAATGGCAACAGTGAAGCTGCTGGGGCCCGTGGTTGGCACTTAATAATAACAATGATCGCGGTCCACCAGAAGCCCTGACCGGCTGATGAACCGGCCAGCCGGCCGGCAATCCGGGTTGCCCTCTCATCAGCCGACGACGACGGGTACGGCCTCGAACTGCAGCGATTGAACGTCAAGTACCTCGCGGTAGTCGCCCGGAAACGACCGCGGACGGGGTGTCTCGGTCGACGGTCGGGAATTTATGGATCAGCGCGCATCGGATCCTCCGCGCAGACCAAACGGCAAACGAACCATCGAGGTCACACCGTCTCGCTGTGCAGGTCATCGAGATGCAATAAAGTACAATCACAATGCACACTCCGCGAAGAAAGGACTGTTTTACGATGTCACCGATCGACCCACGGATCGGTGAGAACCTCAATGCAAAGGGAGTTATTTTCAATGCTTGAACTTTTGAATGCTTAACTCTTAACATTTTTTTATGGAAAACAATTATGGTCAAAGTACATTTTCGATTGTATGTGGACCTATCTCGTCAATAGCAATTTGAATTTCGGTCGTGAGGTCGTCAATAGTTGCCGGTTTGTTCGCTTACAATAAATATCGATTGTGACTGTCGCTGTATGGCACGTAGCGCTGTCCAAGTTCTTAGCTTCAATTTTGCCGAAAAACTAATCAGTTAAAATCCGCACCAGTCACTCGTGGATTTTCCGAACCACCATACTGCTTGTTAGCATAGCCACCGAGGGGGAAATAAGCTTCAATAAAATGTGCTTTTGACGAACGATTTGACGACCTACCACTTTGGAAATAAATTTTTCATATTTACCAATTTTCTGCATCCAAAATTATATTTTATACATAAATTTCACGAATGAACCTTTCAAACAAATGTTCAAGCATTGAAAAATATTCACCCTTTTTTATAACCAAATGAAAAAATGTGTCGATAATGAAGCGCCCTGTTTAAGATAAATGCGGTAGTCTAATATTTACATACATTAGTTAATCTGGTCTTTAATAAGTACCGAGAATTTGACAAAAACGGTGCACCGATCCGGTAACGGTGCACTCCGGAAGCAGCGAATGGCGTGAATGGGCGCATAATGAGTGGTTATGTTCACTTTCGCGAACCACATTTGCACTCATGTAAGCGCACGGATGGATGATGGATTTTTGCACCGTGTTCCGTGCGCCATCCTACCGTAGCTTAGCTGGGCGGTGATGTAAACTGCTGCTCATGAGGAAGTAATCATCACCACAAACCCCCTTCAGCTGGGTTCACTACGCTTTGCGCAAAAAGTGCTGCGCTGCACATGTAATTGGCAGAATTTCTGTTACAACTTACAACACTTCGAAGCCCTTCGAAGGGTCTATTGTTTGCCACATCTACCTCCAAAACATACCAAACATACCCTGGGGATTATTTGGCTGCATTGAAAGGCTGCTAAACCCGTTAAGGATAAGGCCGCGGCATTCGAAGGAGGGTTTTCGTTCCCAAAAGGAATAGATCGAACCGCTAACTAATATTTCCCACATCGCGGACATTGTTGTGTGGTACTTTAAGACCGTTTTGCAGTTGAAGGACGGGCCACGGGCCACGGCTATTAATAGCCTGCCACCTGCTACCGTGCCTGAGATTGGTTCGATCCTCCCCGCCGATCGGCGCGAGTGTCTGGTAATGAATATGTAATTGATCGTCGCCGAGAGAGGTGTCGTGGCTCCTAACAAGGGTCTGCACTGACCGCACGCACGCACGCACGGCCGATGGGTGGGCAATTAATTAAAACCAACGTGCGCAGCTACCAATTACGGTAAATCACCGGGATCGACGCGGACTGGCGCGAGATTGGCGAGCGATAAATTCGTCACGCCAACCTCACCGGACAGATTAGCAGGTCGCCCAGATTAGCGGTCACCGCGTGGTAGGGTGACACTTTGGCCGTACCCAAACGGCCGATGGTCACTTTTCTTTGCCCACGCCCTTGAAAGGCCCTCGGAAGGCGCCAGTGCCAACCGTGTAATGGCGTGGCGACATCGACATTGGTTCTGCGTAATTTGCACAGAAGCGTATCCCGTTGGCCCCATTCCGCTGGCTGGCTGGCTGGCAGCTTTCGTTTCGTTCTCTCTCGCCAACTCGCCAATTAGCTACGCTAACTATCGACCACCGTTTTAGCGACGGATTGGCGACGGTTAGCTCGCCCGCCCCGTGATAGAGCCGCTCTCTGTGTGTCTTGTGTCTTTTGGCACCTCCTTCGGAATGAGGCGAAATTCAATCAAAGCCAGGAACTCCGTCAATCAACGTTTGGCAACGCTGAAACGCGGGCCGAATCGAGGCAACAAAGTTCCATTGCAACATACGATGGCGCCGGTCTATGTGTCACTATGCTCCGGTGCGCGCAGCATAATGTAATCGTCCGGTCCAATTCCCGGGTGTCGGTTTACGGCGGGCCGTAGAAAAAACGAGTCGCCTCGCTGCCGTGGCGTTTCCCCTTTCCGAGGGCGATGACAGATCCGTTCGAAACTTGTCTGGGGCCGGGGGGCGGGGGGTGGCGCGCAGCCACGATGACCGGGTGACCTTGGAACGAGCGTTTAAGATGCGGGTTTCCACCCGTCCGGAGTTCGGTTGATCGATCGATTTGCCGGTTTACTTTTCCCCAGTGTGCATGTGTCCCACCACCCGGAGACCCTGGTCTCCTTCTCTCCATCTCTCTCTCACTCTCTCTCTCTCTGTCGTTCCCCGGCACAGATGGTCGCCCAAAACCTGTCGACACCGGACGGCACGCAGCACACGCAGCGGAAGCAGATGGAGATCCTTCAGGCCCGCACGTCCAGCGGCTCGCTGCAAGTGGTCCGGGCGCAAACCGTGCAAACCACCTCGTCCCGCTGGTCCACGTCGACCCTACACCAGCACCAGGAAATCTCGAGCAGCACTGGCGCCGGCCAGTCCGGCGTTCCTGTAGCGCACCTGGGCGGCGCATCCAGTGCACTGGTCAGCTCACTCACGGCTAATGGCTTCCCCAGTCACCACCAGCCCCGTCTGGCACACGGTTCCCCGTTCCACCGATCGCTGGCCGGTTCCAGTAGACTGCTGGTAAGTGAGAGAGAGAGAGAGGACGTAGGCGCTTGGTTGGTCCATTGTGCATGCGATCATGCGCGAGACTCTGAGTTTCGCATCGCCCCAAGGACTAGAGATCGAGTAAATATTTTCACTAATCAAGATGCCCGACGATATCGTTGCTGGTCGCTGTCACCCCGTGAGGTGTTGTTGTGCATTCCTGCGTCGAGTGGCGCGGAAAAGCTCAGGCGCTCGATCTCAAATACTGTCCTCCGATCACAGCATTAGTGCACCGCCGCATCGGCCCCTTTAAGTCTCACGTTGTTTAGATGAAGCAGTGCCGCTGTTTCTGCATGCCTTATTTATTTATTACCCTCAATGCCCACACCGAAACGCCCAAATCGAAACAAAATAAAATACCAACTCACGCGGCTCGCGGCATGGCTTTGACATTTGGCCCCTAGATGGGCAGACTGGCTGCCAAATTTAGACCGGGCGCTCCGCATGTGCCATCTGTAGGCCAAACATCGGCCTGGAACCTTCGAGGCTTGGCACGCGCGCGTGTAGGCGGTCGACCCGCGAGCGCAAATAATTTCACCCGCAGTCCAATTACTGCCGTTCGGTTTGCCCGAGTTGGTCCACTAGAAGCATCATCATCGGCGTGATGTGTCTTGAGGCTTTTGTGAGTTTTTTGAAGCAGATCGTAATGAATTTACATTGCCCCCTTTATCGCCGACAGGGCTCCAGCTTTACCCGATCGGGTCCCGCGGACGACATGCCGTCCGCTGCTGCCGTCACCCAGAACTCTCCATCAACGCTGTCACTCGCCAGCCCGGCCAAGTCGTTCTCGGCCCGGTTCACTGGCATCTCCACCGCCGCCAACCACGAATCACTGTTCTCGAACCCGCCGGCCACAGCAACCTCCAGCCTCATCACCGGTAGCCCGCTGCGGTATGGCAGGTTCAGCCAGGCCGGATCGGAAGCGAACGATCGATCTTACGCTCCAGCGCAAACCGTTGCAGTCGAATCAGAACGGTAAGTGTTTAGAAGTTAGACAAGTCGGTCTCGCCACCGACATTAGCATCCTCTCGGTGCCGCAGGTAGGTGGCGCATTATCCCTGAAACTGGTCACTGGAATGCTGATCCCACCTTGCACCGCCGGCCATTGCCTTCGGTCAAGTGGGCCAAGTGGTCCACACTCGAAAGACAAAGACCCTCGGTTAGCCAGGCGTGTAGCATCAGCTGTAGGAACAGTGGAAATATCTCTTACCTCATACCGGTACCGGTCGATCGGTCGGGCCTACGTTTGCGGGAAGGAATCCCGTCCCCGTCAGTTCGCTCCATAAATCAGATTAACCGGCTCCCGCTCCCGCGCCAGTAATCGACAGCAATTCTTCTGCAAACGAAAAGAACGTACCCTCCCTGTCCCGGGGGCACGAGGGGGGCGAAGTCGAAAGAATGTAGGCGATAGGATATGCGTCGACCATTTTGGTAAAAATGCCATCACCGGCAGTGCCGAAAGGGGGCGCGCGCGAGCACGCGTTGATACAGTTCGTTATGTCATCGGTACACCTACGGAATTTCTTCGTACAGCCAACGGGTTTTCATCGCCAATCGCGTGGCACGGTGTACCTCACGAACACACGCAGCACCCGCGGTCCTGTGAGTTCATTTACTGCAGTAATTGCTTCACAAACGCCTAGCGAAAAGAAACCGAAAAACGAAAAACTTCGAAAGCGACGAACCCGGTTCGGGTTCATTACGCGCTGGGGATCGAAGCATGGTGTTTCGGGAGCATCGCACAGTTCATCAAAATGCAATCAATGTTACACCACATCGAGCGGCACATCGGGTGACAGGTTCGTGGAGACACCTCACCGATTTGCCACCGATTCTACAGGGTGGCAACGTGAAAGTGATACACTTAAATTATGTCATAAAAATCAGAATACTTTTTTTCTCTCCTCTAGCTGTTTTAATAACATGTAACAGTAGTAAACTTACAATGTATTTAGTTCAATTCAAATTTTTCACCTTTGTGTTTGATTACGACCCGAAGTCGCTTTTCGGAAGCATCACAGATTTTGACTTAACGATTCTGAAAAGTGTCCAAACTCATATGCTTTAGGTCGCCTAACTTTCCTAGCATGTATCCCCAGATACTGAAGTCGAGTGGGTTCAAATCGGAAGACGATGAGGACCATTCAGACATGGCAAATTTTGCTTACACTATTTCTGAACAACCAATGCTTTATGTAAAAGTGCTGAATCTTGTTAAAAGCAAAAATCTTCATCTCACAAAAGTTCCTTGGCACAAAAAAGCAAATGGCTTCTGATAACGTTTTGCATGTTGTACTGCTTGTTGATTTTCACGACCCGATCGATGAATAACAGTGGTAGTTTGCCTTTTGCTGATATTGCTCCCCAAAACCATCACAGCTGATGCATTTTGGTACCGGTAGACCCCAATTTTATCATACCTCTACCTCTCTTTTATCGGCCGGTATATCACGAAGACTTCCACCATAGACACGATCTTTTTGCTTGTTGAAAGTTGCCTCCAAAGTGAACAGTTTTTGATTCGAAAAAATTATGTTGTGAGCTGCGTGCGTCTTCAGGAGCATCCGAGATTTGACAACCCTGTCGGCAATATTTTAGAGAGATAATCCATGAATCGCCTGCTTCTTAAAAGGACTATACCGAAGATCTTTTTCGACTAAGTTTTGCATGGAGGTGTGACTCATTTTCATATCACGTGCCATTTTTTTCCCGAGCGGACCGTCAAATTTCGTCGAATACCGCTTCACCGCTTTGATTACCGCTGAAGTCCGTACAGTCCGTTTTTTCCCCGGTTTCTTTCTGCGGACAACTGTACCAGTTTCCTTGAAACGTTTGATGGTCCTGTACACGAATGATCTGATCAAGTTCAGATTTGACAGCTTGCTCTTCATCTGAATGTTTATGAGGTTTTGAAGATGCAAGATCTGGATTTGTTATTTATAAGAAACCATTACAATTTTCTGGTGAACGAAACGCAAGCACTAACTTTATCACGTATAAATAAACGATAAACATAGTACTTCTTCAAACAGTAAACAAAGATCGGACCTATAGGTCTAAAAATTAAAACTTTCTCGTTGCCACCCTGTAGAGCTTCTACCCGTATGGCGTTTCGGCCTTCTCGGCCGCCGAGTTCGGTTCCAAATTTGGGCGTCAAGTCAAGTTTATGAGACCACCTACAAGAGTGCGGGAGCGGCGCAGATCGGTCTGTCGCCCGCCCCAGACAGTGTGGCGTGCCCAATTGTGCGAGAATTGTTCGAGCCGCGCCAACGGCAGTCAATACTTTAGCACCATGTTCAATCATGTTGCCGGTACATATGGCGAAAGAAATAATGACATCCGGCCACCCCGGTTGGCAATTGTTTGAGGTATCATAAGCCCCCGGTGCGTCCAATCGGTTGTTTGGGCATGTTTCCTCCTTTGTTTGGGCAAAGTATGAAGAAAAGAAACAGCTCCGCACACGCCATGATTCACCACGCGCCACCACCGTCATCGCAGCCTGTGAGAGAGTGACGCTCCGGTGCCGGTTTCTGGTACGTGGGATTTCGGCACCGAGTGTGACATCGCCACAAACACATACACACGGGGGAGGCATACTCCTGGGGGTCCGCCCGTCGGTGGAGTAGTCTGGTGCCCGCGACTGCTTCATTCTTCGCGCAACGATCGGTCGATCAACAACCGGTGTCGGAGATCGAACGGGTTTTCGGTGCGGAACAGTGTGTTTGGTGGTTCGTCTCATTAGCCAATTGGATAATTAGATTAAGTGCAGCCCGTGTAGCCCGTCGGTGGCTTTCGGTGAGTCTTGCAATCGGTACGCAATAAGATAATGAGCAGAAAGCTTGAATTATCGCGCTGTGGATCGCTGGCGGGTGTGGCAAAATATTGCACGGGTCTTGCGTAGGGGTCTCGAGCTCCCTGCCGCCCACAAACCGGAGACAGCCCGCTCTGAGAGGCCCGAGTGAGACTGTGGCGTGATCCGACGCTGAGTCCCAGCGATTGATTCGTCAGCGAAGACCGCAGACAGCCTTGCAGACACAGATCTAATCCGTTTCTCTCCCATTTCGTTTCGTTACACGCGCGTTCCGGGATTTCCGGTCGGTCGGCCCGCAGTCCAAGCGGCGGCAACATTCCGCTGGCCCGCGGTAAGAGCATTTCGATCGAGGACCTTTCGACCGAGCGCGACGAAGCCAACTTCGATGACGACGTCGAGCCCACGCAGTGGAAGCGAGTGAGCAAAATACGGCGATCATTACAGTTTCCAAGGAAAACCACCCCGAGGTAAGTAGGCAGTGGGACCCGTCACGTGATTTACTCCCCTTTCGTGGTGGCATTCGATTTTTCGCTCCGACCGCAGCCATTCTGGAGCCCCTGCCGGGGCGTGTAATTATGTTGTGCCATTTGTTAAATTTCTTTTTTCGCGCGTGTTGCTGCGATTCGATTGTTTTGCCTACCCGTGCGCCTGTTGCCAGCAACAAAATGCTGCATCGCGTGATCGCGACGGGGCGATGATGAATAATCCACTTGAAATTCAAATCAGTCAGAACGGAACTGAACTGAAGGCCCCGGGGGGTGCAGCCGCGATGCATGATCCAATCGGGGGCCGCTCGTGTGCGTGGTCCGGGCCCGCAAACATTCACACATCGTTAACCGAACTGCGTAGGAAGTTCGTGCGCCATGTTGAAATCTCTGAGGGGGGCCAGACTTGTCGAGTGGTTTAACATTTTCGCTACAGACACCACCATTGGGTAGTCGCGTCATAAATAGCGACTGCTCGCCTAGCAGTTAAAGCTGCTGTCCACTACTGATCGCCCTTCCCTTTCTTCGCCCCAGGACCAGCAGCCGGCCGATCGATCTGCCCGAGAACTCCGTCAGTGTGTCCCGCATCTGCCAGGAGTTGGAAAACGGGCGCCGCCTCAACACGGCCATGAGGAACAATCACATCGACTTTGTGGCCCTCGACAACATTCTCAAGAGCGTAACGGAGCCAACGGGCAGTGCCAAGCCGTCGGAAGTGTCACCACCCCCGAAGTCACCCCCGAAGACGTCCTTCCTGACGGCGGAATCCCTGCGCGAGATCCGGGGACGTTTGCGGCGGCTCAGCAACGAGTGTCTGTACCGGGACGACATGAGCCCGGGCGAGGAGCCATCGAACCGCAGGCCGAGTGATTCCGGTGATGATACGGGAGTCACGATCACCGAGGTCGAGACTCGATTCGGGCAGCTCGAGACGAGCAGCTCGTCCGATTCGAACTACAAAAGCAACAGTCTGCAGTCGGCCACCAAGAAGCCACCGGACGCGTCCGCCGTGCTGGCGCCCGACGATTGGCATTCGCGCCGCAAATCGTACGGCTTCGAGCGCATGACCCAGCAACCGCTCGGTGGAAGCTTTGGGAAGATGGACTCGTCCACCGATAGTGGAATCGGCCGCTCATCCGAGCTCAGCTCGAGCTGGTCCAGCGGAGGAGCTCCTACGGAGAGCGCCTACCAGCGGGCCACCATCGTGACGCTGGGTGAACAGAGGCCAACGGCCACCCCGAAGCCTAACCCGGCGATGGTGATCAAGATCAAGGCCGAAGCCGGAGGATCGGCCGACGCGGATGGACAGGACGAAGAACCGAAGCGACACTCGATCGCCGTCGACGAGACGAGCTACGTGCGGGACAGTCTGCGGAGCATGTTCGAACGCAAATCGTCCGTCAACGTGAACGGGTTCAGCCACACGTTCATCGACGAGATGAGCCGCAACAAGAAGCGGGTCGAGTTTTGTAAAACCGAGGTCCACTTCACGGCCGACTCGGGCCGGGTGAACATCGTCGAAACGGACGAGAAGCCACCACCGACCAACAACTTCCGGCGCCGCCGACGGCCATCGGGTTCGTCGCCTGCCGGCGGATACATGCTGATCGAGGATGGTGTGGCGGGTGAAAGCAGTGCCCTGGAAGCACCCCAACAGGAAGCGGAAGTGCCGGTGGTAGTCACCACAACGATCGGCGTTAGTCGACCGGTGCCGGAACCGACACCGCGAAAGTTTGTACCACCCAGTGCACCGTCCAGCGCTCCGGGAACGTCAGTTTCGGATGACAGTGATGGCCACTCGGCGGACGAGATATCGCTCCGGGGAATTCTGAAAAACAAACCGGTCAAACCGAAACCGTACGTGCTGGGTGAACACCTGGAGAGCAGCGAGAGCCTGTGGGGCGTGAAGCTGAGGCCGGTCAGTGGGACAGTGGCGGGCGAGACGGCCACCAACCGGCTGAGCGTCGATCTTGGAGGTGAACCGAAGAGCGTATCGCCACTGGCCGGGAGCTACTCGACGAAGATCAACCTCACGCCGACTGCGGCCAGCTCCTGGAACACCACCACAGGTAAGCACTTCTCGGGGCGTCGTGTGATCGCGTGTGGCTTTCTCGGCTTACCATTAACACCTGTGCAAGGAGACACGCACCCACACACCCACATAGGCTTCAAGCGACATAACCTCCATCTTCGGCAGTCTGTTCAAACGAACGTACGAGGGGCGTTCAAAAATGTTTGCGATATTTGAATTTTTTCGGGCTACGTACATCCGATTTTCGGTTTTTTTTGTTTCGTTAGATTGCTACACATGTCAGTGGCTTGTGGTGAAAAGTTTGGCCAGTTTAAATAATCAGTCAATTTTTGCCAGCTGTTTTGCTTGGGCGTGTTTTGGGCCATCGTCGAGGTTTGTGTACTCTAAAACTAATTGACCACGAAGAGGTAATTTAAGTTTTGAAAACAGGAAAATTCAAAAACAAACAGCAAACAGGAATTTTGGTTTTCCCACAACTCCGGGCATTTGTGACAGATTTTTTCGGGCGAACTGCGCATAACTTGCAGGTAATATTCATTATTGATCGTTCTCTCTACCGGTAACAACTCATGAAGCACCACAACCCTGCAATCGAAGAAAATTGTAAGCAAAACTGTTCACATTCCACCAAACATGGCTTTTCGACGTTCACGGCTTCTAGGGCCTCTGAAAAAAATTTGAACCACCGATAAGCGCTAGTTATGGTCATAATAGCATAATAGCTATGGTCATAATAGCCACAGCCAACATTCCGATAGCGTCCGAGCTCTTAATTTCGTTTTTCACACAAAATTTGACGAAGATTCTTTCCCATCCTTTTTCGGAGTGGAGAAAAGTCGACGATGACCCAAGACGATGACCAAGACAGCTGTAAAACATTGACCGATTACTCGAAATGGCCAAATTTTTCATCGTAACCTACTGAGATGTGTAGCAACCTAACGCCTAAATCTAAAATTGGATGTACGCAGCCCGAGAAAATTCAAATGTCGCAAAAATTTTTGAACGCCCCTCGTATTGTGCTCTGGCTGGAGGCCGATCCCAATGAACTTAGAACTATCTCCCGTTTTTCTCTCTTTTTTCCCTTTCTCGCTCTCTCGCTCTCCGGTGGAAACTCCCCCCCTACCTCCGTGTAACGCCCTTTCCCCACACCTGTACATTCACCTAACACGGCTTGCGCCACGCCATCGCACCCAATGCCATTGCCTTGCACATCACTCAACATTGCGGTACGGATTGTTCGAAACCCACCGAAAAACGCTCCAGCGGACGCGAAGTCGACCACGAAGATCCTGATCGATATGACGTCGGTGGCGGCAGCGGCGGCTGCGACAACGACAACCGGGCCGGTGGACGCCCTCAAGTCCACTTCGCTGATCATGCGCACGATGCGCTCGGCAACGCAGTTCGATGAAGCGCTGAAAAGCCTACAGGCCGTCCGGCGTGACTCCCTGGAGGACCCAGTGAGTGGGATGCCCCTGTACCACCAGCAGCTCAGTCTGTCCGCGGACATTACGAAACCACGGCGCCATTCGGCGTTTCAGCTGATCGGGACCGGCAGCCAATCGATCGCCAAGTCAAGCAGCGCCAGCAGCATCTACGTCGAGTACCCGAAGCTAAAGGTGGGCAAGTATGCGTCCTCGCTCGATGGAGATCCACTGGACCGGGTGGCCGACTCCGCTGGCCACTCCTCACGGTATGGTGGGATGCCGACGAGCATGATCAGCACCCGGCGCTCGCTGACCAACGAGTCACGCCTGTCGGACCTGGAGGCGTACGTGAGCAAAAACATGGCCGTACGCCGATCGAGCACGGCCGACGATATCGTGCAGGCGGATCGGTTGGCCAGCAAACCGATCGCGGCGCCACGCCTCAAGAAGCTCGGCTCGAGTGTGCTGAGTCAGCAGCTGTCCCAGTTGAGACGACTGTACGATGCGGCCGAGCAGTACGACAGCGACAGCGACAGTGCCAAGGCGGACGAGGAAGTCAACCGGTATCTGGGTAGCTTGGCCGATGGATCACTGGCGGCTGCTGCCGGGACCGAGGAGAAGCTGACCACCGAGGTGTCGGGTAGCTGGAGCCGGATCAAGGCGAAGCGCAACATTCAGAAGAACTACACGGCCCGGGATGCGTCGGTGAACTCGTCCGCAGGTGAGTCCGCACTGTTCCGACGTCTGTAGCGCAGCTTGCCGCATTCCACCCCCATCTGCACCGAGTGAACTAACAGAACGGGAGCCTTGGTCTTGCAAATCCTCTGACTCGTTTCCTTTTCGTTACTGTCCCATTCGCAGAATTCGAGATCGTGAAGCCCTCGGCCGCCCGGATCAGTCGCCAGGCAGTCAAGCCGTCGAACGTGATGTCGATCGAGTTGAAAAGTCCGACTCCCGCCAAGAAACTGCCCTCGCCCCGTAGCTCTAGTCCAGGTGCGGTTCCCAACACACTTTTCTCGCCACTCGGAGACCATAATCGGAACTTCTTGTTCTTCTTCGTTCAAATCCTTCTTCCAGATCCGCTCACGCTGCCCACAAAGTCCCAATCGAACGACGAATCGACGGCTCCGCAGCAGTCAACGAACTTTCGAAGACACATTCCGACCAAGACGACAACGACGACGGCGGCGGCGGCCACGGCGGGCGGGTCTCGCCCACCGTCCGGCGCCGCCAACGAGGAGCGGGCCTCGCTCCGGCTTTCGTCCGGGGCGCGGCAACTGCGCGATCATGAACTGTCATTCTTCGGCGTAAACCCGAACAAGCAGCAGTCGTCCGGATCGGTCCGAACCGGTAAACCACAAACGACCCCATCGATCGCCACGGCTTCGGCGTTCCAACGCTCGGCCACCCTAACCTCGTCCTTTATGCGGCGGTCCGGTGTACCGACTGGCCCGGCGACGGCCACCAGCTGGCAGCTAACGAACGACAAACCGGATCTACTACGCCACGAGGTGGACGATGTCAAGCTGCCGGCTGCCGCCAGCAAGGGTCCGACCAGCACCACCGGTGGACACAACTCGAGCGTAAGCGTGAACAGCAGCAGCAGCAGCGTGACCACGTCCACGCTTTCGTCCGCCGCCGAAGGACCGCACTACGAAAATCTGGCCCATTTTGCTCAGCCCAAACCGAAAGCAGCCCAACGAACGGCAGCGACGGCGGCCAGTGGGCTGAGTGACTATGCATCGCCACCGGCCACCACCAGCAAGGATGCGGCCCCGTACGATCGCAAGAAGGATCTCGAGCGCGATGAGCGCATCCTGGAGGAGCTCACCCGGGCTGCGGATGAAATTTTGAATGTAAGACACACGGGCGCGCCCGTTCCTTGTGTACCCTTAACTTACCGTTCACCCCACCGTTTGCAGGTTGTCAACAACATGTCCAACGGGGAGAGCGTCGAGAGTATCCTGAGCGAGCTGAACGATGGCGGTGACCACCATCGGCGGCTGTCAAACGGAGGCTGTACGCTCGGCACGATCCGTGAGTGCTCCACCACGAACAAGATCATGAAGTCGCGGGGTGTGCAGGTGTCCAAGAATCTGGACGATAGTCTTAAGCGCCACCACTACCGTCAGTGTGGAAGAGGTGGGTACCGCCGTACCGGGCGCCAGTGATCCGGGGATCCTAATTCACCACCTAATCCTGTCCGTTTCCGTCCACAGTGTCATCGGCATCGTCGAACGAAAGTATTGGGCACCGGGCGGAGGGTGTCTTCACGAGAAGCCACTCGATGCGCGGATCGTCCTCGGTACAGTCGGCAGGTTCCACGGCCGACGGGTTGTCGTCCCGCTCCGGCTCTAGCCGACGGAGCCGCCTACAGTTGTCCACGTCCGGCGGTGAATCGAGCCGGCGCTTGGTGCGCATGTGCAGCAAGGAGAAGCTACAATCGAACCCCAGCTCCTCGGAGGACCTCCCGAACGGTGGGGTCGTGGAGCCGCCACGTAGACCGCGCCGCACACGCTACGTCTCGAAGGACCAGCCGGTGGTGGCACGATCGGCGGAGCGCGTGTCCGGATCCTCGTCGCATCGATCGCATCGCAGTGAGCGATCGAATGGCTCGATCCGTAGTTCCAGCTCCAGAAACGGTAACTTCCGGTGGGGTTAAAGAGTGCTGCTGGACGCCTTAACACCTGAACTCCTTGCAGGACACGGTGCGGCTAACGGGCACAGCCCCAGCATCGGATCGCGTTCCGTGAAGACGGTGGCCGGCATCGGACAAGCGGGGCAGCCCGGACAGGCCGGAAGCGGGCTGTCGAGCACAACGACGTACGTATTGCAATCGTTTCTCGTACCGCCACCGCGGCGCAAGCGGCGCCAGCCGGTCCAGCAGCACCCAACGAAGGTGGCCAAGGTCGTACGGCGCCACTCGTCCCGGCGCAAGCTGCACCCGCCCAAGCGGCACCGCCGACGTGCACTGGAGCGGTGCATCTGCTCCTAGCCCACCTCCCCCCTTCGCTTCTGAGCGCTGACCGCTTTTGCCTGCCGCGCTAGGGCTGGGGGTGCCAGTGGGGGTGCGCAGAGCTACGCCCAACGCCCCACCACACCTCTCGTCGGGCTTCGGCTCCGCTACGCTAATCCCACTTCCTCCCAACCCCCCGCCCTCCCGGGTGGCCATGGCTGTGGATGCTGCTGTGCGTCGCTTTTATGTTTTGCCTGTGGCCTGCTTCCTTGTTGTCTGTCTGTGTGGCTGGGTGTGTGTGGGTGTGTGTTTGTGCGTTGGTGCAATAACATCGGGGAGCTCCTATACACTCCCTCCCCAATAGGTGAATTTTGTCATATATTATGTTCTCCCATCTACTACGCCATCATAACACACGATGCTAAAAACCTGATAACCGGAGCTCGCGCGGGGGGATAGAGCCAAGAGTGGTCATTTCCATTGCCAATCGTAGTCCAAAGTCGGCTACGTTCGTTAAAAAGCAATTAAAGACAACAAAGTTGACCATCAGCAACCATGGCGATAGCCTTCACTAGTCGAATCGGGCACAAGGCAGCAAGTAAGAGATTTGTTTTAGATTGATCATACGAAAATGATTATCACTTAATACTAATTTGTACAAAAAGTTCCCGAAATTCGATGAATTGTACGATATCTGTTTATGGTTAAAAATCGATATTGTCTCCATCAAAGTAGTCGCTATCGATTGCAACGAACTTATGGCAACGCTTGATCCAGACCTCAAAACACTTCTTAAAATCAATGTTGGTATCTCCATTAGGACCAAGTGCGATATTTCCTTTGTTTTTAGACCAGATGGATCA
The DNA here is from genome assembly GCF_943735745.2 of Anopheles bellator. Taxonomy (NCBI): domain Eukaryota; kingdom Metazoa; phylum Arthropoda; class Insecta; order Diptera; family Culicidae; genus Anopheles; species Anopheles bellator. Next base: position 70,631,931 of record NC_071286.1, on the reverse strand, counting down.
GATCCATCCTTAAAAATCATGTCTTTGGTGATGTCATCTTCGTTCACCAAAATGTTACTTACAGATCCAATAGCAAAGTTTAAGGCCTCTGCTATCTTTCTGATGGTTGGCTTGCGGTTGTTCGCCAATTTTCGTTCATTTTGCCAACGTTTTCTCCGGTTTTCGGTGCCGACGGCCTGCTGTTTTCCTTGAAGCATCTCTGCTGAAAAACTTACCCAACATTTTCAAGCTTTGCACACCATTGAAATCGTTTTTAGCACACAATTTAAGTCACGTTGTTGCTGGCCATTCAAATCCATTCTTCAATTTCTCAAAAATCACTAGCATGCTCAGAAACACATGTAACTTTCCCAGCTGATGATAAAACGCCGCCAAATTTGAATATCGTGACAATTGACAGCTGATTGCTCCGAGCGCCACACGGCGGTCATTCCGGGAACTTTTTGCACAAAGTGGATATCAACATTGAATTTCTTCCATCAGATCCTTGAACTGAAACAATATTTAAAAATCTCTTCTTAATATAACCGGATCGCGTCCGATCGGTGAGTTGTCGTTGTGCCTGATAGTTGTCCTTAATCGCTAAACGAAGGTAGATTTCGAACGACATCGGAAAAATGAAAAGTGCCAAACAAAGTAACTTCCAAAGACCACTCTTATTTCTATCTTCTTCAAGCCGAGCGGCTCTCCAATGGGTGCTACGATCGAACCGAAGTAATCCATCATTGCAGCCACTGACTAAACACCTCATAAAATGTGCCGAATAACTTCCGGGTGTGTACTCTTAACCTCGCAACCGTTCTAACGTGGGGACATTGCCTAATCGTCCATGCCATCTGACGGCCAGGGGTCCGATTGTTTGGTTTCCCTTTGCCCGCCGTGCAGCCATCTGCCGATCAAGATCTTCCCGATGGGCCCCCCAGATAGCCGTTCACTTTCTTGCATCAAGTGGGGCACGCGAAGTCGATCGTGTCCGGGGCTTATCTGGCCCGCTTGGCAGGGCGCCTGACCCAGTGTTCTCGGAAAGCCTCCCGTGCAAAGTGCACTGGCTACGCCGCGGGAGCCATCCGTTCCGGACTTAGCGGTGTCGCCCTATCGCCCTGTGGTGCGGCACAATGTTACAATGTTATTACAGCTGCCTGCCCGCCGGCTGTCCGATCGACACTTGTGGCTGTGCCGCGCGGGATTAACTCCGGGCGATTGCGGCGGCCTCGTCCGGTTCTCCCATATCTCGTCTCGGCAGAGAAGGTCAATTGTGCGGAACGGAACGCATCGCTGAGCACGCGTTTTCCAAGTGATCTCGTGATCCGCATCCCGGCGGGATCGTTATCTACACGCAACTTTTGCGGTCACCGAACGGATCGGGCCACCGAGGGTGGTGCATTTCTAACGGCGGCTTCCATGCTATCAGCATAACCTCTCGGCGGTGCATTGACATGCACCTAAGCACGTCCGGAGCCGGCGTTTTATTTGCAGCGAGTGTTCCTTAGGCCCGGTACGTAGCAATGGCCCTGGAACACCAGGAGATGGGGCTTCGGTGCTCAGTTGGCCGCGGGTTGAAACCAGCCGTGCAGACACTTGGGTACCGGGCCCGGTGTCGTGAACTCACTGCGGCCCAGCTCGGTAAAGGTTTTGGCGTCCAGCACCAGCAACCCAACGCGGTTTTCTTCCTCACGACCCCAAACCATGGCCGCCAGCACGACGCCATCGTCCTCGGTCTGTGGGTCGGCGGCCGGCACAAAGATCGGTTCGCTCGGATACACGTTCGGTTCGCACCACGTGAGCCGGCTCTTGCCCACCACATCCACCTTGATCAGCGTGCCCGGGTTGCTGGCGTCCACGTCGGAGCTGATGGCGTAAAAGTACCGATACGGGCGGCCAAGGTGCCGTTCGTAGTGGATGCGCGGTGTCTCGCAGCCCAGATCGCACAGCAGTTCGGGTTTGCAGAAGATCGTACGGTTCGGCATGATGTAGGCCGTCGCTTTGGCACCGGCGAGTCGCACCAGGTTCTGTAGCACCAGTTCCTGGGCCGCGCAGGACTCGCGGCACTGTTGACCTGGGTCCGCGCCCCCTATGGTCTGCCACATATCGGCCCACGAAGCGTCATCCACGCTGGCCGTCTTGGTGAGGTGGCTGTTGCGCTTCTTCAGCTTCCCGGCGCAGTGCAGTGGCAACACGAAACGCAGTGGCCGCCCGCGGAACATTCGGGCATAGTCCGGATTGCTCTGCATGTTGCGCATCGTATCAACGTACATACAATTTAGCATGGCCGGGTCCTTGTAGCAGCAGACGTCCAGCACCAGATGATCATCCTGCTCGTACTGGTTGATGATGTGAAGGTAGAAGAACGGATCGCTGTGGAACGTGTGCCTCAGTTCACCCGTGTCGCGATCGAGCAGGTAAATGTGGGTCTGCTGGTTGGCGAACCACTTGAGCGAGGCCGCCATCGGTTTGTTCCGCAGCTGGCTGACCACCATCGACGGGACCGACACGCTCAGTGGCTGCTCGACAATCACGAAGTAATTATCCGTGATGCCGAACGTGTGCATGTACCCCGGATGAAACCTCCAGCGGGCCGGAACCGAGGCGACAATCCGCGCGTTCTCGAACATTCTCTCCCCGTGCGGGAAGCAGATGATGGTGTAAGCCGGCCCGGTTCGCGTCACCGAGCACCCCAGATTGTAGACCGTCCCGTCGGACATGACGTGCGGATGCGACGTGTGGTTCACAATACCCACGTAGTCAGACACATTCAGTTTCGCCTCCGTGTCGAGCGTTTCCGGATCGATCCGGTGAATGATGGGACTCTCGGTGAACGCAAAGAACTCATCACCAAACGGGTAGATCGAGATCATCGCATTGTCCGAGTTGTTCTCACCCGGCTTGTTGAAGATCGCCGCAATCCTGTCGAAAGTGAACGGAACTTTGAGGAACGGCTCGCTCCGAGCACTGGCTGGGCACTTACTTGTGGAATATGGTGTGGCACGGATCGGGAACGGCGCTGGTACCGAACTCGCTTACCACGATTCGCCGTGCGGCGTTGTTCTTCTTGTAGGCGTCCGACTTAAGAAACCGACACTGGTACGTGATCTTCCCGTTGGCGATGTTGAACCTACAGAAACGCCGGTCAGGAAGCGGTCAGGATCAATCAGCAACATCCGATTACACAACTCACCGGTGCAGCAGAGCCGAACTGTCGAACAGGTGATTGAACATCATGTCGCCAACCTTCAGACTGCCCGGACCGTTGCGAAGCAGACTTCCATTCAGCCACGCAGGCACACTGCCCTTGACGGTCCCCTCGATGGGTTCGATAATCTCCTGTTCACAGGAGCGCAACCACACGCTCACGTCACAGTTGGGATAGATGCCCTTGGCAGGCATTCCTCCGTCGGACTGCTCTACGTCCGCCGGTCCGTGTCCCGGCCGGTCCTCCGATTCCTCACCCTCCGAGGCCGAGGCGGACAGGTCTGAAACGCTCGTCTCCGTTTCCACCTCCTGCTCGAGCTAGCGATCGTGGGACACAAAAAAAGAAAAACCGTCAACACGGGCCACCCCAACAACACTGGGGACAAGTGATGCAGACTCCCCGCGGAGGATGCACCTGCGAAAACACAATCTGTTGGTTTTGCTCGGTTCGCGCATAGACCACGTTCCGACACGTCGGCATCGGGTTCCAGGTGAAGACGGGCGTTGCACGGCCACCGCTCTCGAACTGGTGCGCCGCCGGCAGGGAGCATCGACGGGGCGGCCTTGGGCTGTCCGGGACGACCTCGCCATCCGAGTGAACCTCATCCGGTGGGACCGGAGTCGCTGCCAAACTACAACTTCTGGTCGAGCAGGACGACGGCGGATGGGCCGCCGTAAAGTGTCCGTTGATCTGAAGAAAGTCCATGTTCAGCAGACTGATCGTCTCGAACGGTTCACTGAAGCTGGTTTCTTCACAAAAGTCCTTCGCCCTGTAGTCCATGTTCGGTACCGGGTGGAAAATGGCACGCCACTCACAAACGCAGCCGTTTTATCTATATCCTATCCACAGGCCCGGTTTCTTCGAGACTGAGCGATTGGAACAGACGACGTGGTCACCGGACATGCGCCCTCGGTCGGCAAAGAAGCCCCCGTCGGGCTGACCTAATATTGGCGAGCTTTTGTGGCTTCCGCTTTGTGGTTCAGTGTCACCTGCACTCACCTGTACTGGCTCCCGAATTGCAATTAGCTTAATCGAATGAATCAATCCATCGATCGGATTGCATCACTCCAACGGGCCAAATCTCTGCGGAGTACCTATGCCGTGGCAAACACGATATGCGTCTCTGACCTTTGGGGCACAGCGAGCGAATGGAAGTGACTCCATATTACCGTTATCCATCGCGGTCCATCGCTCCCTGCGAGGGGTTACTTCACGCCAGCCGAGGATTCGTTTGCACTTGACCTTCCGTGTGACAGTTGCGGCGATTTAAATTAAGCCTAAAGTGGTGCCGCGCCATTAGCTGGCGTCAGCTGTGTGCGCCGTTCCTTGTTTCGCCACATTGCGCAACATCAAAGGCGATCCACACTCGTATTGATTTAGTTGTTCCAAATTACCGGAATGGGACGGAACACGTGATAAGCCGTCACAGGGTGGCTCACGTTGCCCGTACTGCGTTTAAATCTAGGAAGCGTTGCGGGGTTTGTCGGGTTGCTTTGATTCACCGCTTAATATATTTGCTTCTTATCAAACCTAACCTACAGTTCGCAATGCTTGGCTCTCGCAGTCGTAACGCATAATGTGTTACTTAACAATCCAAAACTGTATGCCGTCCAAAAAATCCGTCGCACATTCATCAAATCTCAATCTTCGGTTTCATTGCGCCACAATAGCGCTTTCGGCATCCGCCGGCTGGCCGCTCCGTTATCAGTGTGACTTTCACTCGTTAATCAAACCGTCGCTGGGCTCACTGCGCAGTAGCGATCTTGGAGCGATTAGAAGCGATTGTCCTGCGCAGATTAGGCGCCGGAACCGGTCTTAGCTGGTTGAATCGAGAGTCGCGCATCGCGCATTTACGCAAATCGGTGCGTCACTCGAGTAGGATCACCTTTTCCGTGGTCCGGTCGGTCGATCGGACAACCGGCAAACCGGCGTGAATGAAAGGTCCCGGTCCCGAAGATGATGCGCCAGATTACGATTACAATTACTGTACGCGCCGATAGCAGCGCTAACCGGTACCGGGCGGTTCATTTCATCGGATCCATCTAACCGTGTCCCGTAGACAATCATAACAATCGCCTGCATGCTACGCTATATGGCCTCACATCCGCTGATCCGGTTCTTCGCTTGTGTCTCTTTGCAGGTCGTCCAGAAAACACTACCGATGAACGATCGCAACACATTTGTAGCGCCTCCCGAGAAACCGCCCGGGGGCGAGATGTTGCGTCAGATGATAAGAGGACATGCGGCCGCTACATGCCACTCGCGGTGAATCTAGAACAAGTGGTCCCCTCAGGGGGCAGCAACGATAATCCTGGGCGGAGAAGCTGCGGCCTGGCCGGCGAACTGGGCCTGGGATGGAGTTTTCTAGAAGCCACTCCGGGCCCGGGACCCGAAATCGAAACGAATTCACGAACCGTGCCCACGGGGCCGACATTCGGATGTGGAAAAAAATACTAGAATGTGTTATTATTATTATTATCATTATTATTACTACTATTTTGTGTGAACCGAATTTCTCGTAAGCCGACGGACAGGTGACGACCGGCTGGTAGCCGCTAACCTTGTGATCACTTTATAGCCTTTTCTCACCTCTCTCCCTCCCTCTCTCTCTCTCCCTCTCTCTCTCTCGGTACTTACGGATACGTTTCGCTTCACTACCGATAATATTACAGTTCTACGGCTAAGCTCTAAGCGCTAAGTTAGTTAGACTCTAAGGAACAGCACGGACGCACGGGACATCGTGATGTCCACCAGCGCAACACACACTCATTGTAACAGTAACACATTGGAAAGGCACCGTCGAGCAGACGCGAATGAACGTATGTAATAAATTGTTCTAAAACTAGCAAACCCACACGTGTTCCGCGTGGGGGTCTTGTTGGGCCGTACGCACACCTTCTTCAGCGGCTGAACCGTGCGTCAACAAACGTTCGCAGAACGCGTATCTGCTCCTGTACCGACAGTCGCGAGGTACCCCCGACGACGGTGTACTGCTCGACGCTGTTCTCGTAGTTCCAGATGCGGCTGATCGTTTCGTCAAAGTACGGGCTGATCTCCTGGAGGTCCTCGAGCGACAGCTTGTTGATCGGGATCTTGACCTTCTCCGAGTGGGCGACCACCTCGCCCGAGATGTGGTGAGCTTCCCGGAACGGGATCCCACGGCGCACCAGGTAGTAGGCCTGCGGAGCAAAAGTCGATTCGTGGTGAGCTATGGACCGACGGAACGAAAGACCGACAACCGGGAACTTACCATATCGGTGGCGAGCATTTCGTAGCCAAGCGCACTCAGGCAGCGGTCCTCGTCGACGCGCATCGTCCGGATGATGCCGGCCATCAGCGACAGGCAGAGTTGCATCTGATCGTACACCCCGAACATGCCGCTCTTGTCGCACTGCAGGTCCTTGTTGTACGTGGACGGTAGGCCCTTGAGCGTCATCAGAATGGCACAGTGCTGGCCAAACACGGGCCCCGTGATACCGCGGATCAGCTCCAGACTGTCCGGGTTGCGCTTCTGCGGCATCAGGCTACTACCCGTTGTGTATTCTTCCGACAGCTCGACAAAGTTGTACTCCTTCGTGGCGTACAGGATCACGTCCTCGGCCAACCGGCTCATGTGCACGGCCACGAGCGTGGCGAGGAAGTTAAACTCCACCACGAAGTCGCGATCGCTGACCACGTTCATGCTGTTGTGCGAAACACCGTCGAACCCGAGATCGACCGCCAGCTGGTGGCGGTTGATGTTGAACGGGTTGCCGGCCAGTGCCCCGCTCCCCAGTGGCAGCACGTTCATCCGCTTGCCGAACTCGGTGAAGCGATCGTAGTCCTCCTTGAAGTAGAACGCATAGCTCAGCAGCCAGTGGCTGAAGCGCACCGGCTGGGCCCGCTGCATATGCGTGTAGCCCGGCATCACCACTTCGATGTAGCGCTCCGCCACGTCGTTGATGCTCTGCACCAGATCGAGCAGCAGCTGCTGCAGGTCGGCGATCGCATCCCGCATCCACAGCTTCATGTCCACCACGACCTGCTCGTTGCGGCTCCGGCCGGTGTGCAGCTTGCCGGCGATCTGCGGCCCGATGATCTCGAACAGTCGCCTCTCGTTCACCGTGTGCACGTCCTCGTCCCGGGGCAACAGCTTGATCGTACCCTTGCTCCACTCGCTCCGGCACGTCTCGAGCCCGTACACGATCACCTTGTACTCGCTCTGCGTCAGCAGGCCCGCCTCGGCCAGGCTCTTGGCGTACGCGATACTCCCGTCGATGTCCTGCGAGTACAGCCGCTTGTCCACCGCCAGCGAGTTGTTCACCTTCGCCAGGACATGGTCCGTCGTCTTCGAGTACCGGCCACCCCACAACTTGAACGGTGCCGCCTGCGTTTGGTCGGCCCCGGTCGCCTGCGCTTTTGGTTTGTTGCTCATCCTGCTCGCTGACTCCGCACTAAACTGACCAGACACTCAGAACACTTGGCACTTTCGATTGGTACGATCGTACGTTCTTCTCGCGGAACTGTGGCTCGATCACACTACACTCGGTAGAACTGGGCTGCGCACCATGCGCGATTCGAAAACTGTGATGACCATCGGCACGCCCTTAAATAGTCCTGCGCGCATCGTCCGCCCAGTGGTTTGTGCTCTTTCACGCTTGTGCCAGATTATCGGGCAGCGATCGTAAGCACTTTTCCCGCTGCAGCAAACGGAGGATGCCGGTTGGGTCACGCCGGAGGTTATCAGTCCGGCGTCTGACGTGATCGCGGGAGAGATCGTCTCGGACGTAACCCCGGCGATGGCCGGCGTAATCGGTTGGCCAGGTTTGACCCATCCACCGAACAGCTGGTCACGGTGTGGTCACCGAACAGCCGCCCGTCGGCTTTGAACTTGAACCAGCGGATCGGGCCAGAATTTGAACTGCAGGCCACTAACGCACCCGGCCACCCGGACAGTCCGACCCCTGGAAATTACGGTGTTGTTGCTGCTGCCGATGTGAAACTGACCTCCCTGTGTGGGTAGGTGTGTCAAATTCAGTTCGTACTTCAAAAATAACCACTCTCTTACGTGTACCGTCGGCTAGAATCATGCGCCATTCGCCAGCGCGATTCGCTTATCGCGCCGTGTTAAGGTCGTGTAAATACCCGAAAATAAATTCGCTTCCTCTTTGCGCAGTTTCAGACTTTGTTCTAGAAGAAACGTTACTCGAGACGGTGGCGATAAGGCCATTTGGATGGGCTGATGGTTTGGTTTTTGGGGGCTGGTGGCCCACTGCAATTGCGTTGAAACTGTGCAATCGGCTTGCGTGTGGAAGGAAAGCCATTTCTGAGCCGAATGTGCAGGTCGTCAACGGGGATCTTTGATATTGCTTGGTTTTGTAATACGGTAGCCATGGCGACACAACTGAAAGAGGTTCGTTTTCAAAGCAGCATACCCAAACCACATTCAAACGCTACCAGAAGTTGTTGGGCGCGGAAAATTCTTCGCGTCCTTGGCCTGTACACGACAGGCCTTTATCGCTTTATTCGCACAGTGCTGTGTACGATTTGTCATTTAGTGTCATTCGTATCAGCCTGTCTGTAGGAAAATGTGGAAAACAGCTGTGTCACGTTCCTGTCGGTTTCTAGTCACCTCACCAATAATCCATTCAAGCAATAAGCTTTTTCAGCTGGCATGTCTCCTAGGTTGACTATGATGCCACGTCAGCGCTGATTGCTGCGGTGATGATCTGTTCTCGGCCAACAACCATTTGTCGGTGAAACGGTTCCATTTTTTGGTCCAAGACGCAGGTACGCATGAAAATCTGAACCAGCTGTGTCCGTGATTAGGGGAGCCCATTTGTCTCGCAGCCAGTGGCCATAGCAAATATTACGATCCACGATGACAACTTTCCAGCATCACGGGAAGTAACGGTGTAACGCTTCCGACGTAACGTGCGCTTCTTCGTGCAGTCAAGCGATGGAATACTCCGTGAGCAGATATCCCAGTGAATAACAATGATAAATTGCCATCGCACAGTTCGGCAGCAAGGTTTATTTGCGCAACTGATCAACCATGGACGCCGCTGTGGACGTGAAATGGAACACCGTGGCGTGTCAAGTGATCGATTGGCTGCCACAATATGAGCGAAAGTTCGGAAGAACTTCATACCATGAAGGTGCCTCCGAGAGCTAGAATAATACAGTGATTTTCGTTAAAGTATAATCGGTTCACATATCTAAAATTCGATGATCTTGAGTGTTCTGTGCTGCCTCGAAGATTCGAAGAGGCGAACTTTTCCAAACAAAACGACAAACGCAGAGACGGTGGGACGTAAGAAAACCAGCTATTTATACACAGATACACAGGAACACGAGTGTTTGCACAATTGCAGCCCGTTTTATGCGAATCCCCAAAAATGGCTCAACCAACACCCCACAACTTGATACAGACGACAACGAAAACATTTCGCAGGCATCACGGGACTATAAAGCGGACCAGCAAAAGCCGAAGCCGACCATCCATCTGCAGCGGCCATCTACAATATGAAGGCATTCTGCTTCACTCTCGCCATTTTGAGTGCCGTGCTGGTAGGTGGTTTGTGATACCTTTTCCCCTTTAGACCTCTCTGCTGCACTTTCTTCCTCCGTTTGCTATACTTCATTTCGGTTTCGGACCCTTTCCAGCCGGCATGGGCCATCCCGCGTCCCGACTTCGGCATTAATGGAGTAGTGACTGGGTACGACCTAGTGGACCAGGCCGCCCTTGCGCTGAAGGCCGCAATCGACACGGTGAACGCAGAGACTATTACCCTCTCATCGGGTTATTCGGTGCTTGAGAATTTAAGTGCAATAATAGGTGATGTCGCAGGGAAAATCGTCACTGCTGGTGACGCCTTGGCAACCCAGGTCTCACTCCTCGCCAACGATGATACTGGACCGATCGACACTGCGTTCAATGCAGTGTACACTAAGATCACCAACTTGCGAACTTTGCTGACCACCGGTCTGAGTAACGATTACTCATCGATCAACAGTTACACGAGTCCCGATACTTCCATCGTTAATCAGTTCAAAGATGCCCTCGGCTACGTGAACAGCTCCCTGAACGGCCTCACGCCCGTGCTCCAGACGCTTCAAACGAAAATCACACAAGCCAGGCTAGCAGCAGGAAGCTCTTCTTCCGTGTCGGCCGCCATCATAAAGAAGTATGTTTCTGCCAAGGCGGTCACCGACGTGCAGGTGCAACTTCGCAATCTTCGTAGCACCATTCCCGTGGTGGCGTACGTCGTCACCAGCACGCTAGACAACCTGCAGGCTGCGGATGAGTTCATCGCCGACCTCCAAGGGGAAGCCGTTAGTGGCACCGCAGACTACGGGTCATCTATGACGGCCTTCCAGACGAACTTGGGCGATTTACAATCCTCGTATGTCGTCAGTTTCATTGAAGGATTCGGTGATTTACCGTCGACGCTGATTGCGAACATAGTGTCTACACTGGAAGGAATTCCTGCATTCACATCACTTCTGCAATCGTCACTGAGTTCTATCGAAGCCTTAATCGGCAACTTGACCACTAATAATCCGCTAGTGTCCGGTATTAGCGGCTATGTGTCCAACGTGCCCAGTTTCATCCCAGATATGGATGTGTACCTCGGAGAGGCACTCTGCAGTTCGTTGTTGCAGGTGATCTATGTCTATATCATCAACGGAGCATATTCCAACTTTTGCTTCAGCAAGTACTCCCCGCGAACCTACGCCCTGGTAGAGGACGTCACCGATATGCTGGATGTGTGCTTTGAGCAGGAACTGGAGCGTCTGATGGTGGTCGAAGATATCGCTACTGCTGTCGGTACACAGATCTCCTACGACCTGGTGGACTTATTTGATGACTTATCCGATTGTCTAGGTATTCCCAACGCGACAGGCGTAAGCTCCTGTTTATCCATGGTATGTAACGTGGGTATGAGCACCCATTGCCGAGGTTGTGAGTTCTGTGCCTAATACTAATATGTGTCTGTTTCGGTCCCCGCAGCTTGCAGGATACTACACAACGCTGGTTGCTCAGATGACTACACACGTGGTAACACTGTTCGCTTTAGTGGGTGCCGAACTGATTGCTAGCTATAACCGACTGGGAGCATGCATTAGCGTCACGTTACACACTACCACCGACATCTCGATTGGTATCGGTAACGACGCCCTGACGTGCATTGCCAACGGTCCTAACGCTGGTGGGTCTTAAATCGATCGATTACCTACAAATATTTCGTTTGTCAAAATGGGCACAGGCTGTCCGTTAGTTCCAAAGCGTGAAAATATAGTTGAAAGATATCGTGCCAAAGATCGTTTGAATTGTTTGTCCTAACGCCGGTGAGAAGGAGCAACCTACATAAAATCACGTATTCACATACACGAGCACGTGTGTTTGCACAGTTGGGACCCGTTTGCACAATTTGAACCCTTGTTGTGCGAAATCCCAAAATTTGCTCAACCCACACCTAACACCTTGATACAGACCACAACGAAAACGCTTCGCAGGCACCAAGGGACTATAAAACGGACCAGCAAAAGCAAATGCCGGCCACAAGTAACAGTGATCTGCAACATGAAGGTATTCTGCTTCACTTTCGCCATTTTGTGTGCCGTCCTGGTAGGTGGTTTGTGATACTCTTTAGACCTCTTTCCTGCACTTTCTTCCTCCGTTTGCTATACTTCATTTCGGTTTCGGACCCTTTCCAGCCGGCATGGGCCATCCCGCGTCCCGACTTCGGCATTAATGGAGTAGTGACTGGGTACGACCTAGTGGATCAGGCCGCCGTTTCGTTGAAGGCCGCAATCGACTCAGTGAACGCAACCACTATTACCCTCTCTTCCGGTTTTACGGTGCTTGGTGCATTACAATCAGCGATAGCTGATATCGGTGGGAAATTTGTCGCTGCTGGCGACGACTTGACGACGCAGATCTCACTCCTGGCCAACGATGATGTTGGACCAATCGATACAGTGTTCAATGCAGTGTACACTAAGATCAACAACTTGCGTACTTTGCTAACCACCGGTCTAGCTACCGATTTGAATGGCATCAACTACCTAACGAATCCTGATACTTCCATCACGAAACAGTTCAAAGACGCCTTCGGCTACGTAGTAAGTTCCCTGAACGGCCTCACGCCCGTGCTCCAGACGCTGCAAACGAAAATCACACAAGCCAAAAAGGCAGCAGGAAACGCCGCATCTGTGTCGGCCGCCATTATAAAGAAGTATGTTTCTGCCAAGGCGGTCACCGACGTGCAGGTGCAAGTTGGCAGTCTTCGTAGCACCATTCCGGTGGTGGCTTATGTCGTCACCAGCACGCTGGGCAACCTGCAGGCTGCGGATGAGTTCATCGTCGACCTCCAAGCGGAAGCCGTTAGTGGAACCGCAGATTATGGATCATCTGTGACGGCCTTCCAGACGAACTTGGGAGGTTTTCTGTCCGACTATCTCTCCAGTTTCGCTGAGGGATTCGGTGATTTACCATCGACGCTAATTGCGAATATATTGCCTGCTCTGGAAGAAAATCTAGCATTCACAGCTTTGCAACCGGCAATTGATGGAATCGACTCCTTAATCAGCAATTTACTCGCTAATAATCCGCTAACGACAGGTTTTAACGGCTATCTGTCCAACGTGCCCAATTTGATCCCAAATATGGATGCGTACCTCGGGCAGGCACTCTGCAGTTCGTTGTTGCAGGTGATCTATGTCTATATCGTCAACGGAGCATATTCCAACTTTTGCTTCAGCAAGTACTCCCCGCGAACCTACGCCCTGGTAGAGGACGTCACCGATATGCTGAATGTGTGCTTTGAGCAAGAACTGGAGCGTCTGATGGTGGCCGAAGAGATCGCTTTTGCTGTCGGTACACAGATTTCCTACAACGTGGAAGACTTATTTGATAATTTATCCATTTGCCTCAGTATGCCCAACTTGGCAGACGTAGGCTCGTGTTTCACCATGGTAAGCAGCACCGCGAGGAGCATCTGTTGCCGAGGTTGTGAGTTCTTTGCCTACTTTCTGGTACTAATATGTGTCTGTTTTGGTCCCCGCAGATTGCAGGATACTACGGAGCGCTGGTTGGTCAGTCGAGTGCTCACGTGGAAACACTAGTAGATTTAGTGGGTGCCGAACTGATTGCTAGCTATAACCGACTGGGAGCTTGTGTTACCGTGACGTTACACACTACCACCGACATCTCCATCGGTTTCGGTAACGAAGCCATGACGTGTCTTGCAAACGGTCCTAACGCTGGTGGATCTTAAATCGATCGATTAGTAAGAAATATTTCTCTTTCCGAAATGGTTCGTCGGTTCTGTGGAAATATAGTTGAAAAGTATTGTACCAAAAAGCGTTTGAATTTTCTTTTCCTAACGCCGGTGAGGGGAGAGAACCTAGAAACCATTACGTATTTACGTGTTTGCACAATTGGAACCCGTGTGGTGCGAATTCCCTAAACAGGACCAACTCACACCTAACACCTTGATACAGACCACAAGGAAAACATTTCGCAGGCATCGCAGTATTCTAAATTGGACCAGAAAAAGCAGGCAGAAAACGCACATCAGGCGCCATTGATTGAATGGATCGAAAACTCGTTGATTACCAACGGCATGTTTAGAAGTATTGTCCACTAACGAACCAGAGCCAGAGAAGTCGTTTTGGCGATCAGTATACAGGAACCATGGAAGATGTACTGGAATATCTCTCTGAGGTGGAACAGTCACTGGTTTCAATCTGGTAAGTAACAGGTCCAAAACCATACATATAACTGAAAACTATTCGTTATACAACTAAAGCAAATATAGCGTACTGGGCACCTGCTAGTTCAAAATACTTAAAATTCTGGGGACCATAGCTGCGAATAGCCACAGATGCCTGTCCTGCAACAATGGCAGTGTCTTGGGCGACTGGCGATATCAAACCTTGCTATGCTATGATTGATTGAAAATGATGAAAGTCTGTCACTCATGGAAATCCCATGTAAAACGCGCAGACAGACGTATCACAATTTCCTCAATAACTTTTATTTCGGATTTTTATCCAAAAATGGTTAAACTTACTTCAACCGACTACGAATGCCGCGGCCTTCTCGATGGGTCGGTAAGAATGGAACCATTCTCACCACTCAACTGATGAATGATAACTGCCGTCAAGTAGTTTGCTCTACTCGAGAGTTTCCACATCCAGTATCCATATTTGGTTTCGATGGCGATCGCCCTATTGCTCAACGTTATTTACGAAACCGTTCGCCCCGATTCATCCCATCAACCGTGATTGCGCCACACCTATTTGTTAGTGTTCCAACCGTATTGTGCATTCCTATTGTTTATATAGTTGGGAGAGCCCACAGTACGCAACCATCACTAGTGAATGCAACCTGCTGCAACTGGCGGGTTTTATGCTTAAAAACGCCTGCTGCGTTTCGTTCACCGCTGACAAGTAGTTTTTGGGCTTGGTCTTAGGTCCGCACGGTTATGAGGAACTTCTGCGGTAGCATCGTTTTTGTGTGGCCCCTTGTCTTCTGCTTGCTGCAGGTAACTACCACACGGAGTGTCCGCTTTCGCGTAAGGACCTAAACGAATTTAACCCGAATATAAATTTAGGGCAGTTTCGCGAAGCCAAACCCAGACTTTGGTATCGATGGAAGCATCACCAGTACACGGAACGATGTAACGAGCGCGGCGAGCACAATAACGTCTTATCTAGATACACTGGACGACCTGTTCGATCTGAATCTGGACTCGGGCTACGCACTGCTGAGCAATGTAAAGGACGCCATTGTGACGATTGGATCTGGCGTTCAAACGGCCGGCAACAGTCTGATGGACAGTTTGCGTGCTCTGGCGGCGGATTCGGGCCCGGTGGTGGGATCCGCTTTCACCCCGGTCTACGACGCTATCGATGCGTTTCGGCAGTTGACGAAGACCGGCCTCCGGCAGCAGCTACGCCAACTGTTCCGTCTGACGGGCGCCGTGTACATATCGCGCCAATTCCGGGACACGTTTCGGCTACTGCGCGATACGTTGGACAAGTTGCAAGTCGATCTGCAGGATCTGCAGCACCAGGTGGAGCTAGCGAGAGCGGTCTACACCGGCACCGGTGCCATCCCTGCGTCTGTCGTGCGCATTAACGTGCTGAGTAAAACGCAGAACAACATCCGTATCGGGCTAACCACCATGCGGGTGTCTGTGCAGACCGTGCTGTACGTCGTCCAGAACACCCTGAACGGGCTCTCGGAGGCCAACGATTTCTTGAACGCAGTCGCTGCGGAAGCACAGAGCAACGCCGCCGACTATCGGGCGGGGGAGCTGCACGAGTTTCAGCAACGCGTCCGAAGACGCTTCCGACGGACGGTCCGCTCGGTCAAAGGCACTTTCGTTTCCGTCGTCGAGAGTGAGCTCTCGGCATTGACGCCCATCTTGGAGCAACTTACGCAGCTCGACATACTCCCGGCCGTGCTCGAGGGAGCGCTGACCGCCCTGTTGGAGGTGTTCAGCTCTAGCTATGCGGAAAATCGGGTGCTGGCCTACGAAACACATTTCTCGCAATACGTTGCAGCAGCCCTCGCACTAGAGGAGGACGAGGAGACGTTCCTTCAGACGACCAGTTGCCAGGCAGTGCAAGGCAGCATCCAGGGACGGGTCGCATCCGGGCCGTACAACGAGTACTGCTTCATCAAGTACAGCTCCTGGGTGTTCACCGTTTACGGCCAGTACCGCGTCACAGCGTCCCAGTGCTACGATACCGAGGCCGGCCGTTTGCGTTCTCTGTTCGAGGTGTTTGTCACTCTCGTCGATATGCTGCTGTTCAACGTCGAAGATTTGGTGCCTACTCTGGGCGCTTGCGTTGCCATGAGCAACGGTGCCAGTGATTGCATAACAACGGTAAGACCATCGACTACGCAGCAGATCTGTGTGCTGTGACTGCACTAGAATGGGGTTCACTCTCATCCTTCGCTTTCGTTGCAGGTCGGCGAATTCTACGCGCAGCTCTCATTGAATGTGCTGGGGCAGATCGAAAATATGCAACAGTTGGTCACAGTTGAGCTGCAAAGCAGCGTTAATCGGCTAGGAGCTTGCGTTACGTCTACACGGCAGCTCACCGTCAGCGAACTCGAGTCGCTCGTGAGCCAGCAGCAAAGATGCTTCGAGCTGGGTCTGAACAGAAACGACCCGAAGGAATCGTCCGGGAACGATTCGTCGGTATGATTTGCTGGCTCGAGTATGCGGTTTCAAATAAACCTGCCTTTGGCTACAATCGGTTCGGTGTGATATTTAATGCGATCGATCGATCAATTCGGTTCGCCACACCGAAGTTCGTTCGTCCGACTAGACTACGACTATATTTCATCGGTCCCTGAGCAAAATGTGAACGACGGGAAGTGTTTCCTAAAAGTGGTCCAAAGTGTTGATTTTGACAGAGGAAGCGAATGGATTCGCTGGTATTTGCCCACAGATGATATTTCCGCAGGTGGTGGCCCCACATTCGCCCAATGCAATGCAAGAAAACTGCAGGCCGATCTCTGAGCAAAGCGCCCGGTTTGAAATCCAAATTTGGCTACGAAGGAGTTCTGCGGAACTTTTGTGCCCCGCGATTATTGCGACGCATTCGGGCTCTCCATGGCGGGGAATAACTGTGCTGCGGGGTCACTGATGTCTGGCAGCCCGAGGACGCTCGGAACGTATTTGGACAGCTGGGGGTTTCGTGGTACGTCTGACATAGCGTTTCGGTTGTGCTAGAAAATAGCTCATTTCATTACCACCGCTACCAGTACGGCGGTGCACCAAGGAATACACGATGAAAGCATCTTTCGGCTGGCTAATCTTGGGTCTCTGGTGCCAGGTGAGTAGCCAGTTGGAGCAGCACTAGGTTCGCTTTTTCGCACAACATTCGCTTTTTCTCTTTGCAGCATGCGTTCGGTTCACCGAGACCAGACTTCGGCCTGCATGGGTCCGTAGCCGGCAGCGCTAGCGTGGTGACGGTTGCCGGTGAAGCGGCCACCTTGTTCGATTTGATCGACCGCAAAACAATAACACTGAACTCACAATACAACACACTGTACACACTAAAAGATGCGCTGACCGAGATCGGCTCCGAAATTGCGATCGCCGGCCAGACGTTGACGAGCCAGCTGGAGACGCTCGCCAACAGCACTGGGCCGTTACTGGATGCGTTCAACAATGTCACTTCCGCGCTAGGGAATCTCTCCACAGTGCTCACCGGGAACCTGACGTCACAGCAATCCGCCATCGAGCAAGCGGTCGGTCCCGCCATCGGCCTTATGCTCAGCGATGCACTCAATCGGCTGACTGCCACACTGCATCGCCTAGAAGAGTCACTGAACAAGGCCAAGCTCGGGGCAATCGATGCTCAGCACGCTTACGGCTCGGCACCGATCCCGGCCACCGATATCCGACGCTACATCACACCGAAGATAATCGACACCCTGCAGCGTGCCGAGCAGGACATGAAGTCGGACCTGCCGCTCGTGACCTACATCATAGAGCTCACCCTCGGCCACCTTGAGGCTGCCGACATCTACCTGTCCGGGTTCATGTCCGGTGCGGACGACGCTGTGCAGGATGCGGTCAGCTACTTCTCACCGTTCTATGTTGAAGCATCCGAGGACGCAGTGGCTACGGGGGAGATGGTATTCACGGACATTCAGACCGCCTACAAGAATCAAACCACCCAACTCAACTTCATCATGGCCGACCTGGCCGCGATGGACTCTTACGCGACCGCCATGCAGCTGGTGTTCGCCAAGTACGCCAACGCGATAGACGACGCCCGGCTGCAGCTTCTGTACGACTCGATCGGCACCATGTTTACCACCTACTTCGGGCTGGCGGCGCAGCTCGATGACTTTCTCGACCAGTTCCTCGACGTGATGCTGTGCGAGCCGGTGCGTGCGGTTCTAGACGTTCTGATCGCTTCCGGCCCGTGGGCCGACTACTGTTTCAGCAAGTACTCGCCGCGCCTCAGCGCACTGGCCATCGTGCTCTCGTACGACTTCCAGGAGTGCTACCAGATCGAGGCGACACGCTTGCAGCGACTGTTCACGCTGACCGAACGAATGGTCACACAAATGCTCTTCGACGTCGCGGACCTGGCCGACAACGTGCTCGATTGCTTCTACCAGATCGCCGGAGCCTCGGACTGCTACGCACAGGTGTGGCCTCAAAACACAATCCTCCGCTGAATCCATCCTTGCCCTTTTGCTTATTCTTTGCCGTTTTGTAGATTGGACCATACTATATCGAGCTCGCTGATACACTGGCACTGAAGAAGGGCGATCTGGAGCAGCTGATTGATTTCGAAACCAACGCCAACGCCGCCCGAATGGGCTCGTGCGTGTCCACGGCCAAATACAACATGGTGCTGTCTGCCGAAGCGATCGTTTCCGCTATAGGCCAGTGTGAAACATCTGGCCCTTCGCATTAGTCTCGTGAAAGGACCTTGAACGAGAGCTGTGTTTTACGATACAAAAAATTAAATATAATCAACAGAGCGGTGACGAAATTAATTGTATATTCTTTCAATAAAACACGGTTTGCAGAAAATTAAGTCTTTTTCTCTGCACATTATTGCCATTACTGCCGCCGCCAGCAGACATCGTACAGCTATTCCTCCCAAAGAACTTGTCACTGACGCCGCAAGACTTTGCTGGCAAAGAATTGATGGCCGAAAGCGTAGATCGAAAAAATGGCGAATCTCTGTTTTCTGTCGACAAAGCTGTTAGCAAAGTCTGGCGGTTGACACAGCTGCAGCCTTAATCCAACAGTGGAGCCTAGGAACGGAACGGGGCGGGAACGGGCCACGGTGCCCCGTCCGTTTGCCAAAGTGGTGAAAACACTCGACCCAAACGCCACGGATTACTTGTCAGTCGATTCTGTTGAGTGAAAAAGGATCCATCTCTCGGCTCTTGAAATCAAGCAACGATGAGACCAACCGTTGGCCTAGGGGCAGTGCTGCTCCTTTGCGTTTCGCTCCAGGTAAACCAGTACCAGTGGAGACCGTACTTCTAGGGGTCTAATTGTCCGTTCCGTTTAGAGTGTGGCTGCCGAACCAAAGCCGGACCTGGGCATCAAGGCCACGATCAGTGGTGCCTCGCGAATAACCACTCTGGCGACGCAAATGTCAGCCAACTTTGATAAGATTGACAATACGAATGTGCCACTGTCGAGCGGATACTCGCTGCTGGTAAACATGAAAGCCGCCCTGCTCAACATTGGATCCCGAATGGCCAGCGCGGGAATGACTCTGGCATCCGCCATCAATACGCTGGTGGCGAACAAGACAAACGACGTGAACGGAGCATTTGCCCCGGTCTACGCGGCCATCAGCGCGCTGCAGACGCTGATGTCGAGTGGCTACAGTGCACAGTTGACCGCCCTACAGGCCCAGGGACAGTTCATAACGAAGCAGTTTAACGATGCATTCCGCTCGGTCGCCCAGGGCCTGACGTCGCTCTCCGGAGCACTGGACCGGCTGAAGGCAGGCTTGATAGCGGCTCGCGATGCTCCGGGCAACACGGCTTCGGCCGTTTCGACCGTGAACGTGAACAAGTACGTGAAATCGGTCATGGTCTCGGACGTACAGGACGCACTGTCGTCCATCAGTGCGAGTCTGCCGCTGGTACAGTACATCATCGATTCGGAGCAGGGCCGCCTCGGCACGTCGGATGCCTTCGTCATCGAGGTGACAAACGAGGCAGACACGATGCTCGGCGAGGTGGACGACGATCAGCAGACGTTTGCGGATGAAACAGCAACCATCGCAACCGATATTGGCACGGCGTTCAATGAAACCATAACTCCGGTGTACGCGGCGCAGCTGGCAGCCATTGCCGACGTACAGGGGGCACTGAGCAACATCACCACGTACCAGCAAGATCTGGCGCCGGCCATTGGCCAGCTGGCTACGCTGCTTGACGCCGACGGCATTAGTGCCCTGCAGAGCGACATCGCGGATGCGTTAGCAAACTTCGTCACCCAGGTGGACGAATCGATAGCCGGCACGGACGCCATCACAACGCTCTTCCAGACTGAAGGGTGCGGTGCGATTAAGGCCAACATCGACGCCCTGGTCGCAGCCGGGCCGTACGCTAGCTTTTGCTTCAGCAAGTTCTCTCCCCGATCCTTCAACCAGTTCGCGCTAACCTTCTACGACGTGTCGGAGTGCAAGGTCATCGAGGTGATCCGCTTGGGCTCACTGCAGGCGCTAATGCAGGTGATCGTCGACATGATCGTGTACGATGTGGAGGATCTCGGGGAAGCGATCACCTCGTGCACACCCCTGTCCAACGGTGCCGCCTGCGTGACTTTGGTACACCTTTTCAGTGCAACTACTCTCTCTCTCTCCAACGCACAATCTAACGATCTCCCTGTTTGACTCCCCATGATTACAGATCGGATCGTACTACGAAAATCTGGCCACCACGATCGATGAAAAACAGCAATATATGGTGGATCTTGTGGTGCAGGAGGCCAACTTTAGTTTGCAGCGCTTGAACGCATGCGTTACGGTGGCCAAATATTCGATGGTCATCTCTCTCGCGGCCCTCATCACAGACCTCACGGAGTGCACCGTCAGCGGTCCCAATGCGGCGCCTTAGAAAACCGTAAGAATAATTGCCAATAAAACAGTACGTGGCGTGCGTTAACTTTTTTTATCGACGAATTTTTGAACAAGAACGGAACGAACCGGCAAACCACCTGTGTCAACAGTAGTTGAGCGAAACACACACTTTGTTCGGTCTTGTCTGGCCATAAGGGCCTCGGTTGGATGTAGCTCTAGTGTAAAGTCTTCACTATTTATCAATGCACCATTGGCATTCATTAGTCGATTAAGTTAACTAGAAGAACTAAAAATGGTGGCCACTACCATGCGCCTCCATCACCGAGCACCATGCGTCTCCACGATGAGTCGATTCAAAAGGGAAAGAAATTCACTAATTTAGACACATTTGGTTGGGCCGCTTGTTATTGCATTATTCGGATTACAAAGACAACAGAAAACCGACTACATTTCCATTATTTATTCATAAACCTCGTGTTTGTTTCATTTGTCCTATTAGTTCACATTTTCACCCCGATCCCGGTTTAGAATGTCCAGCTTTCCATCTGTTCGTTTTCTTCCTAAACAAAACATTGTAACCACTCCCGAAAAGGAAAGCGTCGGCCGCTTTGGAAAAGTATAAGTGCCCCATGGCGGTGCGAAGCGATCAACCTTGCCGCAATTTTTAACAACCGTAATGTTCCGATTCACGATGGGGGCAAAGCAAATGTAATACAAGTTTGGTTTTTAATGCGAATGTAGCGGCACAGCTCGGAAAAAAACAACCTCGAGCCGGGTACACAACAAGTGCAGGGAACCGGCTATTGCCACACGTGGCCGGTGGAGGGCGGCTTCCGCAGCCCACAGTAAAATCATTTTCCTACAAAAACCATTCCTTCGTTATCTAGCAATCTGCAATAAATTCTAGCTACACATCGTTTCCATCGGCGGCGGACCATTTTTTACACTACACGACTGCACGGCTCGGTTCAACTTCCTTCAAGAGCTGTGTCCTCGTCTCGCTTGAGTTTTTGCCATAAGACCTAGTTAGCGGGGTTTGCTATAAGGACGATAATCACAATAATAATTACTAAACCTAACGATAAAAATATGAGACGTACTAGCGGCGCACTCCTAGCAACAACCGCTCGTTA